>NW_009259588.1:7582048-7585746 GCF_000687185.1 Egretta garzetta
GTCAGACCTGTCATTTGAAGTCAAGAGAATTTCCTTCTCCACTTAAGAGTAAGTCAGGCCTGTCCTCTGTCCACTTCATATGACGCTGCTGGTAAGGCCTAGTTCAGTATATATAAAGACCACATGCAGTATTTTGTCTGTTTATTCAGTAAGCTTTGTGTTGTCCTAGACTGTAGAAAAAAGTGCAATGAAGTCATTCTGGAGAGTTGAAAAAACAATTCGGACAATCCCAGGGGTCCTTGGTTTTGCACTCCAAATTCTTCAGTTGTAAGGCCATTTTCTAATTCAGAACGACTTCCTAAGAGGCCATTCTTTCACTCCTTTCTGCAAGAGGACACAAGCATCCTGCATGTTTAACTGCAAGCATACAATGTTATCTGCTCCTTCTCTCTTATGTAAGTTTGCAGTAATGCTGAAAAACTTTCCGGGCTCTGAGAGGTTAGGGGTTGGAATCAGGTCCCTTCTATATCACTGCATCGGCTTTTTGGGACGTGAAGTTATTGCAATTAAGATACTGGCCGGATGTGTGGGCTAAAGAACCTGCCTGATATCACAGGCATTTATTGATAATGCAACTTCTGAGGAAGAAATCCGGGGAATTGTTGTTCTTCGTGCTTTCCTCTGCAAGCAAGCAAACCATATGGATTTATCAGAAACACACAATGCTTTATCTAGCTCAGGAGAAAAAGAATAGTGTTTATTCTATTGCAGAGGAATGTTCTCTTTCAGTTTTGAGAGCCGGTTGCCTGAGCTGGCACTGTATACCATTTGGCCTCCAATAGACGTATTGCTCTGGTTTAATTCAGTGCTATCTTTAGCCTGATTATTATTTACTATTTGTGTTGTGATAATGTCTCCAAGCTGCAGTCAAGAAGGGCTTCACTGTGTTAGGTGCTGTACAAACACACAACTGAAAGATAACTCTTGCCTTGAACCGTGCAAGTAAGCAGCTCTTAAACCGAGTGCTGGCACACCAGGAGGAAAGCATCTGGCAGCTGGGCTGAGGGCTGGGGTTTTGCTTCCCTTCCCCACCTGCGCAATCTCAAGCAAGTGGCTTTCCCCCACCTCATTTAACTTCTGTGTGCACCTCTGCACCGAAAGCCCAGCTGAAAGGCAGCTAAGGGTGGTGGGAAGAGCATCCTATCTCCTAGTTCTTTCCTCTTGTGGCACCTGTTTATTTAAGCAGATCATCCGCATCTGCTTTCTCCATGTGCACACAGGAAGAAAATGCTAAAAACGCTGAAAATCAAAGCAGTCAGCCACCTGACAGTCGCTCTGCAAAGCGTTAAGACGACCTTTCTGTGAAGAGAATAATTGTTTCCCAGAAATCTTAACCAGATTCCTGAGAACATTTTGTTTGGCAATGGACATAGAGCAGCCTTCTGCTCCGACAATATTTTGGGTCCGTTCTTACTGCTCAAGGACAGCATCCAAAAGGCCATTAGGAAACATTACATTTGGTTTAGTCTCACCATTTACCACATTGGTGCCTGAGGTCTCAGTGGTCTTGCAGGATGGAGCTTTTTGCCAGAAGAGGTTTGATTGGGCCAGTGTCCACCTGTCTGTGTCTGGCAGCAGGGATCCAAATTTTTTCTCCAAGCTGTTGATTGCAAGACCACCCTTGAGAAATAGACTTTGAGTGAGGCCGGAGTGCTGGTAAAAGTGTTTACTTCTGTGCCTCGGGATGAGTCATGGCTCCATAAACCCATTCCCTCTTTCCAGTGTATGAACTTCAATGCCAGGAGTATGAAATAAGTGAACACCCATACTTGATGTGGGTTTCAGGCAACCCAGGGGAGGGTGAGGGAGAAGGAGGAAGACCAGCGTGCCAACTCTGTTCCAGCATTGGACTAGTTTTCATGATTTTATGTTAAATATTTCTTTCTCTCTCTGTTTCAGCAATATTTCAACTCTGTCTAGGCTTTGATATTCCCCAGGTGGTGATTTATTGAGTCATTTCCATCTGTACTGCAAGGACGAGTATTAGATGGTACTGCCGAGGAAGACGGAGCAAAATAACAAGTGATGGGGAATGCAGTTCTGTGGCCTCTTCACATGGAGCTTGGGCTCTCTCATTAAACTGCAGCAGCATGTTGCTCCTCTTGAGCTATTTCCCTGCCTTATGCTAAAATCGACTACTGCAAATATCCATGCAAAATAACCCTGTGGGAAAAAAAGAGGCTAATGTGAGCTGGTACCTTTGGTAATAAACTAATAAAAAGTCTGTAATGGGACACATAAAATCTATTCCTTACAGAATCAGTGGGCACAGTATATATATGACTACTACATGCAAAATTCAAGAAAAGCTATAAAGAAAACCATTGCTGTTTACAGAAATATGTCAAAATGACACCATTGCTGGCAGAGGTGGTAGTGAGCCAGCAATATCGTTCACTTACATTGCTGTCACTTAAGAACAAAATACACACAGTAGACAGGATAGTCCTACAGTTTGTTCATCTGGGTTGTTTATCTAGGTCCTAATAAAACGTATTCAAGACTGTGTTTGTGTTTTCTGGAAGCCACACTGGTCTCCCAGGTTGTTCCCTGCTGTCTTTGTCTCCGTGGATTGCAAGCTCTCTTGGGAGAACCGAGCGTAGGATGGAGGGGTCTTTTTTGTACTCCTGAAGTGGATAGCATGTTTTTATCAGTACTCTAACTTTAATGTATATAATAGTTAAAATAATGGTCTCCTAATGGGACTTTCATAAGTAGCTTGTGGCACACTGTCCTTATTGTAGAAAAGTACATCCTTGCAGATAAAAAACATCAATTAAAATGTAAGCTTCGCAGAGCACAGATAACATACACTTTCGCAAATTCAAAAAAAAATGTAGTACTTTTCTGTGTTTTGCTGTTTGTTTTTTTTTCAAACACAACCATAAGTAGTAAAGGAAAAGTAACATGCTGGAACTGATCAGCATACTGTATAAACACAACAAAGAGCATCATGATGCCTATGTTATCTTATCATAGTGGTGCATAGTTTTGTATGCAAATGCTACCTCAAATATAGTCAGCTATCTACAATAAAGAGCACTTACGGTAGGAAATGTAAGAATCATTTTATGTTCTTTCATTATTATAATTGGCTTTCAAAATAGCATCATGAATTTACACAGGTCTGTGTCCAAGTTAACAGGCACTTTCACTAGCTTTTAGCTTGCTGCTTGTATATGGGACATCATGCAAGGCTTGTTAAAATACAACGGGGGACATGGGCCGAATGGAGGCGGAGGCACAGTTCCATGCTCCCTCGTGCCAATGTCACGGGCCGTTAGCAGAAAGCAAGGGGGAGCTCCTGCAGCTGCCCTGGTGCCATATTTCATAGCCAGATCATTTTACAGTAATTTGATTTCTGTGCCAGCCAAGACGACACCTTCCTAAGATTGTCACTGTCTTGGGCACTCTGAGAAATTAAACTCTGGGTCTCTGAAGACACAGGAGTATAGAACTTGGAACGATTTCATCATGCCGTTGTCTCCCACAACACAAGCGGGTAAAGTGTGGCCTAAACCAGACTTACCTGACCCTTACTTTCGTGGGAGGTCAACAAGAGCTTTCGCACAGAGATGCTGCAAACAGGATCCTGTATAAAGTCTATTTAAAGTTATCCAAAGCAGAACTTGTGACCTGCTCTTTGAGGGCTTTTCGCTTCATTTCAGATTTTTTTTTTTTTTTTGGGGGGGGGGGGG
>NW_009259588.1:7585931-7611271 GCF_000687185.1 Egretta garzetta
TTGTTTGGGGGGGGGGGGGGGGGGGGGGGGCAGTTAGAGTAGAAAGCCCAGTAAATACCCTCAGAAAGCAACAAAACTAAGCAAGGAAGTAATTGACCTCAGCAAAGTTACAAATGCAAAAATCATTGAAAGAATTTTTCACGGCCTTTAAACTCTAAATGAAGTAGTAGTTGCTTTCAACGTGATTTAAAAAACCCACAACTGAACAGCTTGTGTGGTAGCAGCATAATACTGGGGCTGAAAGTGCGCCCTATGTTTCTAATAGCCATGTACAATTAAAATGCTTGAAGCAAGGAAAACGTTGCTCTTCCCATCCCAATTCCATTCAAAAACATTACTTCTCTAAAATCCTTCATTTAGCAGAACTTCTGCCTGAGATGGGCTGCTTTTTCCCCTTCTGAATTCCTGGCATAGTATAAATCAAACAAATTCAAGATAGCAACGCCGGGAAAATCATTATTATAATCACAAAACCAGCAAAAAGGTCAACAAGAAGGAGAACAACAATAGGATTCTGGTAACTGTTTGGGAAGAAACTATTCTTGCTGCAGTCAAACTCCCTGTTTTCATAACAACAAATTAAATTCCCCAGAGTCTTTAGCAGTGTGGCTGTGTCGCAGCCGCCCCAGCCACTCCGGCACAATGCACAATTTCAAGAAGGAAAACCTCTCAGCTGCCGAGTCACCACGCAGCGCAGCAGTGTTTGAAGTTAAGCTGGAGTCAAGCCTACCTTTTCAAAGCGTGGCATTGTTATTTTTCTTTTCCTCCCATTCCTGTCCATTTCCCCACCTTCCTCTCTTACTTTCCCCTGTCAGGCAGACATATTTTGGACTTCATTCATAATACGAGAAGCTGTAAGAGGGAGTATTGTTGTACCGGTGCGGAGATGGCCGGACTGCTGGCTTCATTGATTGGGTGTGAGGGACTCACAGCTGCACCTCTCTTTTCAATATTTTATTTGCTTATCGATAAGTGCCGTAAAATTGATTTGCTTATCAGGATATGTGCCCTAAAAATGCGTAATTGATCAGGTGTAAGCTGCTGTCTTGCACTCAAATGGCCCAGGAGACAGGTCAGCAAGGTGAGTGCTCTGCAAAAGCCCATTATGAAAGAGAGTTGCATTTGTATTTGCTTTGGCTGTTCAACTTTGGAGAATGAAAAATCAAGACTGTGGCTTTTGCCATGGTCTGGCCTCTCTGAGGCCCTACTCATCCATAAAATGTGATGTTCTATATATCAAAGTATTTCAAAGAGAGTTGCCAAGGAACTGCAGGTATCAAAGCAACTTTCTTAATAGTTTGCACTGGGAAGCTTAGATTTTCCTGACTAGTGTGAAAAAATGAGTCTATTTGATCACTTACTGGGTGAGTAGATATGTCTATGTTACCATGTCAGTCATTCTCCAAGCAACTGGTGTAACACAACTGGTAAACGGATGGAGTCTTACAGAAAGAGAAATCATTATCACAAAAAAACCCCCAACAGTTAAATGTCAGAGAAAGGACATGCTGCAGCAGTACGATCATTGGGGTAGCTGGTCCCTGCCAATCAACGGGTTTAAAATAAGCATTCTGATGCAATTAACAGCTACAGAGGTTTCACCAGATAATAAACATCCATGTAACAATCATAAGCTACTTTATCATCCAAACCCATTCATCACGCAGCCTGAGGCTTGGTTCATAAGGTATAGAATACATGTGTTCGCTGTGCTGTTCCATGGCATCTTCAGGTAAATACCCCTTACTTTACCTCACAGACCAGGCCCTGTATCTCCAGTCCTTCCACTGAGGCAGCTGGCTGATGTAACCTCATGATTTCAAGAGAGTCGCAGTGATCCTGGTCGAGCTCATCGAAATGAAGACTCAGAGAGGTGGTAGGAAGAAAGTTGTTTCTGCTCCTTCTGTGGGCTCATCAGCTTCTTTCTTCCTCACTGTTCCAAACTTTAATCTCACGCTTGCTGTGCTCAGGAGAGGCTGACTGCCTTTTGCCGGGAGCCAGGCGCTCCTGGGGCCTTTTGACGCACACTTAGCTCTTCTGCAAAGAGAAATAAATGGAATTGAAGGGACTTTTATAAAGAATCTTGTCTGCAAAAGAAGTTGTCACACCAACATCAAAGTTTGAAATCAAGAAGCCAAATAGGAGAAACTATTCTGAAAAAATGAACTTAATCTACGTTATGTTTTAAACCCAGATATCTGTCTTGTCTCCTATGTGTTCGATCTCTTCCCTCAAACCAGGTACCTTCTGCATCTAGTCCAGAACTTCTGAGTTAAAGAAACATTTAATCTTTTTGCTGGATCTCTCTAGAAGTTTCATGTGATCTATCAAATGCCTAAATTTATTTTTCAGGGGATTTACTGTTAATAACACTTTCTACTCTGAACTGGTTTTGAAAAAGAGTTGGAAGAAAATCTAGTATTTAATTTCCTACCAATGCTTTGCCACTGGACACCATTGTCATGGTCCAAACAATTTTGTACAGGTAAAAACTAAGACTGCATGTTTTATTCCTTTCAGTAGAGAAAGAAAATATTCCAGACTTGAATATCTGTCAGATTCCAGAAAGCCTGTTCTGCCTCTGTGTGTGTCATATTCTGCAGTGTAGACTCTAAAATGCACTTTAGCAAATGGCCTTTTTTCTGATGATCCTTTGAGCTACAATTGCCAACACAAATAAGCACGAGGCAAGATTTTGCTCAACATAATTTCAGAAGAGAGAGCTGTGAATTTCTGTATATCAAGTCCTCTGTGCATTTGCACTCTTCTGATGGTACACACTGGATTTATTTCACTTGATGTGAAATTCTAGGGTGAAACAGGTTGGTGAGAATATCACAGAGGTATGGAAAGCATCGGCTGAAGAAACTGAAGGACCTCTTGGGATTCCTTAGTTTCATTTTGGTTACCTAGGATGCAATATAATGAAAAAAGCATTGCCTGTTCATGCAGTAACTTCTCCCCTCACTTTTGCTAAATTCCTACCAGGAATAAATCTTTCTTGGGATGGTGGGGGAATAACCAATGAATTGGAGATGCAAACATTACAACAGTAATGTGGATGAAAATACTCCCCAGACTGTCATCTTTGTATAAGTTAGATAGTGACCTTGTGGTGCAATATAACTTAGTTTTTCCTAAGTCCAAACATTCCTAACACATACATTTGCAGAAGTCTGCTTGCCAGTAGCCAGATCAACATAGTTACTAAAGAACAGTTTTATTTAAAAGGAAAAACAATTTTGTTCTCTCCAGGAAAACATCCTCCTCCACTTCCAGGGATTTATAACACATTAAGGAGAACTTAATCACCAGAGCTCTGTTAAAAACATTTGTCTGAAGTTACCAAGCAGTAGGATGCACAACAGGACAGGGAGAAGCTTCTGTTTCAGGCTGATCAGATAGGGCTGGCATAGGAAAGTAAACCCAATCTGTACTTGCTTTCCTTATCAATAAAGTTCTCTGCAACTTGCCCCACCATGAACATCAAACGAAATCTGTAGAGAATGCCCAGTGTGAAAATGGAGGCTTGAAAGTCCAGCCCTGTTGAATGCAACAGCAAGATCCCAACTGGCTTTAATTCGCTGTTATTTCATCCTTTGTTTTTGCTTATTATGCAGGCCATTGTTAAATAATTTCATCTTTCAAATGTCTCTTGTCTTTATTGAACGCACTTTTCACCCAATGCTTGTTTTGCTTTCTGGAGGTGAAATGCTAAACTTAGAATCAGCATTTAATCATATGTTTCCTATGCATTCCACCTGAGCACTGTTGAGGCAAGCTTCCCTTGTAATTACAAAGGTGAGCTGAAGAACCAGTGATTAAAATAAGACCAGCTTTTCCTTAAATACCATTGTACATCAGGAGAGTGATCAAAGCCAGTAGTTGCTTCCAGAGATATGTTAGTTTACAGCAGATAAACTTCTTAAATGAAGAATAGCAAACCCTCTTTTTCCTGCTTAGATTAAAAAAAAAAAAACAAACCAAAACCAACCCAACCAAAAAACCAACAGTTCAGTCTACTGGGCAATCCTTCTATTAAAAAAACCTCTGCCTCCCTTTCAGGCTAACAGGGGAGTCAGCCCAAATAAGGCTAAAGGATTTGCCAAAAGGCCTCAGGGAAGATTGTGTTCTGTCTATAATTTTGTTGTCAGAAGAATACTCATTGATTTTTTTTCTTTATAAGGAAAAGGAGATTTTTGTGGCATGATCAGTCAACACTTGTAAGGCACTTTCAGATCCATGGTGAGATAATGTGCATCATATAAATGTCTATGTGCACATGCATAGGTACGTATAAAGTGATAGGCATAATTCTTTTCATTTCCTCCCAATTCCTGGTTGCCTGAAAGCACGATCACAGCATCTAAAACTGAAACTAAACCCAGAATAATTTGTCAGATGTGCTGGAAGAATTCCAGTAACCCTGATAAGAGTTACTGCTTCATTTAGGAGAAGCCTGAATGAAGCCCAAAGTCCAATTGCTCCTCAGGGCACCTGGACAAGCTGCCGCCTGGGCAGGAGAAGGCGGCACAGCCTACCCTGCTGTGAGATCTGTGCCATACAGGTGCTGGAACGGGACCAAAAAAGGTTCCCTTAGGTATGTCTAATACATTTGCGGTGACAGATGGAAATGGCCACTCATGAGATACCTTGCTCTCTATCTGGGGACAGCAATTTTTTAGGATCCTTCCTGCTAACCCACAGTGAGCTTTGCTGTGCGCCAACATCAACACATTTTCATGGTAACTGCAAGAAAGGGCAGCAAAGTCTGCTTCCAAAGCACAAGGCTGACAGAAAACCAGCTCATTTCAATATCTATAAAACTGCGAGGTATTTAGAGCTTCTGATTCACTGTAAAAACATTCAGGGCATATCTGCTCTGTAGGCCACAGAAGCATAGAGTCACGAGTTGTTTTTCTTTGGTAATAAGTGATCCTACTGATGACTATTTGGCGTTATCCTGTGATGGAGTCATTTAAAATCAGAGTGCCCAGATAATCATGTTCAGATCGAACACAGACTGTTTTAGCCATCCAAAACAAATGATGGGATGGGCTTGAACTGTCTCTTGTGGCCAGGAGACTCTGAACTCACTTTGACTCAGTACAGGTGTTGAAATCACTACAGGATTATCCCTGGAGGTGGGTAATCCTTTAAAGGGTCAGAGCTTTGGGTTAGATAAAAATCTAAACATTTGGATGTTTATCTGAAACCTTATCTCAGTCATCTAAACTCCTGGAGGCTGAACACCCATCAGTTGCACATCTACAAGTAAAAGAGTAATAGGGCCTCTTGTTTCTACAGACTTAAAGCCTGATCCTGACATCTCTGAATAAACAAAACCTCACATTGATATCAACTCACCTTCGAGTTAGGGTATTGGGAACGGGAAGTTCCCTTTCAGCTAAAGGTGATCACAGACGTTATCTGATGGGGAAGAAAAAAAGAAGTTTTGGTTACAAAATATAGGTCTGGGTTTTTTCTATAAAAGTCATCCATCATCCACAGCAAATTTTTCTTTTTTTTTTTTTTTTTTTTTTTTTCACCAAAAACCTCTACACTTGAAAATTGCCAAAGGAGCTTTGGTTAAAAAGCAAAATATTTCATCCCTTTCTTTTCCCACCCAGAAGAAGGGGATCTTGATAATGAAGTGTTTTGATTTTAAATCCATACTGGTGCTGCCTCGCAGGAGATGTAAGAAAGACGGGGAGCGTGAAACGCGCACGCTGTAGCTGGCAGCACCGAATTGTGTCGGCACAGAGATATTTTGCTTTTCTATTACAGTACCTCAGATTTTTCAGTTTTTCACCAAACGTTTTGCCCTTTCCAGCACTTCAATGAACACAAGAACAATTTTACTAGCTGGTGAAAAATTAACTCGTGGCCATTAAAATGTGTGCGAGTATAACAGTTTGCAAGGATGAAAGAGGGGAGTTTGAGGAATTACACCTATCCTTCATGGACATTCCCATAGTGAACGGTCTGGTTACTTGTTCTGTCGTGGGATGTCCCCCAGGCTGCATCGGGGGTGTACGTACGGAGGAACACGGAGCAAGCCCAGACCCACTTCACAACGTTGGCACCATTGCTTGCTCCCCAAGGCTCGCTGAAACCAGAAGCATTGCTAGCTCCCCGTTTCCACACCTACAGGGAAAGAAAAGCTGCCCCAAAGGAAGAAGCAGAGGAAGGAGAGGGGTGATTCGGCAGGTGAGACAGCAGCTGGAAACACAAGACATGTGGATTCAGTTCCCTGCTCCAGCACAACCTCTCTCCTTCACCTCAGAGTCAGACTTCAGTCTTTGTGTTCTTCCCATCAACCATAGAGGCTAGCATTCTTATCTTAAGGGGTATCTCAAGGATAAACACTGAAAAATCCCCACAAAATTACTCAATTTAATATAGTAACAGGAGCTATGGATGCACAGGGGACAGATAAAAAAAAAAAGGGACCGTGCTACTTGGCAAATGCATACGAGCACTTTATCGAGGTCTGGGCCACGTGTCGATACTGCTGTTCACAGGCTGAGCCTTTTCCACGTTCCTATCACATCAGTACGTGATGAGGAGAATTAACATTGTTTTGCAGCATTTTAGTGGCTGGGAAAAGAATCCAAACACTTTCCCCTTCCTTTTCCCACTGACGTGCCAGTCACAGTCCCAAGTTCAGCGGGCAATTCTGCTCATTGCTGTAGCTTTGGGACCTTGCGTGTAGCTGCTACACCGCTCTTGTAACAACGCTCTCGCCTCAGGAATGAATAAAATGCACTTATTTGTTTGTTTTGGCACTATCAGCAGGGCCACAAGATTAATGGCCATTAATTAAAAAGATGTTAGTAGGACTCTTCTTTGATATGGCAATTTAAAGTTGATATCTGGAGACAAAGCACTATTCAGAGTTTCAAAGAGTAATTATCTCCCCCTGTCCACAGTACAGTTGTCTCCTTTTGGCAGTGAAAAGGGCTTGTCTGAAAAGGCAGGGAATGATTTACTCCAGATTATTATACTCTGTGGCTCAGGAGAACCGTACTTCCACTTACCTGGCAGAAAGTTATTGTCATTCTCGTGGCATTTTTCAAGCATCATTGTGTTTTTGATAACTTATTCTCTGTCAAGCTTCCCTATTTAAGCAATAGGCTTGTTTTCTCTGGTTAACTACCTTTTATAGCTACAGCTATTGTTTCTCATCAATGTTTAATGCTTCAAATAAAAATGCTAATTTAGTTTATGCAGACAGTCACTTTTTTTTTTTTCTGGGTAGCTGCGCTCTCACTAAGCTGGTTTCAAGTAGGTCCAGAAAATGTTTTATTTTATAAAAGATATTTGTTGCTTCTGAGCATTGCTCTGAAAATCCTGCCCCACAGAGCAGCTCCCCAGCAAACAGGGCCTTACTTTCAGAGTTGCAGAGGAGGGTTTTGTGGCAGGGAGGTGGAGAGGGGAAAAGAACAGCACGAGACAAAAACACATCTCAGTGACTCACGAATCAAACGCAAGGTGGGATTTGCCCACCCGCTCCCCAGCAAGCCCCAGGTTCTCCCAGCAGTGCTTGTGTGCGATGCAGCAAGCGGGAGCGTGCACCACCCCTCAGAGGCATGCATTCCTCAACTGCAAACACATGTGGGTTCCCTCTCCCGCTTCATTCCCTCGCCCACAGTGCTCTGGGGGAAATTCTTGCAGGATGCTTCCTGTTATTCACATAATCCTCTGTCATCTTTAGACTCTATTAAACTGAGCATTGCAAAAAACTTCCAATGATTTATTAATCAAGAATTGTTTTTGTGGAGCTGCTTGTTACTTGCAGCAAGCGTTCTCCAGCATTGTCAACACCTGGATTTTTTGGCTGAGGCTTCTCAGCACTGCGGTAAGTGGCAATGGGTCTTGCCCAGCTTGTGCATCAGCACCAAAGTGCTGACTCAGTTACAGCCAGGTTTTAGCCTCCCAGATCCAGAAAAGACAATTTAATTGCACTTGTCTCAGTGAAGGTGTCACCTGAAGCTTACAGTTAGCCACCAGACAGCAAGGAGTGTGTACCTGGTTACGAGTAAAAACTGGTCACTCCAGAAGTACTATTCACTAGTAGAGAGGTATTGCCCTGAAGTTGTGTACTGAGGCCTGTGGTGAGGATTTGAGCTTTTTTCTTATTTTCCTTATTTCCTTGCAGTGGATGTCTAGAGACTCGACTGTGTGAAAATCCCTGCAAACCTATACGCTTTCAGAAGCCATCTGGGATACATATCATTGTGCTCCAATCTGCTACAGCTATTCAACGCTTACACCTCACCGTCCATATATGAAGCAATGAACATGAATACTGGAGATACCAAGCATTTGCAGTGGTTGCCTTCCACAAACAATACTGCCAGCTCAGATACTTCCTACAGATTATTTAAAGATGACACATTTCCCAGTTAACTTAAAAAAAGTAACAGCAATTAAATGGCTGGGCTGTAGGTATTTCCCTGATAAGATGTGAGAATTGCTCAGCCATGTGTCACAGCAAAAAGCAGCTTTCTGAGTTGCACCCCACCTGATCGAAATTCAAGTGACCCAGGTATCAAGCAGAGTATCGGCCATCATTTCACAAGTGGTCAAAGATTTACTGTGCCGGTAACATTAGTAATAAGGCTGCTCGTTGCTTTATTGTTGCATTTTGATGGAGCTTGTTTCTATAGTTCTGAGAGGGGAAAAAAAAAAGTGGCCAAACCATTTTATCCCACAGTGGTAAATGAAGGGTAGGTAAAAGATGCATTCCCAGGTAGGAAACACATTCACCTAAAGGACACTGTGGAAGAAACTGGGAATACTGGGAGCAAGTGGACAGAACAGAGTGCCAGGGCCAGTGACAGGGAGCTGCCAGCCCATCATAGATATACACACAGAGCCCCCTGAAAATACAGACCAGTCTTCTATCTGTGTTTTAAGCAACAGTGCAATTCATACAGACAGGAATCCCAGCTCAGTGGATGCTATTCAAAGTATTCCACCGCCCCCCAGAAACCCCAGTAGGTTCTTTCTGCTGTGTCAAGACAGGAAAACTGGTTCAAAGTACTTAAGCCAGCAAACACGTCTGCAATGCAGCCCAGCCTAAAGGCAACAGCAGGCGAATGGTTTAATAAGGCTACCCCATCAAGCTTAATTTCAGCCCTTAAAACGCCTTGCGTGATTGCACCTTTGGGTGAGACACATACATTATAGAAGTACATTATTTCTTAAACAGTAAATTCTTTGGGGCAGGAATCCCAAGTTCCTACAGGTCCCTGTTTGCAGGGGCCTTGTTCAAGGCTCCCTCCGCTATTACAACCCCCAGAAGTGAGTAAGCCCTTGCCTCTTGGGCCCACACTCGACAGAAGACACGACAGTCAGGGTGAACTTCAGTTGTTTAAAATGCTTTGGTTTTTACAGCTAAAGGTGTAATTTTGCCTTTCTTTTATTGACATGGTATCATACACATACACCAAACGGTACCAGTCGGCGAGCAAGCCCCGACTCAGAAAGTGTCTGCTGCAGCCGACAATAACGTGCTGTCAGAAAGCTGGATTAGCTCTCAGGCTAGGTGAAAAGGAAGGATTAAATTAAATCCACTGATATTATTCCAGGCTCTGCGAACATGAATGTGGAACAAAGCCTTACGTACTAACATAAGAAACTAGATGGAAAATGCAAGGGAAGCGACAAGATACAGGCACCTAAAGGGGAACCTGCCAAGTATTGTATGGCTCCTGAGAGGGAGAGCTGTGGAGTACAGTCCTTGGTGTGCTCTAAAAACATGGCTCTAGCATCTTAAACCCTCGTTTTTCTCATCCAAAAGTTTATATATATAAACTGGAATACATGAACAGAGCACCTTTGTTCTAACTCTGCAGATAGCCTGAAACCACCCGAGAGATGCAAGGCTCCTAACAGGGAGAAGCCATCTGACCCCTCCAAAAGACATGTAAGTGGTCAAGTCTGTTAATCACTTCGCTGCTGATAGCATTGGTAGAACCACGCAGCTGCTACACTTGTCCCAAAGCCTCGAACTGTAGCAGCACCCTCAGCTACTCCCTGCACCGCTGCTGCAAAAACCTTCAGCTCGCAGCCGAGGCGCTTTACCCGCACGGTGCCAACTGCAGATTTTGAGATGCTGCTGAGGTTTGCCAGGTGAGGGAGGAAGACCACCAGGCAACCTTCCTGCCAAGGCAACGAGCAGATGGGCTACCTGGATTACAACTTTTCGTGCAGCCAGTCAGCCTAGAATTTCCCTCCGCTAATTGTGCGACATTTTATCAGAAAAGCAACAGACCATAAATTGGAGAAAGCCCTGGGTGAGGCACAGCCAAGCTGCTCAGAGCCACCCTTGCCTTCCCTCTGTAAGCGGCTGGGTCACCTTACACAGACGGTGCTACAGCTGCCAACCCATGACCGTGAACTGGTCAGCTTGGAACCACTTTGCCAGTTCAGAAGAGAGGTCTCCTGCAGCTCTCATCCCTGGGGAAGCTCCATCCTGGTGCCTGCACAAGTCCCAGGGGACTCAGCGCTCAATCCACTGTGAATCAGAAGGGCAAATGATTTGATTTTCTTTGGGATCACTCGCCACCAGCTATAAAAAACAAACTACCATTCAGCTCTTATCTGCCAAGCTCTGTATATGTGAATTTTGCTTCCTGTTATTGCAGCAACGGTAGGGATGGAGAAACACTCTTGATTTCCTTTTTCAGAAAAGTTTTCTTTTCTAAACAATTGGTATTAAACAGAACAAAACTACCAAGAAACAGCATGCTCATTTCACAGATTTCCAGTAATGTTAGAGCTCTGTACATTGTTTCAGCTCTTGCTGAGATGAAGCTTGATTACATTAATGTTAGCCAGCCATTTAATTTAACTCAGAGACACTTTCACTACAGGTTTCCTGGATCTTGAGACTGACTCTACGCACAATAGCAAGGGTGGGCAAAGAGCGCCTGTAGGGTTTTCATCTGGCTTCTAGGAAAATAGGTGTGTTTGATCATAATGTGCCTGTTCATGTGTATTTTCATATGGGTGTGTACCTGTATTTGCTGGCAGATGTAGGTGTGTCCTTCTCTAGTAGCTCTTGAACCCACTGATCAATCTCAGCCAGCCTGATGGAGGGGCATAGGTTACAAGGATAATGAAGGTCCTGCAAACAAGACGGTCAAATATAAGAAACACCTCAGAAAAGGGAGGGAAAGGCTGCAGGGTGAACTCCCCAGAGAACGCACATGACAGAAAGAAAAGGTTTGTTCAGTGCCTGCTGCAATTGATCACAAACCCAGGAGCTCACAGGCAGATCCCAACAACTCCAGCAGGCTTCTCAGTATGCCCATGCTCTGTTGTGGCTTGGTGGTGGGATTGGGATGGAGTGGAATAAACCAATGGTACAATCGACAGCACCGCAATCAGCATCACATGTTTGCTCACTTATCCTGATGGTTGGGACCTGGATTACCCAGGAGACCACATAACAGTGCAGCCCATATAATATTTGATGTATGTCCATATGACATATTGGTCAAATAACATAGGTCTGGCTGAGGGACTCATGCTAATTCAAGGTCCTCAAAACTAGTCCTGGTGAAGAAGGTCCCAACCTTGTCTTAGATGAATCGCTATGTGCAGTGCACTGGGTGCCCGTGGGTTTCTGGGTGAGCACAACATGCTTGCTTATACACAAAAGCCCTGAGCAACTTGAGGGTTTTTCCTTACCTCGTGAGTTTAATTGGGACAGACAAGATAAGCAGAGCCAGTAAAGATAACACCACCTCCTTGCACAGCAGACACTCTTTGGGTAGGCCCAGTCTTATGGGTCTCCCAAGGCCTTGGGAGAGAGAGAACAGCCTCCCAGTCTTTCCTAAGGTATCCTGATAGCAGCTCATTTTTCTGGTGCACACACTGTTACAAGAGTGGAGGATGGAGAATTGGAGATTAGATATAAACATGACCATTGACATCATGCACAAAATGCTTGATCCAGCCCTTTTTTTCCATAATGGAAACTGTATCAGGTTGCACGAGCCACTTTCTGCAACTACAGGTCAATGAGGGACACAGGCTCTAGGGCAAGGCTGCCCAGCAACAGGCCAGTCTTTAAGGCAGGAAAATGAATTATTGGAGAGCTAAGTGACATTGTGATGAAGTGGCGTAATCACTATCTATTCTGCAATAAACCAGCTTGCACTTCTCATGGAGAGAACTCATCAGAGTACAGCTCATGAGAACTGTAACTTTTTAGTTTAAACCTTATCATAGCGTATGAGCAGCTGGTTTATGTTTTGCATTGTCTATTTCAAGGAATTATTCTCCTCCGTTTGTTTCTTTAAAATTAATATCTTGCATCATGTCTTTCTTTGATGGTTTGTTTTACATTTCAGGAATGCAAAACAATTGCACAATAAATCACTGGAGGAATGTACATGAGAGTTATTTGTCATGGTTATAAATAAATGAACTTTAGCAATAGTTGATAAACGGAAGGTTATGGACAATTCAGGCAGGCTCTCAAAAAGATCAGAGCATGACTTTAGCCCTTTAGTAACAAGCTTTATTTTATTACCCCATAACCCACTGGAAGAGAGGCAGCCACTGCCTCTGTGAGCTGGCAGCTGGTTGCAGGGTTTGGCTACAAAGCCCTTTTTGTTCTTCTCCAGGGTGCTGTGCCACTCAGTTCTGCCAGGAGCAGAGACACTCAGCACCTGTGAAAACTTGACCATCTGTGAAAGTTGTGAAGGCTCATCCTACAGATGAGGTTTTAGGAACTTAGCCTTAACTATTAAGATTAAACAAGAATCAAATTTGGTTTTATGCCCACTAGTCAAGCATGAAAGCAGTTCATTACAGAAGAGATTTCAAACTGTAAATCATTATGTCCTCCAGTTCTCAGCCACATTAAGACCCACCATAGGGTAAAGCCTTTTTTCCTTCGGCACTACTGAAATTAAATGCCCTGCTGAATATAAATAGGATTAGCCATTTGTTTAAATGCTTCCCAAACCAAGGACAGACCAAGAAAGTATATCCAGCCTTCAATTTGCCAATGCAAGTATTAGAGAGGCTCCAATTTTTATGCAGTCTCAAAGAGTCACTGCAGTTCATGTATCTTTGGAAGAACCAGCCACTTCTGTGGAAATTTTAGTGTCTCTAAAAACTTAGGCAGACTTAGGTTCTCTGGTAATCATAATCCCATTTACTGTTGCATTCACCTACAGAAGCTTACTTGAAGCTTCCTTCAGCCTGCCCCTTTGAAATTCTAGATTTGGTCCTGCTCAGCAAGGAAGAGAGCAAAAGGGTAAACTAAATTTTTAATAGGAAAGCTTATCCCTTAAAAATACATCTCCGAGAACATGTGCATCTTTCTGAATTCAGGGCCAAGACTCAAGACCGCAGCAGATTAATCTGATTTCAAAAACAAATTTGAATACATACACAAGTATTTTTGAAATGTAATGATGGGAGGAGCAGCAATTGTAGCAGATGTGCCGATCTTTCAGCAGCATATTTCTGAAGCATAATTACCAGCAGTTACGAAGTAGCTACCTTTATGATAATAGGATACAATTAATTCAGACAAGTCTCCATCCATCAAGGTAAGGTGCAACAGAAAGCAAAGGGGAAAAATAAAAAAAACACTTAGATACGCGTGCCTTTGTATTGGTGGGTTTGTAGTTACAGCAAGACCTAGCATTGCTCTTCAGAGACTGATACCCGAATCGCTGTTGTCTGCCAAAAAGGCTTGTGTGCAGCACACAGCTCTTATTGTCTATTGTTATTATCTATCTAGACATCTATCTTGGGAATAGCTGAAGTGTCCTTCACTTTTCTATCTGCGGGTGTGGTGAGATGATAGGGCTGGGCTGATACAGAGGCTCACAGACGCCGCAAGAGAGGGGACCCACCCCAGCCCATCTCCCCTCCCTGCTCCCTCCCGCTGGCACTGGTGCAAGGCTGATGGCTTGATAAACCAATTCAAGCCAGTAATCCAGCAGGAAGCTAACCCAGGGAGGGGGGGTAAAAAAACCTCCACAGCCAGTCTAGAAGGCTGAATAAGTCTGTGCAGACACGTGACAGAGCTGGGAAAGGAGTGAAACGGCATTGCTGGGAGGGGGGAGAGATGAGGAGACAGCCCCTCCACCAGCATCAAGGCACAATATTGGCTTCAGTCTGCTGTCTGACCTCACCCTCAGCTTCTAGGAACAATGACTTAAAGTATATTAGGAATGACAGCTTCTTCTTCCAGCCTTCAGTAGTAAAGTACATATGGGCGTCAGTGTACTGAAATACAGGGGGTGCACTGTGCTTAGGGAAAGCATCAGGCTTGGTGCAGGAGAAGATTAGGCACAAGGAAAGACAAATCAGGTGATGAAATTTGCCAGAAGACAGGACTATTATAGCTATACAGGACTATTATAGCTATCCAAACAACTGAATCCAGACTCAGCATCAGCTGCTTTCCTCATTCTTTCTTATCCATGTCCCAGCATTGATCAGCACCTTGGAGCAAAGAGAGCTGATGGGATACGCAACAGAATTGGGAATAGAAGGCTGAAAACCTTACAAGAAGTGTGTCAAAAGCACTTAGGGCCTGGTAGGCAGAAGACACCACCAGAAAGAAAGGATACTTGTGTAAAAAAATTCATTTTCTGAATGTGAGGGACATTCAGAGACAAACATGCTCCTGAATTTGAGCCACAGTCACTCCTAAAGCCCAGCCAGTAATGCTAACAGCAAGACACTACACCTGCTGCAACCCCTCAATGCAGAAAAGACTGGCAAGTAAAGGCCCCCACGCCCACTCCCCGCACGGGCTCGGCACACACTTCTTGTGGGAGAGATTAGATGAGGCCAAGGTACAGCAGGCACACGCAGGTCTTTGGGGAACCAGCCCGGCACAGGCACACTCCAGGTCTGCTGAGCCCCACGCAGGGCCAGCGGGCTCCCCAGGTGCCCCCAGACCCCCCATGCAGCCCTGTGCACCCCCAAATGGCCACCAGCTCCTTGGAGAAGGAGCACTCCCGCATTTGCCCAAACGGGCAAATATGACAACTATCTGCCCAAAAGGGTTTCTGGTTCCATGACAACATACCAGACATGAACTGCTCCCACCTTTCTCCGGGGAGATTTGCAAGGCAAGAGGCAGCTCGGTGGGGAGGAGAACACCTCGGTGCTGCTGAAACAACACGGGCAGGTGCAGATCATGCTACTGCAGAACACCTGGCGACTGTCAAAACAGCAGAAAATAGTCCATTAGTGTTGATACTTTATTACAGAGCATCTCCTCCTTTATGACTATTAAATCTTTAATCCTTTACTAGCACATTTTTTTCTCCCCTCGCATAAACAGCGTTTGGTTCCCTGGAATGGAGAGAGGCTCTTTCACACAGTCAGCCACAGCCCAGAAGAGCCACAGAGAGGGGAGTAAGCACTGAGGCATCCTCTTTTCTTTGTTGTTCCTCTCATTTTGACTTGATAGACCTTGACTTTTCATTACCAGGAGGCTCCAAAAGCCTCTGTGGAAAGAAAGGGAAGAGCCCGGGAGGCAGGGGGAATTCTCAGGGTGGGGTACAGGCTACGGACGATTTCACCCTCCAGCCATCATTAGAGACACGTCACAGTGGGTAACCAGAGCCTTCCCCTGAGGAAGTGTTGCTCCATGCAACCCCAGCCTCTTCCTCACGCTCTTCTTCGGCCAGACTGCACGGGATTGCTGCAGGCTGCTCTCTGCGGGGAGCTGGTAAGCACAAGGTCAGCTTGTCCTCACTTGGGCAAGTGTTAGCTTCTTTGGTGGGCTGCTTTGTGCAGAGAAGGGGCTGAATCCTGTCAACACATGCATCCACACAGCAAAGCTCAGCAGTCAACACAGACAGACGTAACAGCCACAGACCTATGTAGATTTGGTTTTGCACCCTGGGCATTTCCATGCTCCCCCCCCCCATTAATTGTAAACCCATGGAAATGCTCGCTCATCTTCAGGGCCTGACTTGGAGCCATGGGACAGCACGAAGCAATGAGAAAGCAACCCTGCACCTGCAACACAGCCAAAGGGCTTCTGCTGAGGTTTGGTCATTGCTTCCAATCACCTCACATGCAGCTTCCTTAACCTGCGGTGCCTTCCCAGATAGCACGGTAACACAGGGCACCTGGGACAACTCAAGCACTGCAATTACAGTATGTATGTCCTGCTGCTGTTGCTGTATATATTGTTGTAGCACATGGACACCAATCGGTTGCTCATACCTTAAGAATATCACTAAAAGCAGAGTTGAAGGCTCACCCATCAGTGAGGCCCTGTTTCAGCAACCTCAGAATGACCCACTCCCGGATCCAGCCATGAAGGGGTACCTGCACACAGCCACCCATACCCAATACAGCGTCCCCTACTTTCCCACAGTATCCTTGCCCATTTAGAGATGCTCAGGTCAGGATAATAAAAATTACCAGGGGAAGGGAAACAGTTTGTCCAAAAGGGCGCAATGAGGGTCTTCTCTGGCAGACCTGTATTACCAGGCAAGAGCAGAGCAACCACTTCTAGTGAAAACTAGAAGTCAGACCCTCTGGGTGCACACAGCGTGGCTGATTCGTATTATCCTGGGAACACAAGGGAGCTTCAAAACAGAACTAAATTTTTTTTGGTGTCCTACTGCTATGGGTTTCAAAAACGCCACTAAAAACCTGTACATAACATCCTTACTCATGTACTCTGCCTTTAAAGGGCCAGCCAGGCCCTCTGCAGCTCTGTTGCTGAAGGTGCCAGAAACCAACCAGTTCATCGGTGCAGGTTTCTAGCCTCCTACGTTTGTGTATATTCAGTAAACACAGGTATTTGGATCTGACTGAGCCCTTGTGGTTTCTCCAGACTTTGTTGCCTAAAGAGCAGAAGACTTGAAATATGTGACTAATTATGATGTTTTACCCCGTTTGCATGTGCAGGACTTGAAATGGTTTGCTGAACAGACAGGGATCTTCTTTCCCGTTCACACGAAGCACAAAGCGTGACAGGGACCGTAGGCATCTCATATGAGCACTGCTCCAGGAAGGCCACCAGGCACGGCCCATTGGTGGGGCAATCTAGTAAATGTTGGCAAGCAGAGCTCACCCACCTAAGGGGAGATGCTTGGGTTTGTTTCTGACTGGGAAGCTCAACATCCCTGTTTGTTAGCTGCTACACCGCTGTATAAAGACCAGTCTTCCTCCACTCCGTCACACTTTGCGTGGCATTGTTGTTGTTTTCTGGTTGTGCAACAGCCATCTCAACTATCAGACTTCGAAAGCAAATGTTTGCAGACTTCAGACTTAAAACATATACCCTGTAAGCTTATCAGCCAGCAAACTTTGCGAAAGCGAGCTTGAAAGACATACAAGCTGGCTAGAACAGTTTGTTTAAAATCCAAATTCAAATGAGTACTCATAGAAAATATTTTGGAGTATACACCCAGATTTTATGATACAACATACCACCTAACTTTCATCAGTAGATCTCAAAAGCACTTTGCAAAGAGATTAAGCATCCTTAGTGCAGCTACTTCGCAATAGGCACTTTTTCAGCTGTTGACAATATTTAAATTACTGAAACAGATTAAGTGATACTATTAACTAATCACCTGCCAAGCCTTTTTACATCAAGTTGCTACCTGGAGCAAAGTATTATGCTTAATTTTGGAACAACTGACACCTATGGTTTATAAGGGCAACTGTAAGCATAAACAGTAAACCTAACAGCACAAAGGTTAGTTTGCACAGCCTAATTTTGGTTTTGCCAGTTGTATACAGCATCTTTTCGGCCGTACAGATGCTATTCTGCTGAAATCAGTTGAGGTCTAGGGAATGCAAGCGACTTGGCGAAAACAAAGCCTTAGCTTTCCAGAGACAATGCAAAGCATATCAGAACAGATCAGCCCAATAATCACAAGTACAAATCAACAAAAAGCAAACACCTTGCACGTGGCAGGGCAAGTAGGACTTCAGTGGATCTGCCTGACAGAAAGAGGGGGGGGAGACTTAGGCCTACTCATAAGTTGTTATTCTTCTTCCAAACTGCTGCTAAATTTTGTTATGGTGCAATATCAGGCTCTACTAGGTGGTAGATAGTGCATTAGATATGCACAGTGGGTGGTAGATGTGTATTAAGATATTGCATGAAGCAATAACATTTCCTAAACTTTCTCTTTCTTCCACCGAGCGCACAACGCAAAAAGCGTGAAAACTACCCACAGGTTAGCGGTGGGCAGATTTGAAGGGCCCGTATTGCACTTTGGAGATATTTTAACTGTGTTTGAAACAGCCTGTCTCACTGGCTATAATGATCCTGTGAAGTTACACAAGGCTTGTGGACTTATTTTGCATAAAAACTTGGAGTCAGATGTTACTTTCAAAGTGCTAATTGCACTTCAAAAAATTTAATGCCTTGCCATCACAGTGAGACATAAAGCTTGAAAATGCAACCAAGGGGGGTTTTAAAGGGCTGTGAGACTAAGAAACAAATAACACTTCTAACTGCATTAAAGAGATGAAATATTATTTGCAGTTCCTAGTGTTTTTGGTACCGTATACCTACTTTTTCTTTATCATGATTTGGTACATGAGAAAAGAGATATTTTGATTTTCTGAGAACAAGGGGAATCCTCCACTGATGCTCCAAGAAGCAGAGGCAGCCTTGTAGGAGGATGGGCTACTCCAAAATTAACTCAGTTTGTGGGCAGCAGGCAACACCAACAGGTATTAAACCCGGACAAGAGAAAACTGGTATTCATGAGAAGTAAAGGGAATGGAGGTTGCTTGCCTGTCACAGAATATCCTTGCAGTCAAAACACTATGTGAAGTCCAGTTGATTTACCAGTTTATTCTTCATTTTGAAATGACTTAAGGTACCCAAAAATGAGACTATAGATTTTTCTTTGTGACTGATAAAGGAAACAGACCTTGCAGTATATAGTATAAATCTTTCACTATCTCTACCTCAAGGATTTTTCCCTATATTATTCCAAAAAAGAGCAGAAGACCAGATTTTCCCCTCCACGTAACTCATGTCTTCCCAGAGCCTGCAAAACAGCAGTACTACCATTTTTAGATGAGCCCATTGCAAAGGAATCAGGTTATACTTTATTTTCTCTCATACCTCAGCCCTAGGTGGGGCCTCTGTGTAGATGCCAGGACAAGTCAAACAACCTCAGACTGCAATTAAAATGAACACTGAAATAAAGCATATCTGAACAAGAAGTTGTAAAAGTTAGCCAGATGGCAGTTACTAGCAAACTAGATTTTAACAAGGGAATCAAAATCTCACCATGATAGGTGGTGAGGTAGCGAGATTCTAGAAAACAACTTTGAGATTAACTCTGTGATGGAATATTGGGGGGATTTTTTTTTCAAGTTACAGTTGAGTGAAACTGCTTGGCCTTGCAATATACATTAGTCAAATACATAAGTCATAGGAAAAAAATCCCAATGTTAATCTAAATATGAGTGATCCAGAGGAAATGGCTAAAGAAAGCAGGAAAGGGTACAGGTTTAAGCTACATGGTCCCTGTGACGCAGGGATTTCTTACAGTCCCCAAAGCACACAGAAATCAAGGCTTTGCTTAGGAAAACCCTACATTTTCAGCTTAGCAGCAGCCAAGTAACTGTATCAGTTCTCTGTAAAACGAGAGCCTACTGCAGTCATCAGCTCCAACATGCAGATGCAGGCCTGCAGACACACAGGTGAAACCATGAAGGCAGCCATGCCATGAACAGGGCTTCTAGCCATCACTTCTATCAGCAGAGCACCAGGGTAATGCCTACTGCTGCAGCTCCCAGTCTTGAGTACATCCCCTCAAGCCTCAGTTTTCCATCCATACCACAAGAACAGCAACACCTCCTCCCTCATTGCAGCCTAAGTCAACTAACACCCTCTGGTCAACAAAAATGCTCTACCAACCTTTCTGGTCTTTCAGAGACTGCAACAAGGCCTTCATATACTTGAGAGTCACAGCTCATGACCTATCAGAGAGCTGAGGGGCAACAGTTGCTTCCAACAAGTTCCACCAAGGCCTGTCCAGCCCCAATTTTCCACACAGAACTGCTCTCCACAAACTCTACTAGTTGGTCTCTTACAAAAGACTGAAACCAGGAGCAGCCAACAGCAGCCACGCTTATATGAAGACTTAAGGTAGCTGTAGCATGGTGTGAATCACCTGAGCTGGGTGATGCTCAAGACTCACACATGGGCTACATTACTTACTCCATAGTCATTATTTTGCAGCTGGAGTTAAACATGCACCTGGTAACTAACAGACTATTTAACTGATTTTTACCTTGCTCTCTTCTAGAACAGTTTGACCAGATTGCTGGATTCTGTAGTGTTTCTTCTTTGATTTTTACTGTAGTTATTTGGTTTGTAACTTCTTGGGCTGCAGCCCATTTGAAAGTACTTGTATGCACTTCAACTGTTTGATATTTAACCATCAAAATATTTTTATTAGAAACCTGGGACTGATAGCATGTTTTGTGTTTCCCGGGACATCAGCCTAAGTCCTGCCCTCATATTACCCTATGATCATAATATCCTTTAGCATTTGGATACTGCCCTCCCCCTCAGCAGATTTCCATGCCCTCTCCAGAAGAAGACCGTTTCATTATATGCATTTTTAGAACAGGATTCCTGTCTGATGCACAGAAGTAGAATGACTTGCCTTTGTGTCAGGCCAGTAGCAGAGATAAAAGAAGAACTCTGATTTCCTATTGCCAATCCAGCATCCCAGCTAAAAGTACCACCAATTTCTTCTACTTTAACATTTCATACCTAATTACAGCATTTACTTTACGGGTTCCATTTTTCCAACAAAATCAAGATGGATCATTTATCATTAGTGCATGGTACTCACTTAGGATCCATGGATTTGGTGACCACTTCTGCCTGTGGACTCTGTTTCAGAAAGATTGCACGCTTGATCCGGATGCTTCTAAACAACTGTCTCTAGCGGAAATTCTCGCATTGCTGGAGTAATCTGCTTTGCTAAGGGGCAGGCACAGCTGGGAAGCAATCTGTCCTTCGAACTTTAATTCATTTGTATTGCTACATGGTACCTGAAAGAAGAAAAAGCCGAACCCTTGGCGAAGCTCTCCTCTTCAGTGCGTATTGCAGATGCCTTACGTGCCTTACCTGCAGAGCTGCTTCTGCCACGCTGGCTTCACATCTGGAGTTCCCGTATGCGGAACAAGCAGAGTGGAACAGTTGACGTTGACTGAAGCAGAAATTTTGTCCTCAGATCTGGTCCTCCATTAACTCCCTTTTGGGATCGCTTTAATGCTCGTATCAATGTTTCTGTGTCATCTTTCTCCAAAGAACAGCTAAGGGTGACCTTCCAGAGCAGAAACATCTCTGAAAATATGAGGAGGAAAAGAAGGAAACTCTCTGTAAAAGAAAAACCATCAGAGATTTCCCTTTGATCTTACTCTATTGTTTTGGTTTTGCTTCTTTTCTCAAAGTTCAAGTATTTTCTCGCCTGTAGCAATGCTAACAAATGTAACATGTTAACACACCCTCCTGCTTGTTGCCGATTACTACGTTAAGATAGGCTCCAGATCAGAAAGCAGATGGAAAAACAGAGGTCTAGTTTAAAAACTTTATTTAAGCAGACAAGGTCTTAACTTAGAGATGCCTTGTAGACTTTTATCACTGCTGTTAATTATTAAAACATACAGACTAATTTTGCATCTGCTGCTGGAAGGAGTTGATCGGGCCGGCTCTGCAAAGCTCGGAGGACTGTGCCTGTGTATGGGCTGTGAGCACAGCTCCCCCGGGTAGCTCGGGTTCTCCGCATGGGATAGACGCCCAGCGTGCAGCACAAAGCCAGGCTGGGTCTGCCTTTGCACGCAAGTGCAACCTGGAGAGAAGCAATTTTCGCTGAGCATGTTTCTCGCCCCAAAAATGCTAATTTGCCGGCATAAGCTTTAAATTGGAGCTGTACAAAATCCAAAGAGAATTGCCGTGAGGCAAATGACATAAGGGGGTGTAGGAGTAAATACCGTGGCTGGACGTATTCAAACGCAGCCCGTCGTATTTCTCCCTCTCCTCCCTCCAGGAGACAGTTGGAGAGTTTACGCTCCTCTATGACAAATCACATTCCAAAAAAGTTAATGACTGCAAGCATTAAACGAATTACAAAAAAATCATTATAAGTGAGCTATAACTTCTTTAAACAAAATGGAGCCCAAGACCCTCTCCGTGCCTTCAGCGCTTGGCTCGCTTGGCACTGCCTCTTGCCAGCCCTCCCTACCTTTGCAGCCCTGCTCCGCAGGCCTCAGGGACCACGGAGAGTTTCTGGGCGTCAGGAGCCACTAGAGGGCATTCAAAACACAATTTTTTCCAAATCGTTGGGTGCCCGTAGCACCCAATAAAATCAGTTAACTGGTGTTATGTGGACCTGGTAAGTTGGAGAACACCTACACTTCTCGATTCATGTTTGTTCAAGACCTAATGGAGGTAATATTTGTCCTGACGCTACCACAAATGCTGTTCCTATGTAATTACAGCCAGAATTACACCGCAGGAGGCTCAAATCTCATAGTAACAGGTTACTTTGGAGTATAAAAATTCAGATTTGCATCTCTCGTTTGTTTTGCTTTTTAGTCGGGGTTCCAGTAGACATCAAAGTAAATGGACCTTACCACCGTTCACATTACTCTCCAGATATGTGTGCAAACATGTACATCCAATTCTCGTAACTCGAATACAGTCATTCGCGGGTCTCCTTCTTTGGTTGACAAGGTATTATTTAACAAGCACCTTTCCTTCTGCTACCTTTACCCTATTATCAGTGCTACCTTCTCTCTGCAGTTTGCTTACTCAACTAAAGAGAAGTAGGTTTATTTGGTTTGCCTATTTGTTCAGATAAAGGTTCACATAATACTTTCTTGCTCACGAGCTGCAGCTGGACTGTTGAACCTAATTCTCCTCAGACACAGGTTTTATATAAAATCAAACAGTATCCCGCCAAGTTAACAGTTGTGAGTTTTCGTACACTGCCGTCTTTAGATGAAAGATGAGGCTAATGAGAGGCTGGTAACACAGCTCTGTCATTTGAGGACACAGTACAGTATTTATTGAGGGCCACATTAAATAAAATCCCTTTATTTAGTAGGCTCAAATGTGGCAATGCAGTCATCACCAGGAGAACATTTAAAGTCTGAATCAGTGTGTGGAACAACTGTGTTGTTCTGACTTTCAGATACTTTTAAAAAAGAAAAAACAGAGCTGCAGGCTTTGCATCAAGGTCTGGGCATCTCTTCCTGTGGAAGTCTGCGCTTAGTCATTGTTTTCTTCCTTCAAGACTGTTTTACCTGTTGGGATAAAAGTGCCCAGCTATGAAATAAACCTCAGTCAAAGCCTGTGATAGGATCGTCTAGGCTGGTTTATTGGACAGTTAGGATGTGGGGCCCCAGCCTCTGTGAACCTGGCCTGTGAACAGACTCAGGTTTGAAAAGTTAGGCTGCTTCCACTGATCCTCCCACTACCACATTAGTTTCTCCGGACTGATCCACATGGGGCAGGACGGGTTGCAGAGACCATGCATACATGGTTCTAAGGAAAATGTTTTACACCGCTACCACTGCTGCCAAAGCAAATCAAAATGTCCTGTTATAAATATAGGCATTTTGCTCTCAGTTTTCCATTAATGGAGTGGCTTGGAGGACAAAGGAACAGACTTGTGCTGAGCACCAGGCATTGATGGCTCCATCCCCACCCCAGGCTGCAGCAGGGAGGCAACCTCAGGCAGAGCCCGGGCGTCACCACCGTGGGATGGTGGAGCACCAGTGCCCTGAGCTGCATCTTCAAGAGAGGGCTGGTACTTGATGCTTCACCCACAGACCTCTACCAGCAAAGGCCCTCCCTTGTCACTGATTTCATTAACCTCTATACACGACCTCAGTGGTAGGCTTATGTCTGTCACATAATTGATTTTGTCTGTCTGCTGTCTGAGGATAGCCCCCAAGCCTGCTTCCTGCCCCGCGATAGCCACTCCACCCCTTATTTTTCCCTCCCTCCTCATTCTGAAATTTGCCTGAGTAGCTGCACTCTTTCTTTTCAAAAGTAGCCACTCTAAGAGAGGCAAAGAGGATCTGAGGTCTATGGATGGGAAGGTACAGTACTACTTTTACTTGGACAAAGTAGAGACCAGAGGATGTAGGACAATAGGATGCTGCCACGGGGCCAGAGGGCAGTGGCTCACTGCGGCCAGGCTTGTTAAAGTATTCCCCAGCTGATCCGCACCAGAACAGAAGAGAAATCCCTCCTTGCTATACGCAGCTCTTGGGTTTTAAGCCTGGTCATGGATCACAAAGATCAATTTTTCCTGATGCTCAGCTTTCTTCAGTTTTAAAGGAAAAATTAAGCAGGGAGGAGAGGGGGAAAATACGGAAATCCAGGGCTGACAAGTAGCCGTGAATCTGTCTCCCAGAAAATGTGAGCTTCTTTTCTCTTGCAGTTGCTCTGTTTGGGAAGTCTGCAGGAGCCGATGGCTTTGCCTGAGGAATCCACAAACCCTGTGGCTAAACTTGCACGCTTTGCCACCCAGACCCGTGCAGCTTTCTGTGCAGCATCTGATGAGCTCTGCTCCCTCTAGCAACTGAACTTCCTAAAATGAATGTATATTACTCACAGTAAGTGCCCGTTTCAATCCCTGCTGTGTTAAGGGGTCCATTTTATGTGATGAGTTCACTGTTCTCTGATGAAGCATACTTGTCAACGCCAAATATTTTTTATTTAAAAAAAACCCAGACAAACCGGCAGCAAAGCTAAGCCCATGTTAGAAAAGTGATTTTGTGAGGGCTTCTCCCATATTGTATTTCATGCTGTAGCATTGCTTCTCTATGTCAAGCTGTGTTCTCCAGAACCAAACCAAGAAGCTACAAAAGGCTGCAGGGCTGCAGCTGCTGCTCTCTCTGAATTGCAAAGGACCAGATACAGGAGAAATGCAGACCTAAACCAAAGACTTCAGGTTAAAATGATCTCAGTACTTCTAGAGAATGTGTGGTAATTATAGAGGTTTGGCAAGACCCCCAGATTTCTGAAGTACTGAGATACACACCTCTGCGTGTTGCAAAATTGGTAGAATATGAGGTGTATAAGGGAAATCTGGGTGTATTTCAGGTCCCATCTGCAGTCTGAGTTTGGAATGTATCATCCTTGCACCTTCAGGTTCTACGTGTATTCCAAAAGATATGGTTACAAGATCTTTTGTGACCTACAGAAGGATCTACCCCCTCACTCTGCCTCTGCATATACTTCTGTCTCTTTTATTTCATTCGTCTTTTCCAAAGATTTTGCTTAGAGACCAAACAACAGTCTTTGACCTTATGAGCCATCCCCC
>NW_009259588.1:7611352-7648779 GCF_000687185.1 Egretta garzetta
GACATCCCATGTGCTCTTGGTCAGAGGCGTGACTAAGTCTCTGTAGCAGAGAGCCTATAGGAAGTACTTGGTTAGAGGAGTACTTGGAACACGAGCATACTGCTCTTTCCACATACATCTGACGTCGTAACCTTATGTTACGACGCTGATGAATTTTCTAGTTGTTGAGTGTGACTGCTCAAATGGCTTAGTGGAAGTTATGAGGGTTATCTGGCCAGCCCTCAGACATGACTTTTCCAGGAACAGCAATGGCTTTTGTTTTCCCTTGTCCTTCAAGATTGTAACTGCACTTGTATTAGTTTTCCACTTATTTGGCATACTTAAATTTAATATTTGGGAGGGGAAACCAGGCAAAGAAATTCCATTCCCCTGCTTGCTCTTACTTGTCCCTCAGTATTTCAAATTGTGAACTCCAATGTCCAAGAGGAAACACACTAAATTCTGCAGCATTATTCTGGCAAATAACAATTCCTTTCCTCTTTCTTCAGTCTAAGCTTCACTGTCAGCATTAGCTGGGAGGAGGTAGGGCAAGAGGGAGAGGAAGGAAGAGAGGCTATAGGGACCCGTCACTGTGAAGCAGGGGGGTAGCTGGTGGCACGAGCAATACCCGATTCGAAAATCCTCCCATGAACTTGCAGGTTGCCTGCTGTGTAGGCCTGATATGGTCCCCAAACCATTTTCCTTGCTGGTGTTCATGCTTTTGTGATAGGCTATTTCAAGAGGCATTGGCTTGAGGGAAGGTCTGTGGCTGAGGAGTAACTTTGCCCAGTGCGCCAGGTTCTCTGCACAGGACAGAACTCTAGAGCTTGGGATTTCTGCCTCCTCATATTCTACTTTCTTGACACAAGCCTGTTTAATTCTGTGCTTTTTCCAATCCGTCGCAAGCTGCCCCTTGAGGTACTAATCTCCTTCTGTGACTCAGGTCCCAATTTGTAAATACCAACACCAGGTCCTTTCTCCTGCCCTTTGTCTTGTGGTCAGACTATGGACACCTTGGAAGATGTACCGTGCCCACGATGAAGAGATCCACTAGTCTAAATCATAACCAATAGTAACATGGAACCAGGAAGAAGTGTGGTTAATCCAGTAAGTGAAGCAGTTAATTCTGAGAACATTTTTTTGGGGTCATTTCCACTGACTGATGCAAGTGGACAGCGATGGAATCTGCATTCCTTTCAGGGCAGCCTGAAGAGCTCATCCTAATTTTTTTTTTTTCTTTCCTCAAGCATTTGAAAATGTAATTGCAAGGGTCAAGGATTGCTCAGGGTGATATGGTTGGAGCTTTTTTTAAGTTTCTGACTTGATTCAACGCAGCAAGATTATACTCAAGTGAAAAACTTGAGTTGTGTGCCTAGTCATGTCAGGAACAGCAGGATTACATAGCAAAATGTCTGCTCCAGGCTTCCCATAATATTCCCAGTAAAAATTAACAACTGACAGTTTTTTCCTATTTTATTTTTGGTTGTGAAGACTAATTTAAAGATAATTGCATTGCTCTTGTGTCAGCTATTTAGCTTTTACTTTTAAGAGGAAACTGTCAGTATAGGGATTAGAATGAAGTAATGTCCTTTAATCATTTACCATAATTAAGATAAGTGAACTTTAGGCAAAGCACTCCTTACTACTGACATCTCTGCCCAACCCTGTTTCTTTTAGCCTGCTGTCCTAATATTTCCCCCCTCTCACTTGGAATGGCAAACAACAACAGCAAAAAAAAAAAGTGTAAAAATGTATTACCCCTTCAAAAAAAAGGCTGGATAAATGGAACAAATTAATTGCGACTACGTTCAAAACAAAGAATCACTGTTTTTGCACTGGCCATTTTACTTCAGTTTCTCATTTAATTTCTGTACCATTTGAGCCTTCAGATAACACTATTGAATCTTGGATTAGTCTGTTTATTCCAATAACAGCTTCAGCATCTTGTCTGAGATAAAATGTATGTAATCTCAGGGACAAAATTTCTCTTGTCACTGCTGAGTCAAAACTGTCACTGAAGATAATGTTCTTGCTGGGGGAGGCTAAGAATACCAGCAAGATTTACAGGAGGAGGTAATATTTTTATCAGACTAGCTGATATCACTGAAAAACCAAACAAGCGTCTGGGTACAGAAGTCCTTCCTCAAGTCAAAAATAGAAGCAGCTGAAAAGCTAGATAAAAGTTGGGAACAACTGCTCTAACTTTAACCTGCTTATGCTGTCCACTTAAGCCACAAAAGAGAAAAGATATTCCCAGCCAGTACCTACAACGCAGAGAGATGAAGGTGCATGAGTTGGTGTCAGACAATATTGGTACTGGAGACGCTGACTTTGAGACTGGGCCCGCTTTGAGCAAGGGATAGAGCAGATGACCTTCAGAGGCCCCTTCCAACCTCACTTAGTCTTGGGGATCTGTGATTTTATGCTATCTCTTCCCATAAATCTTGCTTTTCAAATGGTAAAGCTCTGTTGTTTAAATAACAACAGCACCCAGAGACCAGGGCACTGGCCATGTCCTTTCTCCCCTTGTAGCGCAGGCCTGGGGGTAACGTGGGCCACTGTGCAAATTTTCATTCAGATGTGGACTGCTCCAGATGAATTCCCGTTGCGGGAAAGACTGGACCCAAAATGGAAGAGGGAAAAACCAAAAGGCAGTGGCAGGGCGCACATGTGTCAGGGGCAAACAGGAGCAGGGGGCAGGGAGCTGCAGCAAGGGGGGTGCGGGAGGGTGTTTTACACATGCTCGCAAGAATGGTCATGCACGCATCCACCGAGACATTTGACATTAAGGTCAATCATGTCTTTCAGCTATTTGGAGAGCAGCATTGCTGCAGGTTTCAAAAGGATGATCTGCAAGTGCGGCCAAAGCTGGCTCATTAGAGCACCTGCCAGTCTTTATCAGTTGTCAAATAAAGCAGATGGAGTTGGTCAGCAAACCTGCAGATAAAACATTAAAGGTTTTGTTGTGGTTTTTTTCTTACTTTGGGCCCCACTTCAAAGCTAGCTTCCGCTTTAAAGTTCTGACTCAATCTGATAAATAAAAGAAGTTTAAGTTTCCAGTTAGCAATGTTTATTAGTTAAAACCAACACAGCTGACCATTACAATTTTTAGCATGGGCAGACTCAACTTCCATTTTTTTCTTAAAAGGAGGGGAAATGGCTTACCAGAAGTTACAACAAAATAATTCTATAAACAAAATAGCAAACATTAATGATAATCACGTAGTAACAAGCATTCATTACCTCTTATCCTAGGAGTTTAAAACAATTATGCCTCACAGAATCTAAAGCAGGGTGGCACAAGTTAAAGGACACAACTCCCATATGACCGTAAAATCAGGCTGCTCTGCTTAGCATGAAGTTCACAATAATGGACACAAGGAGCTAATGCAGGTGAGCTGCATCTTGCCTGCTAAGGCGATCACCTGGGCGATTGTCCCCAGTATGTTAGAGGAACACTAAAGACTGCTAGATTATATGTAACTCGCTCCTGCACCTCTTCTGGAGCTGGCACTTGCCACCAGAGTGGCTGGAAGCCCAGTCCCCTCCAGCGGGGTTGATCACTGAGATGTTTATCCCACCTCCCCTTCAGCCTCTCTGGACATTTGGAGCAATGCTGAGCCTGGGTCACCAAGCCTAGGCTTGTGTGTGTAAAAAAAATCCTTATCACTCAGGTGTTTGTGCAACACAAACATTAGAAAGAAGCACGGATACCATCAGAGGGAATTCATTAAGAAAATGCAAATTCATCTTCTCAGCAAGCTACTTATATTTTCCATTCAGCTCTAATCATGATTTACAATCATTACAGAAAGTACCTTTACATATTCATCACTTTCCAGCAGCTACTTCCTAATCGATGTCACCACTGATGGGGTTGGACGTTGCTTCAGACATATTTCTGATGCCGAGATTAAGAAGTGAGCATCTCTCCGGGATTATCGCCAAGGGCATAAATCTCAGAGCAATGTGATGAATGGAAGAGGTGTGAGGGAGACACTTGAGGAATAGACCTTATCTCACGCTGATGACTTCAGGGAGATATCTTCTGGAGAAGTAAAGAAATTACAAGCACTTGTCAAAGAAGATAGTAGTAAGAGATTTGACATAATTCAGCAAACGCTTTCTGGTGCCGAGTAAGAAAACACTGTTTCCTTCCTGGCAAAGTCCTCATTTATCACCTGGGAACAAAACTAATTAAGTGACTCAAATGAGAACTATGAAGCGATGCTTTTAATTATCTCTTCTGTGTAATATTTCTTTGTCACGCAGACATGCAAATGATTTGCTGTTCCCAAAAGATTGTGTTTGTGATTAAAGAGAAGAAAACAGGCCAGATTTTACCTTCAGCAGCACAAGCCTACATCCACTGTAAAGCCATCAAAGGTGCTGGAATTACACAGGTTTTAATATGCAATTGAGGGTAATTTCAGCCTCAAATTATACTAGTTTATCACTGTATGCCTTCCCTGGTGCCTAGGGAGCGATATGCCTTAAAATCTCGCACGCAGAGATTCTCATTCAGCAAGGCGTACCTGCAGCTGGTACCATGGCAGACTGGCAGCATTTTAATACGCCGAGCAAATCCACATTGGTCAAAACAAACCATGGAGCCTGCAATCTCTGCATCTGGCACTTCAGCTGACATTTACCTGGTGGGGAGGAGGAGGAATAGCAGGAGGGAGAGGGGAAAGGGAGGAGCAGCGTTGACTTTCAGCTGGGATTGCAATAATTCCTTTATGGCAGGGCATTAGCATAGAGCCTGTGCCAGTGAAATTAGCCCACCATTGTACTGGATAAACAGCGCCTGGGTTGAGACAACAAACCCCTTGATCTTATCTGTCAACACCCAGGTCATCATCTGGGCTTTGACTTATCATCCACTCTGTCAACGGTTCCCCCCCGTAGAGAAAAGAAATGGCAACAGCAATGGTAACAGCAGCCTGCAGCGCACAAGAAGCTTTTTGCTTTAGCAACCTTCCAGGCCATAAAGATGTGCCATTTTAAATGGGAAGACACATTTTTACTGAAGAAGAGAGTCTTTGGGCAATTTTCAGCAATGGGATTACAGTGAATTCCGCCTCGGACAACAGTTTGGTGATCAGACGTTGCAAGGTTGAGTGTTTGCAATCAAACTTTCTCAAAATCCACCAGAAACCCCAGAATTTTAGTCAAATGTTTTGTTTAATTTTGCTTGATTCTCCCTTGTGCGTTTGTGCCTGTATCTAAACTAATGGAGAAATAATATAACCAACCAAACAAACAGAACCCAAAGCACAATGCTTCCATTAATGGAATGTTTTGGCTGGAAGTTTAATCAGCAAAACAAGGGGACTCAACAGTGTGTTTCCCTTCCTTGCAGCTCATTTCTCATCTTCTGTTTCCCTTTCCTCGCCCTTCAGGCTGCCTCGAGAAGGTGGCCTTTCGTTATGTGGACACCGACCAGTGAGCAATGGGAAGTACCCCTGGGCAGGCATTCGCTCCTCAGCCAGCACGACCTGCCGCTGCAACGTATTAACTTGGAGAGGTTCACAAAGGAAAGATTTATCAGGGAGCCCAGGCTGCTGATAAAAGGTGACCTACTTTCTTACCCAGCCGTGTTTGTATTCCATTTATTGCTGAGCCACCAGGGTGCACAGAAAGGGACGAAACATCCCCAGGAGCATAGCAGGTGTAGACAGTGTCGGAGCTGGTCAGGGGAAGGGCACAGGTTGGCAGATTTGATGAGCTCCCATGGACCCATCGGGCACAAACATGAGTCCTGGGGGGAAGTGGGGAGAGATACGTAGCTGATTACAGCAATTTGCAGACCAGTCTCATGACAGGCATGTGTGGAGAGAGAGGGTATCAGGTGGAGGAAAGCCATGCCTTGGAAAAGGAAGATCCACTGAGAGCTGACTGCCTAGCCATGATCTGCACTCTGAAACATATTGTCAGGGTTCAAACTCCTATTAAAAGGATCAGCCTGTCCCTTGCTGAGACGGTTTGTGCATCTGTGAAGCCTGTAACAACCTTGCGTCTTCAACAAGGAAAAGAAAAAAACTTCTTAAATTAAATGGCTTTGGTACAAAGAGGATCCGGCAGTGGCCAGCTTTATATTATTAACATTTCCCAGGAGTGATGTTCCACAGTGGCAGGCTGATGTAATTACCAGAAGTGTAGTTGTAAGTCCTATTGAAAAGACCGAGAGATTTACTAGTGACTTCAAAGAGGTAAAGATTTGTGTGGATTTGCACGGGGATAGAAAATGCAATGGGTTAGAAAATCAGGTCCTCCAGTGTCTTTAATCTTTTGTGGGCTTTATCCAGACATTTTGGTCTACAGGGGATTTAAATTAAGTTGCAAAAGAGACTTCCTAAACTTCCTATCCGAATGTTATATTATGTGGGTTTTATACTATTAGCTTAAAAAATTGACCTTTTCTAAGCTTTTTGGATTAATGGCTTGTGGACAACTAATGCTGGCTTAGTGTTGGCAAGGAATTTGCTTTCATGATGTGGAGACAGACAATGATCTAATAGTGATTTGCCTTTATCCAGGAAATTCACATATATATTAAAAGATGAAAGAAAGGTCTTGGGATGAACCAGTAAATTATCAAAAATGACAGGTCAGGATAAAGTACGCTGGAAAAGGCATTTTAGAGAGCTTGTGGTACAAAATATGTTACAGATAGTCACTGTGAAAGTATACAATCAGTTGTTTAGACTTTTCTTGGCCCTATTTTTTTATTAAAAGTAATGGTTCTAAAGTAATTGTACAGATTTCTTCCAAATTATTTATAACTGATCATGTGCCAGGTCTTGTGATCTTTTTTTGAATGTAGGTCACTCTAAAATGTGAAAGAGCAGTCAACTCAGGCAGAAAAAAATCATACTTGTGACTTAACGTAACCTGGTGCCCCTATGGGTATGGAGCAAAGGGATACCTACTCTCAGACCGTGCACTGTGATGAGGCATCCCAGAGAATCCAGTGGTCTGAGGATCCTCTGTGTTGCTTTCCAGCTAAGGTGGGAATGTTACTTCTGTGAAGGAGTATGAGACACATTTTCAAAAATGCTCAGCATTGTGAAAGATCTCTAAGTTGTCTGGACCAAAAAAAAAAAGATCCTTTTCTCTGCAAAGATCCCTTAAATGACAAAAAGCTGCTTTTAAAAGATTTCTAGCTCCCATTCAGGCCTTGCCACTGGTCAGCTTTTCCTTCTGGCCTCTAGGTTCCAGCATACTTTGAAAATCCACCACTATAAGAATTTTATGCAGGTTCGGGTCAAACATGGAACAAATTAAGGCAGGCTTCAGTCGGCAGATGGCAAACAGCCTTCCATTAAAAGAAATAGTTTCCACTGTGCCTTGGTTTCCCTCTGTCTTCAATTGGAATAGAGAGACTTATTCCACAGCAACATCGCATGGTTAAAACTGGCTTGCTTTTTAAGACCTCTGGAGAGGAGCCAGCGTGGTGGGCTGGGGATGACTGACTACTCACCCTCGAGCAGTAGTGGAGTAGTCGTGGACCCCAGTATCCTCAAAAGGGCAGGCAGTGAGGGCTCAGTAGGAGCTGAACGAGGCATGGGTTTAACACCAGCTGCGGGAGGTGATGCCCATCCCCTGCCTTCTGCCTTCCAGTCCTTTGCTGGCCCATCGTGGTGGTCTGGGAGTGCTGTAGCCAAAGCTGAATTTAAGAGGCAGGGACTACAGGGTAATCTGGATGGACTGTGAATGCAGCACAAAAGGGAATACTTGTTCTCTCTCTTCACACCCAAAAAAAAAGAAAAAGTACTACTTGTGACTTTCTCCCAGCTCAGGCATTCTGTAGATAAAACTGTAAAATTTCTATTCTTTTGGAGTATCCTTACAAAGACATGTATCAACTCTATGACAGCATCTCTCTTCCTCATAGATATTGTATCAGTCAAAGGTGTTGACGCAGAAGAGGGCTGTGGCTGGCCATACAATACATACCATTCCCTAGGTTAACTTACTCATCATCCCTGGCTGCCTGAGAAAGAGCAGGAGCAGAGAAGCAGGCAGATGGCACAGGAGCCCTGGGAAGACCATCGCCATTCTTTGCTTGTGCTGACACAAAATTGCCCCTGCAGATGAAGGGCGCCTTGTAGGAATGCTGTTTTAGCTAACATGGAAGAGGTTCCTTATAAGCTGGAATCAGGCTCATGGAGAAATGCCTCCTGCTGTGCAGCATGCAGGTCCCCAGATGCTGTTCTGCAGCCAAGATGCAGAGCACATGTGGAGAGGTACTGAACCACATCCCAAGAAGAGTCTTTGGGCAGTGCTTTGCTGCAAGTACCACCAATTTCTAGACACTGTTTTGAAAGAAACAACAGTGTTTTGCCAATAGCAGCATGAGGACACATTCAGCAGCTTTAATGTTTAGCATGATGGAATCAAATCTGCAGCTGATTCAGAGAAACAGCATTCCATACACTTCGCTTCTCCCTTGCCTTGGTCCATTTTATTGTACTCGTTGCTATGCAAAATAATGCCAGCTGTTAATGAGGACACACTGGTTCCACTCAAGGTAAATGAACAGGGAATTTCAATTCTACTATATTTTCCTTCTGTTTTGCTTTCTCCCCCGAGTGTGGGTTGCTCTGTCCTTCTCAACTCAGGACAGAGCAAGGATAGTCATATCTCACCATGGTAAGCCCCGTGCTCTGCAGCAGCTGTAGCAATCCGTGCTTTTGAGGAAAGCTAGAACAGCCTCTGAACTGTTTCTCTACGTCTTCCCTGTCATAAGCAACAGTGTATAGATGACGTAGTGGTCCATTTTGCCCAATGTCCCATCCATTGAAATGTCCAGACCTAAGTCTGGAGCTAAGTATCCATAAAAAGTAAAGCAAGGTGTCTCCCACCAGGCTATTTCCTGGCACGTGCACTAGAAATGGCTTGTGAAGAAGAAGAGGTCAACTTTCCCAGAGGGAAATGACTGCAGAAGACGCCAAGCTGAGGTGATTTAATCTTGTTCATTCAGTCACTGTCTGAAGTGAGAAATTTAGTCAGGAGAGTCCACAGCCACAGATACCGAGTGTCTTTAACAGGGGGGTTGGACTAGATGATCTCCCGAGGTCCATTCCAACCCTTGACATTCTGTGACCCTGTGACTGCACTTGCAATGAACTTGTGTTTGCCGCATGCTGCAGAGCTTTGCAAATGGTGATGCGTACTGGGCAAACTCAGCGGCCAACAACCTCACCAGTAACAAGCAGTAGATTTCCACACAGTGATTGTACCCTAGGGTTAGAAAGCAAATTCTGTGACTGGAAAAAAAACCTCACAGGCAGACAATATGTGGGAAAATATGCTGGTTTGCTATTTTTTTTGCCCCAACTGAGAGATGCATTACGGCTTACTTCACATTAAAATCTAGACTTTGATTCTGCAATCAGGAGATAAAGGTGTTCTCAGATGGATATACGAATGGATAGCAAAGAAAATTTGTCTTAGAAGGCAAGTGAGTGATATTGCCTAAGTAAATCCATAAAATCACTTGGAATACTAATGAACTCCAGATTTAATTGCAGCTACAATGAAGTCAGCCAGCTGACAGTTTGTAAGCTGTCGCTGTGTAAATCTGATATACAGCGGGTTTAAGCCAGCAGAGCTGCCCTGACTTCAGCATCATGGAAACACTGGGCTCAGTGTAGCAATTCCAGTAGGAGGTGAAGATCCAACACTGCAGTCAAACTCTTCCCAGATGTCAGCAGATTTTTTGCCTATGTTCCTTTTTGTTCTCATTTAATAAAAAAAAAAGGAAAAGTGCTGAAAATAGGTGAGGCAGAATTAGAGACCTGATTTCTCTTAGCTCAGTGCTAGCTTTTCCTGGGTGTAAAGACAGAGACTGCAGTGGCAGGTACACTTGAAGTCAAGGAAGGTACAGCTCACAATGTGGAAAGACTGCAGAGAGGAAGCCCTTGCAGATGTCAGTGCCTTGCTGGAAGGTCCTCCTGGGATAAGCACATGGCAAGGATTAGTTTCCTTTTGGTAGCTGGGAAGTAACAGAGTAAACCCATCCTGGTCTACCAATGAGGGGCGTCTGTGGTGGGGACACCTTCATGGGGCATCTTTAAGTTTTTGCCTTCATGGTCTTACAGAAAATTTAGCCATGACCACTAAATGCAAGATCTGTGAACAAGTCCCCTGCCCTGTGGTCTCAATGAAGGGGACAGACAGAGCATGTATAATGTTGCCACGCAGGGAAGTCATGCATCTGTGTGGTTTTTTGCTTTTGCTGGACCTGTTTTTTAAGCCACCTCCAAGAGTGTGAAGAAAAATATAAAGGCCTGGCAAATAGTCAGCAGGGATTTCAAAGAAGGGTGTCCACCTGTAAGAACATCCACCTGCGAATGCACTGGACCGTTACTGGACACTAAATACTGCCCTGCTATGATTCTCCAGCACTGGAAACAGGACACCTAGCATGTTGTTCAGACTGACTCTGGATTAGCTCCCTAGGACTATGCAATGCCAACAGAAGCGGCTTTGCAAGGGCTGAATTGTTCGCTCGCCTGTTGCCCAGGCAGTCTGAGCCCTTCCAGATGTTCTCCATCTCCACTGCTCTCTGATTGTAAATGCTGTCAGTAGGGTGCTAGACAAGTGCTGAAAATAAGTACTGGGAAAACATGTGAAACTGTGGAGCTCCTAGGTATAATGCTGGTATGGCAGCACGTATTGCAGATCCTAGTAGCATCAAATCTTGTAGAGTATGTTGTTCACGATGTCTGGGTTAAGCCAGTCACTTGATTTGGGGCCAAGAAAGACCCCGCGGGGAGAGGAATACTGCTTTCTTCTGTAGTGTGTGAGATACAACCTGCTTCCTAGGGCTATTTCAGACTTTTAAGTAACAATTTTCCTGCTGCATCACTGTTTCTGGACGTGGGCTTCCCATGGGTCTCTTTTTCTCCCTTTACACGCTACATTATTTGTACTGGCTCTCGGTCTTTACCATAGGTCTTAATTTGTCAGAGGATATTAGGAAACTATTTTGAAGCTTCTAACAGTCAGTGGCATGTGGAGGTGATGCTCTAGGGCCCTGTTGAGATTAAACATTTACTGCTTGGCTTGTTTGTGATGACAGGGACGGGGCTGGTCTTCTCTCCCTATGCAAACTGGCAAAGCTCTGCATTTCAGCAGCCGGGAAACCATCCCTGCCGGCACCACTCCTCGTCTGCAGTGAGGAGCAGCTTAGCCTGGGAGCACACAGCCTCAAAGCAGTGTTTCTATCCTTCCAGCACAAAACTCTGATGAGCTCTGCTACAGGAGATCCTGATAATACCAGTGAGAGGACTACTGAGTGCGTGCCTTGCCTTCATGGGCCCTGGAAACAGCATCTACTGAAGGTGGGCACTCTCACTGGGGAGATGAGCATTGCGTAAGCGGCACAAATAAAAAGATACACATCTAGGCACTTGGAAAGATATCTGACAAGATTGGAACATACAAATCAGCTGTCACCCACCCCTCTTCCCCTAGCCCTGGCGCATGAGGCACTGGCAGTCAGCAAAGCGAGGACAGACACCATGTAAGTCATGAGCACCCCTGCACTGGTGTTAGTGACAACAACATTGTCTCTGTGCCCGTGCACTAGGGTCTCCTCAGCCTGCTGTGGGTATTTTCTGCTGTGCTAGGCACTCATTGGACTCCCTGCCCTAGCTCTCCTAAATTGTTGGTGCAATTAATTGTTATTAATGGAGCTGTCTTGGTTGCTTTTGTAATATTCGTACCAACTATGATTAGCTGGGTGCATCTATCTTGTATTTGACAAGCTATCAACCAGTGTGTTTAGGGGTAGTGATGTCTAAGGGCAAGGCATAACACTTTTTCAGAGCAGGTCACTCACCTCAGCAAGCTTGCCTTTGCTCTCCTTTCCAAAACCTCCCAGGTGTGGACTCTATCCTGTTGTCTGCCATTCCAGGAAATTAAATTCATCCCACCACATCCAGGCTCCAAAGCACAGCGACACAGCAGCTCGGAGTGGGGATTCATGCAAGGAATTATATTGGACAAATGGCTGGCTGTGTTCCCCTCTCTTTTACACCATGTTTATTCTACAATGGGATTGTTCTTTCACCCCTGAGTCAGTGTAGCACATACAGTCGCATGTGTGCATGCTAACAAATTGACTTCTAGCATCCACCATGCACTCTGCGGATTGCAAAAACCCATCGGGAAATACATTGCAGGTCTGTGGGTAGAACCGAGAAAAAATGATCTATGATGTTTAAACCACCATAAAAGACTCCTTGATGAGCTTGTATCTGACACACTATCAGATATTACATTAATTTACCAAGCAGAAGTTTTAAGGCAAACAAAAGAAAGTAATTCTCTCACACAAGAATAATCAAGCTCTAGAGCTCCTTGCCACTCCAGAATCTGTGACAGCCAAAGGTATACAGTAGTTCACAAAAAAACAAAGTCTTGGAAGATGCATCCTACTATTTAACCATAAACTGAATTGATTGAAGGTAGAAGCATCCCACTGTGGGAGGCAGATGGCTTTGTGCTTGCCTAGTTCTACCCTCTTGCCCTGAATGTTTGCTGTTGGCCACATGGGTGGATAGACTAACTACATGAGACAAGTTTATGTCCTTATTTTACAGCCATCTTCCAGGTAAAATACAACCCAGAATGGATTCTGACTGCTTCTTGTTGTTGCTGATATCTCATCAGTTGCCTGGTGGGTGATCTGTGTGTGAAGCCAACAGAACAGCAGTGGGATACAGGGATGCCCTCCGGTTACATTGGGGTTTAAAGCTAAATATTAAGTCAAGCAATCATGTTTTACCCGTATATACCAAGTTTTCCCTAGTAAGTTCAACTGGGAAAAGTGCTTCACATTACTCCATTAAGCAGACCTTACTGCAGCAGATCAGCTACCACCTCCTATTCAGAATAAGTCACCAATTGCAGTGATAGGCGGTCAGCCCCGTGCACACACGTAATCTGTGTTATTTTGGAAACCAGCACAGCAAAAGCCAGAAAACCAGCCAGTTATTATCATGGGTGTATGCCAAAAGGCTCATACTCAAATTCAGGCTGTCCCAGCTGATGAGTTTGTTTCCCCATTGCTCTGAGGGTACCTTTGTGCCTTTCTGGATTCGGCTTTCCAAGAGGAACTTGATCCGGGTGAGAGCTGGGGGGTGGAGGTGAGCAGGATGCTTTCTGCTCCTCCTCAAGGCTGTTGCATCACGGCCCTTGAGTCAACAAGTTTCAGACCTCCCACAGTGAGAAGAGCTGGCTCTTTACCTGTGCAAGCCTCAGCGTAATAACTTTGGGTAGCTTTCCCCAAGGCGTTTTGCTGAGGTCATACATGACAGTCACAAATATTTCCCAGATTACCAAATCTTGTGGAAGGCTGTTGTGTGTTGGACAAAGAATTTTTTTTTTTTTTTAAATTACAGTAAGGCAGAAGTTAGCTGAAAGACAACCATACAAAGTGATGTTTGAGTCACTTGATCATGATTTCTTGCATTAAAAAGCAGATACACAGAAGAAGAATCCCACCTCTGCTTCTTCCTTTTTGTACCATGAGGCTCTTCTTGTAATACCAGGTAAGAAAGCACTTTTCTGGGGACTGTCCTGAAATGGGGGAATCCCCAAAGGAGGTGGAAGAAATTTCTTGCAAACTGGTAGAATTTAAAACAGGATTGAGGATACTCTGGGGGCAAACCAGAGAACTAGAAAGCTTTGTCTAGGTCCCTGATTGTACATATAAACTATCCATGAGGAAATAGTACCGACATTTCTTGGGAGGGACTATTAGCTGGTGAAAAGTCCCAATTTCTGGCAAAGCAGCCAGAAAAAAAAAAAAAGGATGTGTTACTTTCTTGCAGAAGACCACGTGTAGCAGCTGTCTCAGGCACACGGGTGAGACTAACAAGGTACCTGAGCTCCAGACTGACAGCTAACAGGTTCCTCAGAAACAGTTCCACGAGCAGGATGACAACAAAGCACTGAAGGTGTGCAAGGCCGTTGTATTTGCCATTCGCACGGGATAACACTCCCACCAACATTTGTTGAAACTTGTACCCTTGATCAGGAATGACATTTTGTCATTTCTGCAAATGAACAGAATTCCTCTGGTGAAGAATTTGAAGTTTAAGCTGAGCCAGAATTGCTCAATGCCATTAATAGGGCCCAGGCTGAGCTTTTGTGCTGAAATAGCAACAATTCAGGGGAAAAAAGTAGTAAGTTAAGAAAGCAGCCAGGAGGCCCCAGGAGGGTGTAAACTATGCAGATCTCTGTTCTCCCCGTTAGCACCTTGTTCCAACTCTTTTCTGTTTCTTCTCTGCCTCTTTTATTCATGTAATTATTTTCCACTAAGATAAACCCAGTTTGGATACGAGAAGGTATATGCATTCTTACCATGTTTGTGGTGCAGGGCACAAATGACGTCTTGCAGTGTGGGCCAGGTATGTGCTTAGCTGATGCTCAAATGATGCCAGGTTTCTCCAGAGCAGAAATAACTGGATAACTAAGCATAGGCCCCTTTCTTTTGTTGCTACATTTCTTGTTCCAGGAAAACATCCATTGATTTCACCATGATTTCTGCTAAAGCCCAAATCCGTATGGACTGCAGAACAGGGCCTTCAAGGGGGGGAACGACTGTATTTGTACTGGTGTTCCTAATAAATACCTGTGGCTGTGATATTGTCTGATTGCAGAAGCTAAAGAAATCTGCAGTCGGTTTATTTAAGAATCCCCATGTGAATCCCCACTGTTACTGTGTACAAACCAGGGACACATGGTTGAATCCTTGGCAAAGAGCAGACTCCCGAAACAGGGTGAGTTTTAAATAACCTCATTGTTACTTTTGGGCAGACAGACAGGAATGGCAAAATATGTTCCTGATGAAGAAGCCTCAATTTTCCTTCTAAAAATGAAGCTCCTACTATGGACCCCAGATATCAGCGGGACCTGGACAGACTGGAGATTTGGGCGGAGAGGAACCTGATGAAGTTCAACAAGGGCAAGTGTCGAGTGCTGCACCTGGGGAGGTCAAACCCCATGCACCAGTACAGGCTGGGGGCTGACCTGCTGGAAAGCAGCTCTGCCGAGAGGGACCTAGGAGTCCTGGTGGACGACAAGCCCACCATGAGTCAGCAATGTGCCCTTGTTGCCAAGAAGGCCAATGGTATCCTGGGGTGTATTAAGAGGAGTGTGGCCACCAGGTCGAGGGAGGTTCTCCTCCCCCTCTACTCTGCCCTGGTGAGACCCCACCTGGAGTACTGTGTCCAGTTCTGGGCTCCCCAGTTCAAGAAAGATGAGGAACTCCTAGAAAGAGTCCAGAGGAGAGCAACTAGGATAATAAAGGGACTGGAGCACCTCCCCTACGAGGAAAGGCTGAGAGAGTTGGGCTTGTTCAGCCTGAAGAAGAAAAGACTGAGAGGGGACCTTATCAACACGTACAAATATCTTAAGGGCAGAAGTCACGAGGATGGAAGCAGTCTGTTTGCAGTGGTGTCCAGCGACAGGACAAGGGGCAACGGGTGCAAACTGAAACATAAGAGGTTTCAGCTGAATATGAGGAAAAACTTCTTTACTCTGAGGGTGACAGAGCACTGGAACAGGCTGCCCAGGGAGGCTGTGGAGTCTCCTTCTCTGGAGATATTCAAAGCCCGCCTGGACGAAGTCCTGTGTAGAATGCTCTAGGAGAGCCTGATTTAGCAGGGGGGTTGGACTGGATGATCTCCCGAGGTCCCTTCCAACCCTTGCGATTCTGTGATCCTGTGATTTCTGTCTTCTGTACTTCAACTACTCTGACTTAGCTATTTTATAAACCTTCTGGTCACCAGGAAGTTCATGCCACAGCTGGGAAAGTGCCTGAATCCTGGTCCAGATGTAGGTTAAAGAATTACTGTGAGTAACGTTCTAAGACACAGATCTTTTTCCTTCAGTGAGCTGATGGTCGGGTCCGATGCATACAGTTTCTACACGCAAACATGTATATATATACACACACACACGCATGTAAGTATGTATCAGTACGTACAAACGTATTGATGCATGTGTTTGTGGTTAGGTATGTGCTCTGCACGTGTTGACAGCACTGGTTTCCACTTAAGGGCAGCATTTCAACAAAGTATAATTATTTTGTTATGGAGAATCAGCTCACTGTTGCATAGGAAGGGAAATAAAACCAAAAGCTACTCCTCCTCACTTCCCCTAGCAAGAAGATTTTCAGGTTTCAGGCTTCTGACAGGAGGAAGTTGTTAGGAGTTGTCTTCCAGGCAGATCTGGTATATGTGTTTGGCTGTCCTTAGGGTGAGCAGGCTCACAGCTCAACCGATCGGCATGGCTAAGTAATTTCGTCAGCCTCACTTCAGACAGCAAGAGGCAAGGAAACAGCTGGGCCTTCAACCAAGGCCTGGTGTTTCAGTCCAAGCTCATCCAGGACATGCCCATCAAGCACATCCCGGAGAAAGAGCGACAAGAAACAGGCCTGAGTCTCACCTGCTATGGCCCTTACCAATTTTGTGGCACCATGCGTCTGAGCCAGCAGCGCAGAAACCTGGGGCTGGATATGAAAAGCTTTATTTTCCACCCTGCTGGAGCAGGCACATGTCAGCGCACGATGTGCAACACTGGAATGTCATGGGCATCACATTCCCAGCATATGCACCTCCTTGAGGCTTTTCTCAATGGGAAAACACTCACCGCTAGAAACAAAACCATTTTAACTGACATCTCGGCTTGTTTTGCTGAGTAATGGCATGGATGCTGTTTTGCCTCAGTGATTCCCCACCCTCAGTTGGACTTTTTTTTGGTATCAATTTCAGGTATACCGACATAGTAGATTTCATTCTGGAATAAGCGCTTCCTTCCTATTTTTAGAGGTTGTTTTTTGTTTTTCCTTGGTTACTGCCTTTCAGAAGCGCAGTAAGCCGTGTGAAAGAATCCTCTGGCCTGTGAACCTGGAGTCCTTGTTCAGCTGTAGGCTTGCACCGTAGTAAACCAATTTGGGGGTTTTGTTCTCCAGTTTTGCATGTAGACTGGCTCCCAAGCTCCCTAGATTTAGTGACTCACCTAAAACATCCGTAGGTGATCTCATACATTCTTATCGACAGCAAAGAGTTGTGGTGTTTTCCAAAAAACTGCTGACCTAGGTACAATAATCTGTGCCTGTATATACAGAAGAGTTCTCTTTTGGCAAGAAAGAGTACAATGGAAATCGAGCAGTGGCATTAGAAATAATTCCCTTACATGATACTACGTCAGGTCCAAGCTGAAGTGAGCAAGAATTAAACTATTAACCCAAGAGCTCTTCCTTCGTCAGACTACACAGAGCAGGTTGATGATCTCAGGCAAGGACAATAACTCATGCTTTATCTCCTACAAAGACATCTCTTAACACTGAGTCCTTTTTTTTTTGCCAAAAATTATGGGTAGGCCAAAGCTAATGCCCTGCAGTAGCAGGCAACCTGCCAAAGGAGTGCCGAAGGGTGGACAGGTTTTGAACAAGGCACAGCAGGGCCAGCAATCAGCTGCGAGTCACTGTATTTTGCAACTAGTGAGGGCAGTTTCTAGCTCCCCAAATCTGCTCAGCTTTGGATTTGGTGGGAGCCGGGATCTGCTGCACGCAGGCAGACGGCGCACTGCTGCTGCTGCTGCTGCTGCTAAATCTCAACCCGTTGCCATGTTTGGTGGCATTTTTTCCTCCAGGTAAGACAGCAGCTCCTGCTGCACACACAATGCCTCTTGGCATGCCTGGCTTCCAGCCGGGGAGGAAATCTACAGCCCTGCGTATCGCTTTGCAGAAGCTGCTGATTTGTGCTCTTATCTGTTATGTCTTTCCATCGTTTCCAGACTCAGCCACGCACGGGCAACATGATTTATGCAGCACAGTGGAATGAGCTATATAAATGAAATGCCCCATTATCCATATTTCCTTATCCCATGCCATTGCGGTCATTCTTTACAAAAAAGAAGAAATCTAATATATTTTTGACGATAAGAAAAGGCTCCTTGGTCTCTCTTTGTCTCTCACATCTGCACACACTCATTTCTCTGCTGCACATTCACACACTCACCTCCTTCTCTTTCTCTCTCTCATGCTCTTGCACCCTCCTGGAGGTCCTGCTTCCTTACATGTACGCTGGTACACAAAACACAGTCCGGACAAAAGACTTGTGCTAATTAGCGTGGCTGATTTTCACTTGGTCTGGAGAGCCTTAAAACCTGAAAAGGCATTGAATATCAACAGTGTGGCACTTCATCCAACAGGGGAATATTTGTTTTTGTAGGTGAGGTACCCAGTACCAGCAGTCCTGACCTGCCTGGCCATGGGGTGAATTGAGCTGCAAGAAAATACTACTTTCCCAAGAACAGGCACAGGTTATCTTTTCTTTAACCTTCCAGTTTGTTTCCCCTACTTGTTTGTTTGGGTTATTTTACCCTCTACCCATTTGAGGTGTGTTTCTGGTTCAATGCCCCTGTAAAGGCCAGAGGAATTAGCACTGTTGAAAGAAATCCAGTACTGAATTGCCCTTGTGTTGTCCGGACTTTGTTATGGCTTCAGTTCATTAAAACCAAGAGACAGGCAGCTGGGAAGAGAGAGAGACCAGCTAGCGGGGGGCACTTGGGGCTGGACTGTGGTCAGTCTTCTTTAGGGGCCAAACCTGTTTTCTTTTGAAAAGGACATGATGAAAAACTCACAGCTGTGAAATGGGAGGCTGAGTAGGAAATGACATATTCCATGCAAGCTGGAGAAAGACTGATAGATGCTCCATGCCCTAATGTTCCTAAGTAAGTGTCTCATCTCCGGTTCCCATCGGCGCTGCAGCTCTGCCTGCGGATGGGTACCCTGCACCCCTACCTCACTTCTCCAGTTCACTGACCTCTGTTGATGTATTCCTCCACACGCCTCCCATCCCTCTGGTGTCCCTGAAGAGTGACCTCGACGGCTCCCATCACTGGTGGGGTGGGCTCCTGCCAGTTGTGGGCATCCCCGAGGGACTGCGGGCAAGGTGGAATCCAGCTTTCATGCCCAAAGAGATGGGCAAGGCACAAGGTGAAGCCTTCAGCAGAGGAGAGATGGCACCCTCCCAAAGAGAGAGATGCAGCAAGCTGAGAAAAAGGGGGAGGCAAGACTTATCCCTTGGTTTGTCTCATTTTCTCAGAAAACTGAGATCTTCAGAAAGCTGAATTTTGCATAGCTGTTCAAAATCAAACTTCCCAGGTCTCCCTGATCTTCTTAAGCAAAATTATCAAGACGACCTAAAATAGGAGTAGAGTCCTTGAGGCACAGTAGCAATAAAGTGACTTTTTCCTATCAGTTCTCTAAAAGCTTGCAGTTGCTACACCAGTAACTGCAACGAGGGAGAGGATCACTGTAACAGACTGGCCTATTTTTAACAACAAACCAGGACTGCAACTTTTCTCTCTTCTCTGTCCTCAACTGTTATTCCTCTTTCCTTTCCCTCTCCCCACGTTTAACCATTTCCTTACTGAAAAAGCAGGAAAATAGTAGCAAAAGAATATAGAGGAAAAGGTCTGTTTCTTCCATTTCACCCAAAAAATCCAGAAATGTTTGGAAAACCAAATTCTGGGGCATCTTTTTTTATTTTCCAAAGAATCCAGTACCCAGTAAAAAGTATTTTGTTTTCAAATCATGCACCAGCTCTGTTAAATAAACCGCTGAAAGTAAGTTCCGTACCTTGTAAATATGTGAGTATCTGCTAAACAATATACCCTATGAATAACTCAGTGTGACGGAATACTCCTGTATTTGGAGGGAAACATTAATCAAAATTCTTTTGAAGTTATTTCTGTCTGGTGTGTTAGAGTTTACTAAGCTGTTTCCTAGGCTCTTCGTCAAAGACAACCCATGTAAAATATAATTTTAAAATAGCTACTTATTAGGAAGAACAGATGGTGCATTCATATACCACAAAATTGCAAAATTTTAGCAACCTTGAATATCAGGTTCTTGAGTTGTAACTCCTTTGCACTGGAAACTTAGTTAACAAGTCAGAAGAAACAGATTTAGAATACCACAGAACTCTAAAACAAGTGAGTGCTGACACACTGAATAAAATGCATCTATTTTTATGTCAAGTCCTGATAACAGCACATTTTTTCATTTTCAAATACAAAAAGAAAAAGAATTCAGATCTTTCCAGACTTGGCCAAGGCACCTGATTCACAATGGAAAATATTTTTATGTCTTATGTCAGCATTACTTTGTTCCGAATTATGGGCCATGGTACTGAAATCTTTCTTTTACGATAGCGTCGCTTTCTCACCAGTTCTTTCTTTCCCATAACAGTGTCGCGTGCTGGAGATGCAGCACAGAAGCATTTCAGTTCACTCAGCTTTACACGTCACTTTTTATCTATGTCTGAATGCAAAATTGCATAAGGAAATGTAGCTTTTGTGATGCAACCCGGTGAAACCCTGGAGGAAGGATGCAGGCTTAGAACCAAATTTCCCAAACAAATTAGGCTGAATCAGACTTTTAAATTGAAATATTACCAGAAAAATGGTTATATATATATGTAAGGTGTCACCACAAACGTTTGAGGGCCAAGGCTGAAGACTCAAGTTTCCCTTTCAGTTTAGCTGGCTATCCCAGTCACTAGTTAATATCTGGAACTGAATGGCAAGCTGTTTTGATCGTGTTAGCAAAATTAAGTTCTTGAAAGATAAATCAATAAACTGGGAAACAAAGAAGTGTCAACTCTGAAGAAACGGTGGCATTAAGTATGGAAGGGTTGGTATCAGCAGCTGGAAAAGAGTGGCATAAATTCTTAGCAACTATGCGCTTCACCGGGAGCTATAAATGGTGGGGCTGGACCTGTCTTGCTCTCTCCCCATGACTTTGCACCCCAGTTCAATGAATTCTTGAAGCACCTATGAAAAGTCATCTCCGATGCTTTTTGGCACAGGCTGAAGTCCCGCTGGAGTCAATGTGACTTGAAGAGTAGAGCAAGTGCAGGGCTTGCTTAAGACACTGCAGGCTTTGCACCTCCAGCTTTCAACTAATCTTTTGTTGTCTGCCAGAGGGTTAGGACCAGGCATTACTCAGAACCTTCCTCCAAGATTTCCAGACTGATATATTGTCTGTGTAATAGGATGGTATAGTCCCATTATTTACAGCCAGCATATATCGCTAGTACTTTGGACTCCTCCTGACACCTCTGGTATCTTAGCATGTAACTCCCACGCCCTCCCTGTCCACCTTTCTCTCCTGCTCTTTCCCATGGTCAGAAACATTTAGGGAATTGGGTTGGATGGACATGAGTAGTGACCATGGTTTTTATCCCTCTAACCACCTTCTGTTGCTTTTAGTGCTAGTGCCACCACTAACCTGGGAGGTGCTAGAGGATGGTGCCTGGCCGGAAAACTCACTTCTAGCAAGTGCCATCCTTACTGTTATTCTTCATTCAAGTCTATGGGCATTGCCTCAACCTTTTCAACAACAGCCACCAACAACGAGTAACGCAGTTCCCTGTACCTCAGCAGAGCTCTTTGTCTTGCTGCGGTGCAGTGAAACACAAACATGGGTCCCCAGAACTTGAGGGCAGCATCTCTACCAGGTAAACTGCTCATTAAACAAACAGGAGATAAGCTAAGCTTGCTCCATCTTTGCAGCTGCACACACGTCTCTGGATTAAGAGACAAGTCAACAAAAGTTTATGTGCACTTGTTCACAAGTGTCCTCTCCCTTGTTTTCAGCTGCAGTGAAAGGTCAAGATCAATTTAGAAGTTACCTGTATCTTGATCATCTGATCCAGTGAAGAGAAAAGCAACATTTCGGTTTATCCAAAGTAATAGCAGGCAGACAGCTCACATGGGATTGGCTGTGAATATTACAGACCTGAGAACACTTTTTTGCCATTACAATAGGGTTTTTGCTGTAGCTGACAGTACTCTCTGCTGTCAAACATTAATGTGAAATCGATTCAAATCAAGGCAGCCCCCTCTCACAACTTTATTCTCTGTTTTCAGCACAGAAAGTCACTTCGTCATGTTTCACTGAGCATCCGCCGGGCTCAAAGCCAGCATAACTGTTCGCTGATGTCACCTAGATGTTTCAGGGCAGAGAGTGGTGGGCCCGGACCTGCTCATGACTGATACCACTCTGCAAACTTCAGCTGACCCATCCTGACTTTGATTTTCTTACCAGCCAAACTCACATTGAGAAATAGGGGCTTAAACTAGTTCAGCCAAGGAATGCCAGTGCTGTCTAAATGATCTGACTTTCTGACTGTAGTCACACACCACATGCATTCACAAGGTTTCTTCAAACTGGGGGTGAGAACTGTGAGAACTGATCTTCACTGAGATCCTGGCATGTACTCCGATGCTGTTGAGTGCAACAGCCTCAGTGCTGTTTCTACATCCTTTCTAACCACACTGAAATTACCACTTTCCAATAATTTTATTTTTGAACTGCATCCTTTAATTATTTTACCCTTCCCCTTTCTTCAGGCCAGAAGATTTCACAATGAAAGATTGTCCTGGAAGTGTACGATATAAATAACATCTCCTGGGTGTGACAGGCTCTCTCCAAATAGCTGACTAAGTCAGAAAAGAGCATGAAGAAATACTCTTTTTTTTTTTTCCTCAGGATGATCATATCAAAACTAGTCATCTCTTTCTCTTGAGTCAGCCCAGCTATGGGAAGGTGGTAGGTTGGGCTACAGGAGCTGGCCTCATTCAACATTTTATGGAAATCAAATTCTCTTCAGCTTAGCTTCTCTCTTGCTTCTTTCTTCCCTCTGTCTTGTTGCCTCCTCAGGATGTCCTAGAGTTAATTCATGGTAATTGAGCCTGTCCTAGAAACCCATCTTAAGCAGATGAGCTTCTCCCAACAAGACCTTCCTTTATGCTATTTTCTTCACTGCACCTTCAGTTTATTGCATAGCTGTTATACAGTGCATCTTGCTCTTTCTTACCTCTTGGAATATATTGCAAGATTATTATTTATCTATGGGAAAACAATTGATAAATAGCTGCCTGCTGTTCTTCTGTGGGAAATTGATATTTCTCATAAGAAAATTAGATACTGAGTACAGTGGGCCCCAAAACATTTTTATCTGTTTAATACAATTGTATCCCTCATATGCTACTTCATGAAGGTAAGGTGGATGTGGTCCTAACTTCATCTCTGTGACTGCTATCCCTCTGTAGGCTCCTTCACAAGGTCAAGGGAGAAAGCCAGATGCCTCCAGAGAAGAACTACTCTCAGTTCAGGTGCCTCAATCAGCTATGGAAATTTGGTAGGATGAAACTAGGCAGTTTTTTCCCACATTGCCAGTAGATCCTCCCTGCACATTTACCCCACTGTACTATTTCTCGCCTCTCCATCTCAACCTGTCCTCCTGGCCCATACCCACCTCTTTTATCACATACACATGGCATAATGTTTTGGGAGCAATCTCATTTCCTTGGAGAAGATCTGCTAGACTCTGCACTTAATCATTTCTCCTAAAATTGGGCCGGCTGTACCTCTCCCTTGCACCACCCTCATTTCTTGCTTAGTGGATGCTAACTAATCTGAAAATGTGTCTGCTTCTAAACCTTTTACTTGGCTGGGAAGCATACTGGTACTTCAGGGTGAATAGCATCCTGAGAATAAATTGCTTAGTATTGAATTGCCACTAAATTTATGCCAGGCTGAGGACTTTGAGCTGATCACCTGACTCTGCTCTTCTCGGTGCATTCTTATTGCCCTTCTTGTTTCGGAAGGTGGTTCCTCGTTGGGAGTTTCATGGGACCCTTAGGGTCAGAAAGTAACTTGCAGCAAGAGGCTGTACAGATGGGGTCTCTTCAGCCTCATTTCGCTCTTGTATTGTTCCTACCCCTGTCTTGTTGCCTCTTCAAGATGTAGTTCCCTAGAGTGCACAGTGATTAAGGGTGGCTTCCAGACCTAGTTTCAGAAACCATGGTTTTGAGGTAGATTCCCTTTTTACTCTGGGGCTGTAAACTTACACAAGATTCCTGTCAGTTCCTGACACAAGCTGGTCATGCAAAGTCATCCCCAATGCCTTTTTCACTTTACAAAAAGTTTCAGTTCTCCCTCCAGTCGAAGACGGCACATTGCATCTAACTTCATTCAACATTAATTAAGGAACTTTTTCATATTTATTTCCCAGCTTCTAAGGCCTTCTTGTGGCCTGAATAAAGATTTCCCTATGGGTCACCTGCACACTACCCAGGCTGATGGTTTGGAGAACTTCCAAGGTTGGGAGGGCAGTGAAGAGCTAGGCTGAACAAGAGCAGGATCTCACTGTATAAGCCATGTGCACGTGCCATTTCCTTCACTCAGTAAAAGCTAGTTCCACTTAATAACATCTAATTTATTTCTGTAACAGATGCTGTGATTCAAGTCCAAGTGTTCCTCAGTCTGGAGGACACCAGCAGGGAATTTCACTCCTAGGGAACAACTCTTCTGCCTGTGGTGAGGACAAGCCCTGGTGGCCATGTCCCAGACAGCTTTGGAGTAACCACATTGAACTGCATTACAAAACTTCACATTTGTGTACAAGCTTTCAGGGGAGAATGGAAAACAAAGCATCAGTCAGCACCTCCTATTGTTCCAGCCTCATGCATGCACTTGGGTTGTGGTGTTCCATCTTTCTAATGAGTGATCTCTCATCAGAATAATCAGGCACAGGAAAAGTGATTGTACCAAAAGACAGGATTGCGTGCAAATAATGTTTCCAGACATGAGGCAGACTCATGGCTTCCAGGCTGTTTTAAAAAATTGGTGAGTGGTAATGTCGCCAGGCCCAATTCTACAAACTTTGTTCCCAGGAGTAAGCCAGGACCTCTTGGTGTGCTCCTGTTTTGTTATCACAACTGGAAAATGAGCAAAGAAAGAGCAGGGCAAGGACTCTCCTTCAAATCCAAGCACTATTACTGCATTATTCTTCTAAGCTGTCCTTTGTTTCTAATGGCTCAGGGAAAATGGGGTCCCAGGTGACACTGGTGGTGGTGCTGACGCTCCCTGTGAGCTGTGCTGCTGGAAGCCAAGTGCTCACAGTACTGGGTACTGAGAAGTGAGCATCACCCTTTCTGTCTCCTGACTAAAAATGACAGGCATTGTTGTGAAGGGGCCCACTAGAATTCAGCTAAATTTTCCTTCCAGTTGAAATGAAACATTGCCCCTCTCTCTGCATGGCCACTGCTGGTGACAGATATTGTCCCTCTCACACCTGCAGATCTCGGAGGAGCTGAGGGAAGGGAAGGCCTGTTGAATGTTGACTGGGAGGACCATTTCTGCTCCCGTGCTGCCTCTAGAGGTCCAGCAAGCTCTGATCATCAATGCTATGCTGACTTGTGAGAGCTGAGGACACAGCTCTCCTAGATCTCCTCTTAATTTAAGTATCCTTCTACACTAAGGTATAATTTTTAAAAAAAAAAAAAAAAGAAGTAAACAAGAAAGCCATCAAATGACTGTAAGAGAAACATGACCTCTGGAGTATCCTGACCATTTTCTAAAGGAGCCTTTGGCAGAAGAGCTAGCAACCTGCTCAGACAGCCCAAGGATGAAGTTTCACTGGGTTGTCCATCATGTGGTGGTCATGATACGCTCTTCAAGTAGAGGCCTAGGGACTCTATTTGGCTAAATATTGGCTTTTTCTTTCAGACTGGTGAAGCCAGGTTCGCAGTCAACAAAACCAGAAAGTACAATCATTGCTGGGTAGGGTGGACTCTGGCCACTTAAAGCCACATGAAGGCCAAAGCAGAATTTTTTACCCCAGCTCTTGGTGCTCTGCTGTACCGTAACCAGGTGGCCACAGGTGAAGGAGACACGTGCCAGCAGACCACCAGGAGCTGTGCCTCTGGGAGAAGCAGCGTGCCCAGGGGGAGCAGACCAAATGGGGTCCCTGTAGAGGCTGGACTCTAGGAGCCATAAATGGGATTTCTGTTCCACTGCCTAACTGAAGATGTTACCATTGCCCACAATGCTGCTTATCATCCAAAATTTTCCCACCTTGCCTTTCTGCACTTATTTTTGGCAATTTTCTCTTCCTGGAGACACCATCCCAAGTGGCTGAGAATACGACTGGGAGACCGTCCTGCTTTCTGCACGGTGTTTGTCCTGACTAGCCTGTTTTTCAGATGCTTACTCTCTCTCCTTACCAAGCCTCACTCCCGGCACAGTGCCTGACTTTTTCTGGGCAGGGTGCTGGGAAGAGACGGAAATGAGCATTTGCAGACACTTTGAGCTGTCTCCTGAATAAATGGGAGAAAACTAAAGGATCCCCAGACTGCAGGGATTATGGGTTTTATAACTATTTCAACAGCTCCATCAGCAGTGGCATGTAAAGGAGCTCATCATTTATAAATTGACTCTTCCAGGAATCAAAGGCCTGTCAGGGCAGCAATTAGTTCTGGTAATTCATCAGCTGTTTGAGCTTGTCAGGTGGCGAGAGAGGGGCAGTTCTGCATCAGCTCCCCTGCAAAGTTGTTACGGTAGCCAGAGCCAGGTAGGATGTGCAGGTCAGTCATTTGCTAAATATTTCATGTCCTCCAACGTTTTGTCAGTCTTTCCGATACCTGATCCAATTTGATTAGGCTGTCAGGTGAAAAGGAGGCATCTCCTAGCACACTAATGTCACCCAAGTCAGAGGGCCTTTGTCTCCTTAACAATGTCCCTGTCAAATCCCTGCGGAGCAGCTAAACAAACTGGAATGCAGCAAAAAGAATCAAAAAAAAAAAAACAAAAAACCAAACCCAAACCCAACCAAAACCTGTGGTCTGCTTTTAATTAGCCTATAAACCATTCAGAGCTCTCCCACTGTGTTGTCCAGAGAGGGAAAACTGAGGGCAAATATACTCTCTCTCCTTGCAGACCTCATATAGTAAAAAAATCCATGTAAACAACATGAGTTTATTTGAACAGACTAGAAGTCCAGGCAAAAGCAACTGTTCTGCACAATGGTGAACAGCAGCACCCTTTGCAAAGCATCTTTTGCAGGGGAATCTACAGAATTTGGCTATCCTGGCCAGAGCTCTGCTAGATTAAACAGGGATAAAAACAACAGACCTGGAGGCAGAGAGTCTGGAGTTTCCTGACAGTGGGAAGTGGATCCAAAACTTGTTTGTATGACATCAGAAGGACCTTCATTACATTACATTGCATTACATTACATCACATTACATGTGTGCACGCTTCCATGCTTACAAGTGCACATGCAGAGTTGGTAAATGCTTCACATTTTCCCCAATGTACCCTGTTGCACATACACTTTGCAATACCTGCTGATGTAGTTACACAAGTACATACTTTTTTATTAGAATGGTATACTTCTTGTTTGCTATGTGGCTGGACTAAATTCTGCGCTTTCCTATGCTGACAACTTCCTTTTGCAACTTTTTTTCCGACCTACTTTCCATGTATAAGACACAGGCTTAATTCATTTGTAATGTGGACAACCAAAACGTTTCCACTGGAAGTACAAACTGTTCCAAGAATTTCACATATGCAGGTTGTTGTAAAGCACATATGAACTTGCATCCCTTAATCACGTTTCATGGCTCTTCAGATATTCACGGATCACAGGCTGAAAAAACAGCTACGATCACAGCTTCATGCAGAAGCAGCTCACAAAAGCTGTGTTTGGTCACAGGAACAGCACAGAAATGCTTGAGAGAAGAAAAATAAAGGGGTGGGGAAGGAAAGGCTGTAGTTTGCTTAGAAAGTTGACCCCTGTGCATGTATAGACATTTGTAGAAATGTTTGCAGAGAAAAATAATTGCTCAGCAGAAAGTGGTTAGTTCAAAGAATACATTTTTACTGTATAGTAATATCCAGTCAGCTTTCTGACTTGCCTAAAGGGTCAACACCAGAACCAGGAATCCATAAGCCATCGCCAATTCAGGGCAAAGGACGGCACTCGCAAGCACTTCACTTTGCAGGCAGGTGAAAGGCGTCCTTGTGCTTGTGATGAAGCAGACTCAGGGTGAAGTAAAATCAAATTAACAGCCTTAATGCGCCCTGGTTGGAAGCTACTGGAAAGCACATCGCTGCAAAGCATCCTGCGGGATGGGTACCGAGAATGATGTAATGGTTAGCAGAGACCCCGGAGGAAAAGCAGCAGGCCAAGTCCTAGCAAAAGCCGCAAGATTTTAGAAAGATAGGGGAGTAAAATTTCTGGAAAAAATATGAAAAGATTCTTCTTATGAATGCATGGAAGAAACGTGGGCCTCTGTAGAGGTAGCTGTGGATTTCATAGTCGTATGCTATTGCTGCATGACTGATACACTGAAAAACTGCTGGGCTGGTGAAAACAGCAGTGTTCCTCCAAACTCACCTGAGTGATGCCAGTTTAGTCCATCCACGGGGGAACTGAGATGAATGGACAGCCCTCCTAACTGAGATGGTTTCTTGGAAAAATTTGCTCTAGGATACTGATAAAACCCATGAGGTCATTTTGAGACAATAGAAAAAAAAAGCGGTTGCCATCGCAAGGCAGCCTGCGTGGCATTACCCAGGGCCAGCCCGCAGCCATGTGGGAAGGGGGGGTTGCTTTTCCAGGGGACTGAGCAGGGCTGCTGGTGCAACTGTGCCTTGCAGCCACCCTCTCTCCTGTCCCCGAGGAGCACGCCGGCAGCAGCATCGCTCAGGGCAGGCTCTGCGCAGCCCCAGCGATGATCGTTCTTTTCAGCAGCATGGGTTCTTTGATCCCTGTTTGCCTTGCCAGAGACTGAAGTCAGCTGCCTGCCGGATGTGCTGGGCAGCCCGTGTGTGAGGAAAGAGGTGTCTCCCCTGAGGTCAGATGAGATGTACAGTCATGAGGGAAGAACCCAGAGGGCACCCTCAAGGCACCTCTCCTGCAGATAATACCATGATTCTTGGTTTGTGCTTGCTTATGCTACTCAAGGGATGCTCACCGAAGCAAGTGAGCAAATTCAGGGCATGAGAAAGTACAGGAGAAGTCCTTGCTACCTCAAGGAGGGCATTTGGTCCTGCAAAGCATCCAGCACCTTGGACCCTTCCAAGCTCCCAGGTAGTCTGTACACATTTACATGACCACATTTTCATGAGCAGCTGATGGCCACAGAGTTTAACTCTTTGCAGGGCTGAGCCTTGTTGTTGGTTAAATCACTTGTAAGAGGTCTCAGCTACTTGGAAAGCCTTCCTCAGGCAATTACACAACTCAAAGACCAGTATGTTTCTGATAAGAATACGACAGGCACCACCTGCCCAATTTTTTCTGTCCACTTTAGTTTGCTGTCTAGTTTGTAAATATCACTGCTTTATGCTCCTGTTAGAAATAAGAGAAAATGAAAATAAGAAGCAGAAGAAAAACAGATCTCTTGCAACAATAGGACTGAAATGAAGACAAGAAAGATGACAAGAGGCAAAGCTCTGGCCCATCAAAACTTTCAATGCATGTGGCTACCTTTGCACTAGAAGTCCTTAGGGCATTGGCTAATTTTTCATGATGGACACTTCACCAAGTGCTTGGCTGAATTGTGTCTGTGAAAAGAGATTAAGAAAACAGAGGAAAATGTAAATCCAGTATGTACGACCAAAATACAGTGCTGCTTTCTTCTTGCCAGACTAGAGGTTGGATTTCTTTCTAGTGACAGGCACATAACATACATTTTTCCTTTAGCTAGAAAAAAGTTAGGTTTAGGGTTGGTTTGGGCTTTTTTTTTTTATTTCCTTGGGGGGAAAAACACAACAACGGTGTGGGCTTGAATTACAATTGGTGGACTCAAATAATTTCTGCAGCCCCCAAAATAGTTGGAGAGGTCAATGAAACCGCAAACTCCACGGGGCTCATCCGTTCCTGAACACAGCTTTCTTCAGCCAGAGGCAAACTGCCCCATTACTTACCAAAGTGATATTTATCTAATTTGTTACTAGTTTATGCTTGTGGGGAGAAAAAAGCAACAAAGAAAAAAAAAAAACCCAACCCAGACCAAGAGCAGCAAGAGCCGCTGGAGTCCTGTGCTAGCATCAGCAAACCAGTGTCCGTTTGCCCCCATCATGGCGATACCAGAAAGAACGAAGCCTTTCTGGGTCAAATTCTGCTCTTGTTTTCACTGGCATAAGCTGAGGAAATTGTTGGCTGACCGGCTGACCTGGTGGACTTCAGGCAGAATTCAGGTCTCCTTGACCTGACCAGAGCAGAGGAACTTGTCCCAGGCGCACGGCTAAGACATACCAGCTGATTGTTTAACCATATTGAGAAATAGCAAAATAGGCTTCCCTATCATTTTTCACCTTGCTCAGATTTGATCAGAGATATAAAATAAAGAAAGACACGAACACCCATTCTAGCTAAGTTTCTGAAATGTTGTTCGCACGATGTTTACCCCAGGAAAAACGATCCCGCCACTATCTTTGTACTTTATCTGTGGCGCTCCATCTCTTCACATACTTACACTCACCATCGCAGCTTCCAAGCATTCTCCTCTAATTAATCAAAAACTGCGTCCTTTTGTTTCCTAGGTCACGAAAGAAGAACAGTAAATTAAATAAAGATATCGGCTGAGCATGGAAGCTGGATTTCTACCCGAGGAGCCTAATAATAGTGCTGTGATGCAGGCGAAGTCAAAATTGATATGGTTTTATATACACAGAGGCAAACAGTCGAGTGTGAAGAAAGTAAACATCAGATAGCGTTCAAACAGTATTTTATCCAGCTCATTCTGTGTTTGTAAATATAGAAGTGTGTTGTGGTGGCTAAATTTATCCTAATGTAAGGAAATATGAACAAAGAGGTTGGTATTTGGTAGCTTCTATAGGGAACATTAGGACATCCTGCATGAATTATTTTGGGGCCGTTCATGATAACATGGTACAGATTAGAGTTGCCATTTCTGGAAAAATTAGTTCAGAATTATGTAGATAAGATGGAAAGAATTTTGGTAGCATTGTAGTATTTTCCTGACTTGAAGCCTGACTCACATGTCAAAGCTTTGTTTTATTGTATACCTTGTTTTGATATATAGTCAAAACAGCCTTTATTCAGAGAAAATAAAAATAAATGAGCTGAGCAAGAAAGAATTACACACAGCATTGAATAAAAATGAGTACAGCAAGCTTAATTTTGGAGAGGAATAGTCTTTTCCTGTGAATCTTTTTGTGATTTCAGAAATGGCCATGCCAAAAACAAGAAAAATCAGAGGAGGGAGGTACAATCTGGTAACGGCTAAGGAATGGGGCCTTTCCTTGCTCTTGATCTGAGCTGGAATTTCAGCCATCTGTCAGGTGTGGTTTGGGACCAGTGGAGTATGGCCACGCTGGAAAGGGGTGGCCCTCTTCTCCTATAAGCTTCCCTTCGCCCTTCTCAAATTGCATCCTGGATTAGAAGAATCTCTCACTTAAAAAGGAGATGGAGCATGGCCATGAAAGCTTTACTTTTTAAGAGAAGAAGTGAGATTAGTTCTAGTTAGAAGAATGAGAGCCCTGACTCGGCAGCCTTGCCTCTGCAGTCAGCACAATGTTTCCATTGGCTTCAGGTAGAATATTTGCTCGTTCAGGTCATTTATTATAAGTAAGAATGTACTTTTACACTGCTTGGTGTTCAGTGCCATAAATCCCAGCACATACCATGCCACTCTTTTTTCACCAGGGGTTCTGGCCTGAGTTATTGAAGCTCTTTCTGCCATGGAGCTCACTTTGAGAAGGAGCAAACCTCTGGGACAGACCCTGGTACTTCTATGTGAGACAGCCTTAAGATAAAATTTTTCATGTTCCTTTTGCTTATTCAGTGAGACTGTTAAATTCTGGTTTTTGGTCCAGCTCATTAATGCAAACGAGGATAAGCCGCAGTTTATGCTCCTGTGCCAGAAGGTAAATGGTGCAGTGTCAGGGGTGCATCGCCTTCTGCCCCTACCAACCATCTACAAACAGGCCCCTGGAGCAGGCTGGGCAACACAAAATGGCTTAACCAAAAAGGCGTCCGCCCGCCCTTCCCAAAGCCTACAAGCCCCTGGCATCAGGGCATCTCACCCTCCTTGTGCTCTTTGCATTGCTGCTCAGGACCAGTGCTATGCGGGGCTCTTACTTTACCTTGCATGGCTCTGGGGATCGTGCCGTCCCCAGAAGGCCAGTGGGTGCCCATCACTACAGAGAGCTGCAGCATGAGCAAGCAGCAGGGTCAGTTTAGGGGAGAGGAAAGGAGGTTGAAAGCCAGCTTTCGAGTCCAGGCATGAGCAGAGTAAACCCTAGAAGGAACAGGTTTATTTTTAGGATGGGCTCTCAAGAATCCCTTTAGCAGCTGGCCAGGAACTTGGGCTACTAAAGTCCACCCACAGCACCTTTTAGCCCAGCCACCTACAAACAAAGAGAGCAACAAAGCTGGTGAGGGGTCTGGAGCATGAGTCTGATGAGGAGCGGCTGAGGGAACTGGGGTTGTTCAGCCTGGAGACAAGGAGGCTGAGGGGAGACCTTATTGCTCTCTACAACTGCCTGAAGGGAGGGTGTAGCCCGGTGGGGGTCAGCCTCTTCTCCCTGCTAACGGGCAATAGGAGGAAGGAAAATGACATGAAGTTGTGCCGAGGCAGGTTTAGGTTAGACATTAGGAAAAGTATTTTCAATGAAAGGGTTATCAAGCATTGGAATGGGCTGCCCAGGGAAGTGGTCGAGTCCCCATCCCTGGAGGTATTTAAAAGATGGGTAGATGAGGTGCTTAGGGACATGGTTTAGTGGTGGGATGGCAGCATTATGTTAATGGTTGGACTTGGTGATCTTGAGGGTCTTTTCCAACCTAAACAATTCTATGAATAAGTAACATAACACAGCCTAGTCCAATATAGCCCACAAAGCATCCACAGTGTGCATTTTCTCCTCTACTTCATGTATACCCAACCCTTTACTGGCAATCGTTTAATAGTACAGTAAATCCAACATTAGAATTTGTACTATTGGATTAAAAAGATATCAGCCATGTGAGAGTGCTGCTCTGGGAAAAATTCATTTGGCCAGTTCAAATTTCACCATGAAATTTTGATGAGCAAGCTTGAAGCTAGAACAAGTATTATCAGTTGTCTCACAGCTGGCATAACCTTTCTGTGTTGTGATCTGGCTAATCTGACAGAAAGGCAATCACGGGCACACACTTCATCTAGGTCAATCTGCCTCCGTGATCTTGGAGCCACAGCCTATGAAAAAACAGGGTGTATGAACAACAAGTCAATAAAGTAATTAAAAATATTTATTTCTGAATATATTTACCTCGATGGGCATAAAGCATTTCCCAATTTCATACAGAAATACATAAAACATGCATAGACCAATATGGCCTACTTCAATGTGTATTCAACATGGTAAATATAATGAAGAACTTGTGTAAATATAAATACAAAACACAAAAAATAAGCACAGAAGATTCAACCTGTCAGCAAATTCAACAATGTGAACAAATTCACTGCTATAAACATTCACCCAATATTAGCCTTTGGACATAATTCAAAACAACCCTTTGTCTCGATGCATTTACACCAAATGAGGCACCGAATAAACCTCACAACAGCCCCTGCTGCATCCCCACTTCAGTGCGGTTTCGGTGGCATGTTAAGACACAACAACCTCTATTATTAGGACCTCAGTTAGCCAAATATTCTTGTTATGGGAAACCTAATAGTGTCCTCTAACTTTTATTTTATGTTGAAGAGTTCTTTGGTATCCAAAACCAAAGGACTTTGACTATGCAAACAACCACAGTGTCTAACCCACATTGAGATAACTCTGGTTGTACAAGTAAACTAGACTTCTGAAAAAAGGCAAAGGGTTGCAGCTGATTAGTAAAGGCAATAACAAGGTGTAAAAATACTCTAGCAGGAGTGCAACAAACAGTACGCGAGGTAGACATGTATATATGCAGTAAGTCCTGATTGAAGTAGCGCTGTGGCTTTCATTTTTGCATTTTAATCAAAAGGTAGAGTTTTTCGCTTTGAAGTTTGTCCACTCAGATCTTGCTTTCTGTCCTTTCTAAGCACATCTGTGAGGTCTCCCTTGCAGGATACTTTTGATGTAGACCCCGAAAGCTGCTCAACTGATGGGTAACATTCCAGAAGCAATATTCAAATGCTCCTTCAGGAAGATGGCTTTTCATGTGTGTTACTGCGGATTCCCCTTCACTCCCTCTACCCATCCATCTGAATTCCAAAATGATGAAATTCTTTGCCTTTATACGTCCAAAGACGGGACTTCCTTAATAATTTGCTCTGTTGTGCAAACACTTGGACAGAGAGGCCCTTTGCCGCCGTGGAATGTTAGAAGTCAAGAGAGAGTTTTGGTGACGCTGTGTCAGCAAGTGTGATGGGGAAAGATTCAGGTGATCTTCCCACTAGGATGCTTTCAGGCTTTCCCAAATGCTTTGCCTTTTGTTCGCCCTGTTATGTTTCAGCTTCTGCCCTTTCTGGAGCTCAGCCCTCAGCTTTGCGATGCTGAAGGAAGCTTTGATACTGTTACCAATGGCTTCCAGCCTGCAAAAATAAGAAATACACATTTATTGTTACAATAATGAAGATGCATCTCCAGTGTGCAGACATTCAGTTTTTGATTAAATAAGCCTCAGCCTAGATTTCTGCCATGGGATCCTCAGTAACTGCTGATTGCTATACCTCTGTCAGAATTATTCTAACTTAAGCCACTTGAAATACTGGATTCAGAATTAAAATGCAAACACTAAACCAAGTTAAAAGTATTCATTCAAATATGGATGCCCTAGACATCCTTAAATAGCATGTATCCAATTGAGATGTCTCCAGTGTTATTCTTTTCGGCTGTTTTGTTTCTTTTAGGTAAACCTGATCCTGGTTCCAATGCACGGGTGCATTTTTCAAGTAAGCAAGCAAGCCCGCCCCACTTCCAAAAATCATTTAAGACTTCCAGGGCCCAAGTCTCACTCAAAATCATCAGGCTGCCTGCTCACATAAATCCTGTTCTGCTTTTGAAAGTAGCACTAAAGAATCTCCTTTTGTACGGGCAAACTTCTGTACGCCATACTTTTACACGGGCACATGGCCGAACAAACACTAAACGCCAGAGCTGATAGAGCTGTACTAACACTCAGCTTCAAAGCTGACTTCACCTCCGTGGGGTTCATAGCTGCACCAAGTCCAATGCATGCATCTCTGAACTGCACCGTGGAGTGATATTGCTGCCTACTGCCACTCAACTTATTACGCACAGACCTCAAAGGACAGTCCTGAAATTTACTACTCCCAGTCTCAAATATTAACTTGGGCTCAAATATTAATTTAGTCTTCATTTTCCCTTTCCTCAACCTTTTTGCAGTCATTTCCATCGCTAACATCCTGTACTCATTTTACACAGGTTTATCGGGCAACGTAAGAGATAAAGCAGGTAGAAACCCACCTCCTGCATTCTAAAAAGCCAGCCACACCAGCCAGAAGAAACAGTATCTTCAAAATGTGGATAGATGAATAATATTTTTTTTTACCCTCCAGTAAAATGGAGTAAAGTATCTAGGAAAAGGCATTCTGATTCAATTTCATACTAGAATAGTTGGGACGTAATAATTTTAAGTGGTTAAGATAGCACATGAACACACTATACTGCCAGGCTCTATTTACTTCCGTCAGTATTTCATGATTTTATACTCTTCTGAAGGTTGGTGCCTCTTTTGGCCTGCAACGAAGCCTGCTTCCTCTAAGCAAACGGAGGATGCTAGGCAGAGCTCAGCACCCGTGTCTTCACAGGCTAAAACCCCACTACGTGAAAAATAAGCCCTCAAGATGCCCTCACTGATGCCACCGTAACCCTCAAGCTGAAATCACCAGCTGAGCCCACGCTGTCCCGAAGGCAGGTGAACTGTGCTCTCTATTGCTACTCCGGGGAACTACAACAGGATAAGAAGAAACTCACCGCTTCATTTTCTTGCTGTCAACAAGCTGCCGGTTCATGCATTTGGGTCCAATGCAACTGCCAGCTTTGCTGCGGTGGCGCGAGGTTTTTTCCACTGTGGACTGAGCCCTGTTAAAAGTGAAAAGGCGCTGCTGTTAAAACAAGCCTGCAGTCCACAAGGTGAGGCATCTCTTCAACCACTTCTCAAGGCAGGTAATAAGCGACCTTTCTGGGCCAAACCATAGTATGCATCATCGCAGCGTGAGCGCTCAGGTAGGAGGCGAGGCTTTGGGGAGATTATTGGCCCAGCAAGTGCCAAAATGAGCAAGTCTACCACAGTCCATCCCTTTCACATGCCCTGCCTTTTAAAGAGTAACAACAATTAGACGCACCAGAGATCTTTTCCTGTCTGGCAGAAGCTCAGACATTTCTTGTCCTTCTGGTTGGCACATTGGCATCTGCTGCGAGGTTCAGCGAGCGTCTCCGGCACCATGTCCTTCAGCGATCTTCTGGATCGAGAAGGGCCTCCGAGACCATAGGGAACGGTCTTCCTACAATCAGAGAGACAACATGAAAGTCATTCAAACAGTTCTGCAGCTTCCAAACAGCGGGGTATTTGGGGCAATCTTATCAATGGGATTGATTGCATGAGTAAAGGTTGTGGGATTGGGAATGCCTCCCCGGTCATAGTTTCCAATGCAAATGCTTCTAATGATCCTGCAACATATTCATTAGCCTGGCTACTGACAAGGCTAATGACCTTTTAATTGTGATTTCATAAGGCTGCTATGCCTCCCTGTGCAATAGAACGCAATAAAACCTCATCTCTTTGAACTTTGGTAAGTGCCAACACTGAAAACAGCAGTAAAAGCAAGGAACAGATCCTCTCTGCTCGGAGGAAGCCCAGGAGCAGAGCAAACCACCAGAGTCAGTGTTTGCAGCGTTAGGTGAGGCTCTGGCTTGCTACTTTCTGGTGAGGAGAGCATAGAAATGGACACTGTATGCAACCCTATTAACATGTGCGATGCGTTAATTTGCAGCAGAGAGCAGCAAGAGGCAGCGAGGAGCCACCCTGTGTCAAAATGAGCCTTCTAGCCTCCTAACTTGTCAGAAAGAAAAACGGTCAGACAAATTCAGGCTGGCAAAATCATACTTCTGGCATTTCGTTCGCTTCTGATTCATAGTGAAAAGCATCCTGCAGCCTTTGCGGAGCAGCACTCAGAGGAAATCCTTCTGCCCAGATTTTAGGAGCGCAGGTGTGTTAGGGCTATTAGGAGCTATCTGCTCAATCTAGGTGGCCAAACCCTGCTTGCTTTCTCCTAGCGCTTCGTCTCACTGCTAAACCCAGCAGAAAAGCAAGGGGTAGGGGGAAAGCAATAAGAGAGAGCGTGCAAATATCTATTCTTTCCTCCCCTTCCCATTTCTGCAAGGGGTGTGCGTGGTTCTTAATTTTTCCCTCTCCCCCACCGGTGCCCGTTTCCCAAGCGAAGCAGAGCCCAGCACTCAGCGACTGCCGAAGCCTCGCCGCTCCACTCACTCACTCGGGGGTGTTGATCCAGATGATGTCGAGGTGGCAGAAGTAGACGCACTCCTCGTCCAGCAGCGAGGAGGAGGAGCAGCGCCGGGCCCGGCGGTGCACGGCGGCGGCGGT
>NW_009259588.1:7650035-7665071 GCF_000687185.1 Egretta garzetta
CAGGGGGGTTGGACTGGATGACCTCTAGGGGTCCCTTCCAACCCAAAACATTCTATGATTCTGACACCCTACACCCCACCCCACCCCCCCACGCCCCCAGCACGTTTTGGGGTCCGGGCCATGCCAGCAGCAGCAGGCGTGCAAAGCCAGGGATGCGTGGTCAGGAGGAGGAAAGCCCCGTGCCCAGCCTTTGCCTTTGGCTCCTACTGCCAGCTCCGGCGAGGGTGAGCTCCGGGTGAGCTTTCTTTCCAGCATGTTTATGTTTGCTGCCTGGTGCTGAGGTGCCGTAGCTGTCAAGCGTGGGAGCGGGACACTTGAGAAGTGTCTGTGGCAATGCCACTGTAGACACATAGATGCGTGAAATCCGCTGAGCTCCTAGCTGAGAGAGCCAGCCTCTGAATATAAACTTAAGTGAACTCGAATGCCTGCGATCCGACGTGGAGCTGTCGTGCTGCGAAGCGTGCCAATTTCACCTATGATAAATAGATAAGACTCTCTTGGTATTTGTGGTATTTCCGTGCACTGTGCTGTAATAATAGAAATGACCTTGGATATCACAAAGACCAAGGCTGTTAACGGCGAACTGCATTGTGATCTCTCAGGTGAATGGCTATTTTTTTTAAAGTATCGGATTATACTGTGCTGCCATATCATAGCGAACAACCGTGCTGAGTCAGAATAAAGGTCCATTTAACTGCTATCCTCTCTCCCACAACGGCTGTTAGCAGATGGTACGAGGAAGAGTACAAGGAAGGAATGCAAGCGGAGCCTAATCCTTTCCTCGGAATAACCTTCCTGTTTCTAGCAGCATGAAGTTCAGGGGCTTTCCGAGCAATACTGAGCATTTAGACCATTATGCAGAATAAACACCAGTGGCCCCATCCTGAGGTGGTCGTACCTTTTTATCAAAGGTTCTCTAAAAACTGCCCTATAAAGCATCTGTGAGTGGAGAAAGCTGGGTTATACAATTTATTTTTTTTTTTTTACACCTTTTCAGCGTGGGAGTTTATTTTTCAGAGCATCTTCTTGTGTATTATGTCTTCTTGTGTATGTAGGGCAGCACTTTCCAGAATACCAATGTATCTGTACCTGTATGTGTGAATTATTGCAGTTATGATAAGAATCTACCAGCAGAGGTCACCTGGCTACATATAAAAAGTAATTGTAGCCCACTGAAGTGATAAACTATCAGTATCCAAAAGTTGGGAAAGAAATTGGGTGATTTTTCTTTTTGGCTTCTTGGTGTTTAAAAAAAAAAAAAAAAGAAGAAAAACCAGAAAGCAGTTGTGTGGGTTGAAAGATAGCTATCGCTTCTGTATAGAATACAAATATGCGTAGCCTTTCCGGGCCTGTCACTTACAGACCGTACTTCATGCCAGCACTTACTTAAAAGAGATTTTTTTCCTCAGATTCCTTTTTCTAAGATGTGCATTTGAAGCCAAAATGACTCATGTCGGTGTAAGATATTTTCAGCTTTGTCAAAATGCCTTGTTAGAAAGTATTTTGTTAGCTGGCAAAAATGGCACGCATGTTTCCTTTGAGTAACAAAGTACAAACATATCGCAGGGACCTCTGAAGGTGCTATTCTTCGCTCGCTCTTTTTTTTTTTTTTTTTTAAAAACAAAAACATCTTCAGCAATTTTTGGTAAGGATTCATAAATATTGTTGTTGTCAGAGATCCATATCCTCTGATTCAGCGATTTCTGATAGCTCTGCTTTCAGATCTTGAGGCTGGCCAGAATCAAGCTGTTCCTGTTGCTTGTTCGAGTGATGCAAAAACAAATTCATGTTCAGCTGCCGGTGGCCCGGATGGGTCATTTCAGGCCGTGGGGATTGCCAGGCCAGGAGGTGGGATTCCCCAGGAAGGGGTAACCCCTTGACTGGGGGCACCGGGCAGGTCTGTGACACGCAGAAATACCCTTGGGGGGTTTGGCCAGAGAAGGAAGATTGTCTCACTCTCTAGCTGTTTATAGTAGGAACCTGTAACAGTAATGGGTCACAGTCGGGGGGTCTTATAAAATAAGCAGAGCAGGCCTAAACTTTGGCTAGCAGTCAGTGTTTGCAGAATGGAAATACAAAGTTGTGCGCGGTCGGACAAAGTCATGCGCTCAGCGAGTCCTCCCGGGCGCACGCCAAGCCAGCTTGCCCGGAGGGTTGGGAAGTTTGCACTGTGTTTGCACTGCTGCCCGTCTGGGCGAGGGGGGAAGCAGGAGCTGAAGCCGACTGCTCCTGCAGCAGCCTTTTTCCCTTTCTAGCCGGAATACCTTGGCCAGCCACAGCTGAGGCACCCTGTTCTGGGGTGAAAACTTCGCTGGCCGGCCAGGCTCTGGTTATAATGTTCCAGCTGGAAAAGGCCATGGCACCAACTGAGTTTTCTAAAGGACATTTTGTTTAGTGTCAGAAATGTGAAATGCCTGCTTATCAGCAGAACAATAAAAGGAGGTTGTAAAGCTGTGCCTTTCTGCCTAGGGAGCGAGGCGAGCAACGTGCTGTTTTCTGCAGATTTGAAGCACAATTCTCAATCAAGTGAAAGTTGCGTAACTTGCCCCTTTGCTTCACGTGCTGCCCCGCTTGCACCTCACTTTCCTCCTGGGGGCCATCCGGTCCCCCTGCACCCCTTCTTACACAAGGGAGTGGGGGGAGGTTCCCCTTCCTCCCTTACATAACGTGCAGTTTAAGGAGTGAACTCATTTTGGGCTTCTTGGAAGTGACCTACCCCTCGCCTGTCACTACCCAGCCTGCAACATATCTAATTCCCTTCACAGATGCCGGGGTCCTTGGGCAGAAGCTTAACTTCTGGAAAACTCACGACCTTCGTTTCTCCCCATCTCCAGGCCACGAGGTTTATGAAAGGATGTAGGTGCCTGTCTCATGTCACGCTTGTGGACCTCCCAAAACGCTGAGGAGAGGAGGAAGATCGGCCGCTGATCTGGCAACCTTGCCCCTCCCTGTTTGTAGTACACGGCCGGATCCTTTCCCCACCTCTGTCCCATCAGCGGTCATTTTCCTTCCAGCATTCACTCCACATACAAAACCCTATTTAAATGTAGGGAGGAAGGTGACAGCTATATGACACTTGGCGCAGAAGAGCCGTCATCAGATGAGAAAAGAAAGCTCTTCCAGACCATGCATGTCCCGGCACCAGGTGGCGGTGACTCGATACCATTTAAAATACAGAAATCAAAAGCAGCTTGGAGCTCAAACAGAGGAGAAAATCAATTTTACTGAGCAAAGGTCACAGTCTCTCCCAAGGCTAACGTTGTTGTTACCGGCAACACAAGAAAGATGGTTTGCAAAGATTCAGGTTTCAGAGGTACTGTTTTGAAGCCTTCCTCCTGCTTGTACTTTCCACAACAAAGAACTGGAAGCGTCAGGGAAATGTTTCGCTGTAAGCCAAGCCAATTTTTTGATGAGGGGAAACATCAGGTGGGAAAAGGGAAAAGATTTAAATAATCTGGGAATAAAGAAGCCACGTAACTTTTAGGTGAGAGTTAACGGGAATTTCCCCCCTACTTTTACTGCCCATCTCTGGATGCTGTGGGACAAAGAGTGCCTGCGTCCCACTGAAGTGAGCCACAGGAGTGCTGGAGGTGCTTGGCTGTCCCCCACCCCAGCCAGCTGCAGCAGCTCCTCCTCTTGCCATCTTTTTCTCTGTGTCTGCTCCGGTGCAGGAGCAGCCAGCAGAATATCGGGGGCCAGGCAAAAGGTTTAGTTCTCTGGGTGTAACACAGGGCAGGCGACCAGAGCCCTCTTCCCCAGGCCTTGCATGGGTGGCAGGGGTGACCTGTACTGCTGAGGGAGTGCCCCACGTGGTGCCAGGACAGCACCCTGGCGCACAGGCTCAGGCAGGTGGTTATTTCTGCTGTGATAGCTTGGGATCCTGCACGCAGAGGCCCCGAAGGGTTTCAATCCCTCACCCTTTGGCATTATAAACAGTTTCTACCGTGGTGCTTAACTTGGATGTCATTTTTTAATTGACCAGAATTTTTCTCATGTCGCTGACAATATTCATAGAAGTTATATGGCAAAGACCTCTCACTTCTGGCCCAGAAAATCGCAGATTGCTGAAGCTTGGGGAAATACTCTGGGGAAGGAGTGCTTTGTCTTATCCCTGTGCTCTTGCAGACACGTCCACCATCGGCCATGTCGGATGCAAAATGCTGGGCTGAATAGTCGATCCTATGGGACTGTGATATATTCTAAGAGCTATGCTTGGAGTCTAAGCTTGGGGCGGGGGGGGAAAGTATTCCTGCATGGTGTTCAGCTCCATTCCATCGGTGCAGTTGAAAGTACAAGCAGTACGAATTACGTCTTCTAGAAGTGTGAAAAGATCGCAAGAGGTTACATGCGTTGATAATCAGCCTCTTAAGAATGGGTTACGCAAGCAAGAGTTTAACTATAATAAAGATTATCATCCATAAATGCAAGAGATTAGTGCAAGGACTGCAACAGAAGGGTTTAGTGAAGAAAAGGAAAATACAGAACAGAAAGTGTCGCTTGTAGAAAACCAGATCTGGTTCTGTATACAACCTCTTCTACAAATACGGCAGCATACGACAGGATACTTATTTGCAAATAACAGTTAGTAGAAAATGTGCTCTATCAGGTTTGTTTACTTATTTCTTGGCAAGTCTGGCTTGTGAGGAAGTCAAACCCAACGCATCCAATTAGAAAATCTTCTGAAGCAAATCACTCAGAGCAGCACAAAGCTCTCCGACTGATCATCATGCTCCTATCAACACTGCATTTCAGAGTTTCATGTTCTTTAATGAATGCCACTTCCCCACAGTCTTGGAAAAGAATCAGCGATGCCATCCCAGTGTCTGGAGATGGGAATTGAAGCAAGGAGGCCAGTACTCATGCTGTCTAACAGTAGATACTCTTGCTACAGTTTCTAAATTAGTTTAACATCTTAGCTCACCTGGTGTCTGAATTGCCCTCTAGGCTATGGGAAGGGGCCTAAGGTGCTGACAGTCCTAAATTTAAGCAGCATCCTCTTCTTCACACCTAGAGTTAGCTGGGGATGAATGCAAGTCAGTGGCTTGCCCGGTGTCCCATGAGAAATTACTGGGGGAGGGGAGAAATGAGCTGAGTTCCTCAAACCTGCGTCCTGTATCCTGCCTGCTACTTTATCAGCCCTCTCCGGTACACGGAGGTTTGCTTATCAGAATGGACTTCTTGTTGTTTTGATTTGTCCATCTCTTGGATTTTATGTCACTTTGCTTGGAAAAGCTACTCGCGAGATCTTCATTTCATGCAGCTCGCTCAGAGATGCTTCTTTGAATGAATGAATTTGATTGATTGACTTTTCATGCATAGTTTTGTTGCCTATCGCATGGCTTGCTCCACCTTTGACTGAGACTGCCCCCAAAGTCTCAAGTGAGTAGATTTCTGAAATCTAGCTGGCTCTACCCTTTCCTGAGTGCATAAAAGCCTTGCTGAAATGCAGGTAATTAGCAAATGCATTGTTCTAAGAATAGTGTTGAACGAACTTTACAGTCCAGCCCTTTCGCTACCGCATGTAGCCCCCCTGTGACTCTTTTGCCACCCCTGTTTTGAGCCTGGGGATAGATGAGCGGGCTTGCCGCTTCCACTGTTCCCTTTGTGAGAGAAACGAGCGTGTGCTTGGCAACGCCACAGGTTTAGATGCGGCCTGAGCCATAGGTATGGGCTTGCTTTTCTTTGATTACTTGTTCCAGACACTTGCTTTGCTCCCAGATCTGTTAGCACTATGCTTCCCTGCATCATTGCCTGGATAGGAAATAGGATAGGATAGGAAAGTAGCCTCGTATGAACCGGTGCTCCGAAGGATTAGAGATCTACTCATTGTCCATTTCGGCAGATGCTGCGTCTGTCATTTTTTTTTGGACCAGGGCATACTTTGCCTGTAAAAGAAATGCTGGCCACTTCTCTCCAGCTGCAGTTCCCAGTCTTTATCTGCCCTTGTTTCCCCCAGGAGAAAGCAGCTTTGTGAGGAAACCTTGCATTAAACGTGCTCCAGCTGTTCCTTGCACCCAGTCTCAGCTTGAACAAGTTTAGATCAAAAGCTGTCAGAGGAGAGAAGCTGTAGATAAACTACAACAAACAAAAAAGAAATGACATTCAGAAGCTCTCCTTATTTTTAAAGGGACAATAAGAGGGTCACCCTCTTGTTTTTCAAGGAACATACATACATTAAAGTATCTGCTTGGTGCCTGAGGTAAACTATGGACCACACAGATCCAGGGGGTGTTACGGCAGTTACTGGTGACACTGACAAGAAGGAGATTTCGTTACCTGTCGGGCCCAGGAAAACAGGAACAGCGGCTTGAGAATCGCTGATGCCCCAGCACTGAGCTAAGGCCACCTCATGTCTGCCACCCCCTGCCTTCAGTTGCAAGAATGAGCCTGCTCTGCAGCGTGCATGCAGCCGGTCGCACCGGCACTGCCACCAGCATGCAGCAAAGTGCCTGGGAAATGTGAGGGGGTGAGGAATCACTGGGAGGGAAGGGGCTACGTATGACTCCTGTGAGCAGCTAAAAAACCAAGATGCCCAACAGGGCTGTATGTCGACATTTGCCGTATATGATACATAGCATATAGGAATGAGGCCAGCTTTTCTGTCTGCTTTCACTGAGTGTCCTCGAGGCAAGGAATTTTTCCTCCAACTGTCTCCATTTTGGCTACTCAGCAGAACCTGAGCTGGTACCACTGGGAACCCCTCTGCAGGCTTGATGCCTGCAGCCAGACCTTTCTGTGTTGCTATTCCACCCAGATTTACTTGCTTTACTTTACTTTTTTCTCATAGGAAAAAAAAAAAGCCAATGCAAATTCCTTGTTTTCCTCTAGGTGTTCCGCATTACAGTTGCAGGCATTCAGCTGAAGTGATGGAGCCTTGGTAGGAAAGGTCCCACGTGGGGCCTTTGCTCCCATGGGCTGGTGTAGCCCAGTGCAGCGCGAATGCAGGGCTGTTCTTTGACAAAAATTGCTCATGGATGATGAAGGCTTTTTCCACCACTACTACCAGTACTGTACATGCAGAAAACGAACCCCTCATCGTCCTTTGACTAATCCTGTTCAGATTAACTGACTTGGAGTTGTAATGACCCTGTTACCATCCGTGTAACTGTATGTGAGTGACTATTGCCTTAAGAATTGCTCCCTAGCATCATTCTCCCAACCTTTATCATCTCTTCACAGTTTTTAAAGAATCTTTTTCTTATTTAAAGACAAACATATTCCACCTTTCCTAACAGGATTATGCTGTGAAAGTGTAGTATTGCTTTTGGTTTCAACAGACACAGCCAGGAACAGCTGTTTCTTACACTGGGTTTAGGATGAGTCTTGTGAAAATAGGAACTGTATGTATCACACAGTATAATTCTAGCCATCAGCTGACAGAGCAGACCAGCTTTCCTCAAATCCTTGCAAATACATTTATTTTTTCCAGTAGAAAGACTTTTTCTGAAAAGCTAAGCTAGTATCACACCAGCTAAAACTGAGCAGAAGTGGCTTAATTTTAATTTAGGAGGGCAGAATAGCAAGGAGGGTCCAAACCTGACTGAAACAAAGTTTAGCATTGTGTTTTCAGTACCTTTCAGCAGTGAGTTAGCCATACAGTTCTGTTCCTAGTGTTTAAAATGGCTTTAAAATCACCAATGAAGCTTAAGAGAAAGTCCAAGCCAAACATAAAGAAGAGCAAAGGTGTGATTCCAAGGCCTCATTTCTCAAGGAGCTTTTCCCAACACCACATTTTTTTAACCTTTCTCCAGCCACCGGTGACCAGAACTGCAACTTTTCCCAGAAGAGCTGACACTAAAGTTGAAAATGTTTTATTTTGCATCATGGGAAAAAGAAGTAAACCACCTTGCTTCCTTGGCTGATACTTGCTCTTTGAAGGGGGCCAAATGACACAGCTTAAAGCTTTGTCTATTTATTTGCAGCTTGCTTTGCTTCCCTGGCAAAGTGGAAGTCAAAAGCAACAAGGCAAAGTGAAAACCCATTTATCTTCACAGGAAACCAGTTCAGGATTAGGCAAACCAGAAATCCCCACTTCCTTTTTCTAGAGAAATTACACTATCTGTTAATTAGCAGATGCCTGTTTCATTTTCTTCCACGGCCCTTTTTATAAGTAAAGGAGGAGGCAGGGGACCTAAGGACACGCACCTTTTGCCACAGTCACTATTCGCAGTTTTTCCATTCTGTCATTTCTCTCCCCATAAATATCAGTCGTGACCCCGAAATGAAAATAGCATCCTGTTTTCCTTGCAGTTTGTTTGGCATTGTGTAAGACGCTGCTTATAATGAGAAGGTGGGATTTCCAATGCTGGTAGGAAAGAGAGAGTTTTCTTGGAAACAATCATCCTTGGCTAGGAGCTCACTTGCTATCCGTATGCCACTGTAGGCATGTGTGCTATATGGAAAATAAACTGGTGGAAACTCAGTTGGAGTAAATCAGCTGGCTTCTCAGACCTTGCAAACGGCACCGTGCTACGAGAAATTCTGGGAGATCAGCAACGGGGGCCATCATTGCCCATCTCCAGAGCTGCTGCTGGGAGGGCAGAGAACCTGTTATTGCAAAGGGCCGCAGCGTGAGGCCTCCCCAAAAGACGGCAGCGGTGCCAGCCCTTCAGCGAAGCCCTGGGAGCCAGTGCTCCCTCTCCCCGTCCTCCTCCAGAAGAACAGTTACGGTAAACTGCTGCTTTGAGATAGGAACCTGCCGTACATTTCCTTTTAGCAAAGTACACTGTAGCAAAAGAAGGTGCTGATTAGTTGCATGCAATCTGAACTGCTGTTCCTTAAAATAAAAAGTCTTTTTTTTTTTTTTTTTTGGTCTTATCACCAAGGGCATGGTTTTCTCAAAGGTTATTTGACAGCCCGGCATCCTAAAGCAGCCATGTTGGCCCACTGCACGAGAAATACAGCGAAGCAATGACAGAACTGCGAAGTGCTGCATCCTCTATGCAATGTAACATTGATGTTTGACTTAGTCCCGGAGGAGCACGAACCATGAAAGAGGCACAGAAGATGAAAATCGCAGGGGGTCAACCTAACAGTTCCAACAGAAGATCCATGCAGCTGTCAAAATTGCCAGATCTCTGCAGCTGGACTCATTCGAACACACAACCTGTTCTCAGTGGTCTTAACTGCATGACCAATGCCACTGACTTCAGGAATATCTTTAAGCAACTGCTCAGCTGTTGGCAGAACAAGGGTCAGACATGTCTCCTGTTGTGGGGTGACGGTACATGGCAGAGTGCAGGTGACAGGAGTATTTCAAACATCTCTGGAGGTCTTGTGTCCTTGTGAATACTAAAAGAAATTAATGTTTCTGGGGTCACAGGTGCATATGGTCACCCAGCTGTGGTCACCTACCTCTTGTGGAGCGTGCCCCTGGCATATGAAATCCAAATCTCAGGAGCGTCATTCAGCAGAGGCCATTTCTCTTTTTTTAGGAGGTTTAGTCTACGAAGCATCAGGGAATATTTTTTTTTCCCATTCAGCTCTGTCAGAGGTGTGGTTCTCTCCCTACAAAGATTTAGCCATGTTTTCCACATGCCTAGGGATATTAGAAATATTACAGAAATAAGGTCACTATGCTGGATCTTAAAAATGGCCATCGACATTTTCTTGAAAGTTTCTCCCTGGACAGGGGGGCCAAGTGTAGGAAAATACCAACTTGGAGGCGCAGATAGATCCAGGGCTAGCCTCCAGTTGTGATACAGTTGCTATTATGGAGAGCTACTTCATTATAATAACAGACTTCAGCGATGCAATATACTTCAAGATGCATACCCTATGGCATAAACCAAACAAAACCAACTCTGCCTTCATAGACCCAGCAATTATTTTCTAAGTTCCCACCTGGGAGAGGCCAGCAACAGGTTTATAGTGGGAAAAGAGGTCACAAAAGGGAAAAGGCTGGCCCGGGAAGGAGAAAATGAGAAGGAGGTAGAAAGTGAAGGCGTGCGGGTCTGTTTTCTACAGAACTTGTTCACCAGGTTCTGAAGGGTGGATCTGAATGCAAGGAGAGGAGCCCAGGTGGTTCGGAGCAGGGGATCGATACCTCAGCGTCAAGGTCCCGGAGGAAGCAGCTTTTCTGAAGAGAGAAATAGCTCTTTCCCAAACTATAATCCTGCTCCATTCTGGCCTGGAGGGGCTGCTTGGCTACTCAGGACCAAAAAGCTGTGATGTCGTGGATGATGAGAACGAGCAATTGCAAAAAACTGAGTCTGGGATTTTCACAAAACAAAACAAAACAAGGTCTAAACCAAGTCACTAGCAAAGGGAGCACATCTTGCCTGGGTTCTGGAGGTACCCCAACTGCAGCGTCCCACGGGACTCTCCTTGCTGCTGGCTGCGTTTCCCCTCCCAGCCCATCTGACCACAGCTTGCTCTCCCAGCGGGCTTCCAGCTTCGCATTTTTCGCCCAAGCTTACCAGCTCGTCCTGACAGAATACGGAACGGGAAAAGGGGAACGCTGAGGCTTTTGGTTTCTGGTAGGCGCCGTTACTACACCGTTGCTGCTGCCTAAAAGAGCTGGAGCCCGGCCGTCCCCATCTCCTCCAGCCTTACTACAGCCCGCATGCCTCTAGGGGGTGCCTCGCCCTAAAGTTTAATGCCCGGAGCTGGGGAGCAGCAGCCTCCGGCTGGGTTTTGCCCGGGGAGCGGTGCCAGCAGCCGCCTCGCCCACCCTGCCCGGGGGGGCAAAGCAGGCAGCCCCGTTCGTCTAAAGCTGCTGCGGGTTGGGCCCCTGATCCCAAAGAAAACCATCAGTTGCTTTGCTTGGAGGCTGCTGAAAAGCCCTGTCGTCTAGAGAGAGATGTAACCGAGCCTCCACCCCTTGGTCTGAAGTGCCAGAAGAGAAAAATGGTACGAGCAGGCTCGTGGGCCAGCAGTGGGAGCGGGTGCCTATTTCTGTCCTGCTCCTCAGCCTGTTTTGCTAACCCGGGCTGTGTGAAAAGTCTGAGGCCGGGGCAAGAGCGAGTCCTGGAAACACGTGTGGAGCAAAGGATGCCTTTGGATGATACAGAGCTGTTCCCTATCCTCAGCTGTGCGGCAGGGCTGTATTAGGGCTTGGAAACAGAAGGGTATGCCGAGTTTGTTAGGTGTGGAAAAAAGCACTTCTTGGTGTTTCTCTTTACATCTTTGAGGTGAGGAATATCACCCAGTGAGGTCCCCAGCCCGTCCCTTCATTGTGTCCCTCCTTTTCCTCTTATGCAACTGGGAAACAGAACACAGCCTCTGTTTGGAGTCAAACTATTTGGTACGCACAGCTGTGCAAAGTCAAAATCATCCCCGACATGGCTGAGACAGCCCCAACTCCCACCTACTCATGGTGTGTTCACAGATGTCCCCCTCACGCTGGAATAACACAGCTCCCTGACTCCTATTTCAGGAGATGGGAACAGTCTTGGAAGACTTGCTGTTTTCTTTCCCGTGATACCTTCCTCTTGGAAGAAATGACAGTGCCCTGTATTTGGTACGGGGAGGAAGAATTTGCCCTTGGGCTTCCTCCTTGCCCCTACAGGTTTCCATGTACTTACAACCTAAGGGGGAAGCAAACCTGGGACAAAGCGGGAGGCAGTGTAAGAGCTGGAGGGACATCTGGGGAGGGTCACCCACGCCAGTCCATCCCTGAAGCAGGACATGCCAGGCCGGGAGGAGGGGGGACATCTTCTCTGACATGCACTGTGCTCCTGAACAGGCTAAAGGATTAGCCCTTGGATTTGTTTTTCAGATGATCCCGTGCTAACAGCTTTGGGTGGATTTGGGCTGACTTCTCCACGTCAAGTCCTTTGACCTTTTAATCCTTCTGAAATAACCTATTCCTTTTCCTCCCCCTAATTCTCAATCCCGCCAGATTGCCTTTTGTTGTTTTTCTCCTTGGATGTGTTTTGAGAGCTTGCAGCAGCTTTTCTGGTGGGCTGGGTAATTAGCCGGCAGCTCTGGCTCCTTCCTCCCACTGGGCTGTACCTGGGGCTACGCGTAGTTTCAGGGTGCTGCTTGATGAGGGTGTTAGACTTGCGACTTGAAAGTTTTTCAGCGCTAAATCCAAACAGTAGGCTTTTGCGATAAATAATAAGGAATATCTCTGATTTCGCTCCCCTTCCTTTAACTTCTTCATCCCTCACTGCAGCTGGCAGACCCAAAGGGTTATGCAGTTCTAAAAGCGGAACAAACAAAACCTGAAAAAAAGAAAATTCCAGCTGGTAAACTGAGGCCAGATATAGCTGTGGTGTGCATGGGATAGGGAGGAAAAGGAGAAAGCTGGAGGAGATGACTGTGGAGGTGGTCGCATAACTCAAATGAAATACCTTAAGGACCTGAGGTCTGGGGGAGATGCAGAACCTCCACTGCAAGCATGGTCCCTGCAGGCTGCGTGAGGATACCTTTTACAGGCCCTGACTCAGTTCACATCATTTCGAGGCTCTGAAGGAAGCAACCCAACTAATGGCACATCTGCGTGGAGGCTCCGTCGGCTTCAGCCAGAGGATGGGTGCATGCTGTGCTTTCTCCCAAAGATGGGTTACGCTCTCTGCCTCCAGCCAGGTCCCGCCATCTCCCTAGTTTCCTCTGCCATCGGTGGCTGAAATAAGAGGGTCGTAAGTGGCTCTTTAAAAGCATTTTGCACTGGTCAGGAGAGGAATAATACTTATTCTTCTGGGCTTAGGTCTTTACGCAGACAGATCAATACGCTTCCTTCTTCAGTTCATCTTCAAATTCCCGTGTGGAGGAAATGCAGGGACTACTCAGGAAGCTGTGCAGTGCCTTGCTTAAATCCATGCAAGGCTTATCGCTATCTGAGGTCCTTGGGAATTAGTGTTGCCTTTAAAGTTAAATGCATACACAAGTTTTTCTCTCAAGAAAGATGGCTTAAGCATATCTGAATTGGAAAAGTCCCATCTCTTACAATTGCCATATACAAAACCAGGTGACTTCATGGTAGGCTGACTTCTAGATGGCAAAAGATACGAGGTGTTTCCTTGGATCTAGATAAAAAAAGGGTGGGGCTTAACGACATGTGGATAAATAGGGAAGTAAATTCCATCAATGTAAATTTACAATGTAAAGGAAACAGCCTTTTCGCATCTGTCCTGCTGTCCAGTGACTCATCTAATTGAAAAATAAACCACAGTACAACATGGAAAAATCTGCACAAAAAGGTCCTATGATAGGATGCTTTTTGCTTTTTCCAGGCAGTAGGTGAAATAGCCTGATTAGTTATTAGGGATGTCTGTGTAAGAAAAAAAATCTTCTACAGTCTCTGCACTAAATACAGTTAAATTAAGCATGGTAAATACCATCCCGAGAACTGTTTGTATTTTAAAAAAAACCAAAAAAACAATGGAAATTTTGGCCAGTCTTTGAAGCTTGTACATTGAAGTCAAACCCCAAGAAGGTCCTCAGTGGGATTCTAGAGGGTTTGTGTCAACCAGCATTTGGGAAACCAAAAAGGCACATGAGATTTTGGGCTGACTCCTGCCCCGAAGGGTCGTCTCACCTTGCTCAGCCTCTCCCAGGGTCCAAGTGCTACACTGCATCCCCTTCAAAGCCCTTGTGCATCCATTCAAAGCCCTTGTGCACTCTGTTCTGGCCTGGATTTTTTTGTTATGGGAAGGGCATCATGCTGCTGTGCTCCCTTTCCACGCATGGGAACAGCTGCCCTGGGTCAGCCCAAAAGCTTCCAACATCAGCCCAAGGCAGATGCCTAAGGAAGAGAATAAGATATAGGGAAAGTAATAGCTTGAGAGACCCCTATCAGTCTGTGACTCCAAGGCTTCCCGAGCCAGCGGTGGTGCAGCCCTCCACAGGCCCCTATTCCACCGAGTTACCTAGTTTTCTGAAAACAGACGGCCAATTTCTATGGCTCACTTGTGTTTGGTGTGAAGAAAATATATCCTTTGGTTCGTTTCAGATCCACTGCCTGGTCATTGCCGTACGAGCCCATGGAGGTACCCTTATCCGCCGCCTTCCTGACAGGCAGGGCTTTGTAGAGTCCTGTCCTAGTCCTGCGGTCATCCCTGCCATGCTGGGATCAGTTTCCCTTTCTTCTGTCCTGGTCTAAGTCAGAAGTAACACAGTGAAGCCTACAGGGGCTGAGCAGGAACCACAGAAGAGAATGCGGGCAGTGCAGTTTCTTAATGCAAACTCTGGCCTAGCCCTGCATTTTGGCCCTAAATCTAACACAGGAGGTTTCCTTATGTTACCTTCCTAAAGCTATTTGGTGCCATTAGTAACAGAGCAATAAAACAGTGATCTTTTCACTCCTGTCCAGAGGGAAAAGAAAACAGGGACCTGAATGCTCTATTCGGTTTTCAGCTTCATCAAGGTATTGTTTCTCGTTTGGGTGTTTTCTGAGCTGTGGTTTTAGAAGAGTTCAAATTCATATCCCAAATGTGCATGCTCACCCAGAAATTCAATGAATTCGGGGGAAACAACTGGTCTCTGAACAGCTGTTAGTTTGGTTTTGAGTGCTTCAGAGGATCTTATTAAAATAATAAATTTCTATAGGAACTGCTACTGCAGCACTTCTATTTTTTAATTTTTTATTTTTTTTTCAAGAGGGAAGTTATGCAAGATCCACTGGATGATATCAGCACATCTGGACAGCTCAGAGAGCGGGGAGTTTTGAGGAAAGAGGACGCAAACAGAAAAGAAATTTGAGGTTTTCTCAGCTTGGGGCAGGTAGTGGGATCCTGGAGAGAGAACTGCAAACTCTGCCAGCCCTGGGAGGGCCCTGCCTGGCTCTCTGCTGTCCAAAAGGTCACTAAATTTGGCAGCCATCACAGACAGCAAATAGCTGCTGATTGCCGCAGTGGGAAGTGCAAGGCCAAGCAAATTCATTTGCGATTCCAGCGCTAAATGCTTACACCATAGCTACAGTTTGTATTTATGCTCTCGGGGATCTGGGGAGGGAGGGTTTGTTCCCCCTCTTGCCTGAGTAAGAAGTATTGCTCAACAGGCAGGTGCTGGGTGCCTTGGAGCCGCTTCGGCTCAGTCCTGCTGATAGGGAAGCCCTGGGATGCGAGGGTGCAGGCGGAGCGGAGCCCGCTG
>NW_009259588.1:7665217-7676983 GCF_000687185.1 Egretta garzetta
CCTCCCCCTCTGCCGCTGCATCCTTTCAGTGCCTCCAGAGGCAAGCCAGGGCAGCAGCTGCTTGCTTTTTAGCTTACCTCGTACCGCATGTAACTACAACATCCCCCTCAGGTTGACGAGGCCCTGGGACCCGAGTGACGGTGCATGCGCTGGCCCCTTTGGCCTTCTGGTAAAAGCTGATCTGCTCATTCAAGGAAAGGTTCCTGAAGGGGCTGCAGAGGAGAAAAAAAACCCCAAACAAATTGCTTTGGTTTAAGCTTCTGCACACATCTTCTTGATATAGCTGTTTTTCAATAGAGCCACCTCTTAAAAACATAATTAGAGGTCACATATTAATGGACAATCCATGTCTTCAAATGTAATTAAAAGCAGTGATACAAACCTGGTTCTGTCCAGAAAGTTCCTTGCACTTGGCTAACTTCCAGGCTCTGGTCATTACTCTCAGCCATAGAGTTGCTTAAATCATGTTGATTCATAATCCTCTGCTAGAGAAAAATCAATGCTGGAGTGCTTTGCTTGTGTAACAATGTATATTAGTGAGCCTGGAGTGCCTCTTCAACGAGATAATAATACCAAGCAGTTAAAATATGTAGAGAGAGCCTCCTGAATTCACTATGAATCGATTTTCATCCTTTTAATATTCTTGCTTACAAAGAAATTCCTCTATAACACACTGGCCTTTTTCTCTGCCCAGTTCACCTCCTTCTTGGTCTTTGGGCTGGTTCCTTGGTGCTCTCCCAGTGCCAGCTGGCGGAGGGAATTACAGCAGGAACAGCCAGCTGATCAGCTCTGCATAAACGGGGTTGTATAAACCCAACATTGAGGTATTCACAGTTAGAGAGAAGAAGAAAGCAGAAGGAGATGTCTAATACCCATTGCAATGATGGAAATAAGTGTTTGCTGGCGGTACCAGCCGTGTGACAGCAGTCTGCCCCTTCTTTCTCTGGTGGCTTCAGCTGGCCCAGCCTGGGCAAGTGGGAGCTGGTTTCTCCCCCCGCCTGTTTCTTACGCTTCCTCTGGGGTTTTCCACACGGCTTCCTGGGGATAAAGTGATTTGGCAGGAGTTGGTAAAGCAAATAATTTCACTCTCTACCTTGTGAAAGATGGGGAATTTAGGAGTGAATGATGGTGAGTCACGGTCTCTCTTTAAAGGGTTAACCGCATAACTTGGGTCATGTCTGTTAGCTCTTCTCAGTCTGTACTATCTCTGGAAAGGACTTCTAGCAGAAGCAGAATTAATTTTTTGCTGGTATAACTTATCTCAGCAGAATAACCTGTGTCTGTAGGCTGTAGCCCAGGTTCCACAACTGTGTCTACTCTGGGTAATTTTTCTAGTGTAGCTGCATCATTCACCAGCCCTATCTCCTTGCAAATGCTGTCCTGCACAACTCAGTCAGGAAAAATGTATGACATAGGCTTGATCTCCTGTTCCGCTTTTCATAGGCTGCTAATTGTACTATGACTCAGTCCGATTTCTTATGAACCAGGGCGTAGGAAGCTTATTCTGCACAATTTTTTTGACAAATCAAGTATGTGCTGAAAATTAGTACCTGATGGAGCGCGTCTGTACTATGGGACTGGGTCTTAGTTTGCTTATTTATAGATGAATAAATACAAAAATAGACTAAAACATCTGTATGCAACAAAATATGGTTCAGATGGGACTGATAAGCTTCTTTTCTTGTCTTACTTTAATAGCAGTAAATATCTAGGAATTGCAAAAACCAAGGGGTCCAGCGGAAAACGTTTCAACATCAGATAATGAATCCTGCTAAAACAGGTTTTTTGCTTAAAATCATAATTAAAATTATTTTAGGCAAAGCCACTGTCCTCTGAGACTGCCAGAGGGTTTTATTGTCACTTGAACTGCGACGCTGAGCGAAGACTGTATCTGTTACTTTGATAAATAATTTGTTGTCTTTTCTTCTATTCTCCTATCTCCCTCTTTACGTCCAGCCATATCCTCCCTCTCCTTGACCTGGGCTATCAGCTTGCAGCTTCACATTCAGACCGTGGCTGCATGGAACCAACCCCCCTGCTCTGAGGGGAATTGCCGAGAGCCCTACCCAAAGGCTCTGCTTCTCCGTAGGAGGTGAACTGCTGCAGAGGCAGGCATCCATCAATGTGCTTTAATAAGCCATGATGCTAGATAAGGTTTCCAGCTGGAGGGGGAGGAATGCCACTTTTCCCACCAGAAAATGCCTACCCACCCCAGGGGCTAAGTTATGTCTCAGGTCCATTTCTGCTGATATTTTCTAACATACCAGCGCTCTCCCTGGACGCAGGCATCTTGAGGCTTGGGGCTCTCCTACACTCACAGGCAATTCTTGGAAAAGCCCCAAAACCTTGGAAATTATACACGTGCTCCTCAAAACATGAGGTCTCATCTGGCATCAGTTATTTGCACAGGAAGCCATGTTCTCTGCAGTTACCGGTACATGAAAATCATTGCTTGTGCAGACCTCTCCTTTTCTCAGTCAATTTAATGCAGCAGAAGTGACGACAACGTATGCAAGCAGTCGTCCTAGTACATGGGATTTTTTTCTAAATAAGAGATAGAGATGCATCATTTTGGGCCTCTGTTCTTTGAAGACTGCTCATGTACTCCATTCTTAATGAGCAGGCTAGGGAGTTTTTCCCCACTTCTATCTTAATATAAAGAAAGAGTTTAAGACAGCCTCTTCCTTTTCAGCGATCCATAAAGCACTGTATTTGCAAATTCATGCCCACGTCAGATTATTTTTATCATTACAATTGGTCTCCCCATGGAATTTGTTAACGTGTTGCTGGCTATTTTCATCCTTCACATGAAAATGAATCTACTGGGTATCACAGAGCTCAATTATTATGAGGTTTTTTTGATGAAAGACTTAAATTGCATCTGAAAAATACGAATTACAGGGCCTAATGTCCCCCCAGAGATTTTAATTTAATACACAAAAGGAGCTGCTCACTCCCTACTGAGGTCATTACATGAAAATATTTTTTCTAGCAAACAGAGTAATTGGGACCACTGGAGCTTGTTTTCTCCACCCCCCCTCAAGAAAAAGATGGGTCAATTTGGGCTGCCTCAGAAGGTTTATAAGTTTTGTGAGCGATCATGCCTAAGATGGATTTTGTTGTTGTTTCTACGCAGAACAAAGGACTGGTGAGAGCCCCTGTTCACGCCGCAGGTGTTGCTTGGGGTGGCGGCCTCTCCTTTTGCCGTTACAACATGGGACTGGAGGAAACTGCTGAGGTCCAGATCCCCATAAACTCGAGTGCCCAAACCATGGTGCCAGCCTCCCCTCCCTGCAGCACACAACCCCTTCGGCAGGCAAAAAAACCCCTCAGAAAGTGTGGTGGGTCGGTGAGAAAGAGGGTGCTGTCCCAGGAGTTGCCTATGTCCTAGGTCCCTGAAGGGGTTCATGGCCAAGGTAGTTGGCTGCCATCGGACAGAATCATGTGGCTGATCCCACCCGTCTGCTTTTCCCCAGTGACAGCTCTGCAGAGATCTGAACTTTAGGGCCAGGCAGGCTAAGGCAGATCCAGCAAAGTCCCTATATGCTCATTTAACTCCAGGATAAACAAACATGCGCTGAGGTCACCCCCAAGTTATGGCAGCGTGGGAGTCAGAGGGATGTCGGCAGGTCAGGCCGCGGGGTCAGGGAAGATGATCCCACTGCAGTCTCCGCTACAGTCCCATTAACCTCAGCGATGCAGCTCCTATGCGTGGTTAAAATTTAAACACTTGCATAAGTGGTTTGCTGAACAGATCAGTGTCTTGCAGGACTGAGCCCATTAATTCTCGCTCTCTGAGAAGTAGCGGGGGGGAACAGACGAGCCAGAAAACTAAACAGCTTCGGACTGTTTGATCCGAGGAGAAGGGCAAATTCCAAAGTCGAGGAACCCTCACATGCTTTGTAACAGGAAAAAAAAAAAAAGAGGAAGACAAAGGGAGTTCAGGGTTTCCATGTGGCAACTGAGCTTCGGGCTGTGGTAACCATCACTTTGCATGGACGCAGGATATTTTTGCACAGCAGAGCGAGCCAAGACATTATTCATCATGCCGGTTTGTAGGCACAGCTTATGTGTATCACTAGTGTGAAATTCAGCCTCTCATTTCTGACTTGAGAAAAACTTCCCAAATACTCTTTTCTTTTTTTTTTTCCCCGAACTCCTGTCAAAGAACAAAGCACTCAGGAGAAGGGGCAGCTAGGAGGCACGCTCGTTCCCCGAGTGCCGCTAAACTTCTTTAACAGAAAGAGATGATAACAAGTATACTAAAACCAAGAATAAGAATATGCCTCAAACAAAAGCAATCTACTTCCAAAAGAAGGCTCTCAACCACACAGGTTTCTCCCCGTGGGGAGAGGCTGCGGGAGCAAACCGACGCCGCTCGTTAGCCACCTCACTTAGCTGCAAAGCACGCGGAGCTGACGGAGATGGCAATGACACCGTAAGACCCTACGCAGAACAGAAACGCTGCGCTGCAATAAAGGCTTTCACAATGGCATAGATGGAACCATTATTTTTCCCCAGGGTTTTAGGCACTGAATTCTTTCAGGAGCCATTTAATTATTTTGTTTTATTTCTGCTCAATCTGTAGAGGAAAGCTTAGTAAAAGGTCTGTTCATTTTGACAAGGTTCCTCAGGGAAACCTGGAGACAAAATAGCAGTAATTTCTTCCCCATATAACTCACCAAGAAAAATAGCAGAGGAAATAAAGGGGTAATAACAGAAATGAGAAGATTATCTTTTAAAAGCAATTGCTTGATACCGATACACAGTGAATGTATTTAATGTCATAAACATAGGTTTACTTAGGGAAGACATGAGGAAATGTCAGGAGCAAAGAGACTCTTTATAGCTAAAATGAAATTAAGACTGGCAAGTGTAAGAGGAGAGGGGAGGGAGAGGGGGAGAGAATCCCATTAGGGATGGTCTCACAGTCCTGACGAAGACTTAATATTTGGATCCCAGCCCTACGTTTCCTGCAGACATTGGGCTGCCAAAGCAGTTGCTAATCTGGGGGCCTGACTGGCTTTCTTCCTCCTCAGGGGGAGGCAGTTGAGGCAGAGACCCATATGTATAAATACACGTATGTCTCTGGTGTGACCTTGCTTACAGAGAGGAGATAGGTTATAAAGTCCTGCTTCCCTGAACACACCAGGGCTTTATTTCCTTCGCTCAGAAACGTCCAGGCTTGCTGACCCCTCAGCTCTTGACCCAAGCTGTCCTACCATTCTTCCCATCCTCTGGCCACACTCCTGGCTCTGATGACACTGTCCTTCTTCCAGGCACACAGACACCAGCATTTCAGGCCTTCTGCCTACCACCGGTGGTCCCCAAGCCTGTCCCCAGGCCTGTCCCCAAGCCCCAGCTTGATGGCTTTGTGTTGCTGTCTGGGGAACTCACTCAGGGCTCCTGCCAAGCCTGGGTGATGGTGAAGAGGAAAACCCACCCAGCAGTTACTAGTACTTTTTCTCACAATACATCTTCCCTTATGCCTCCCGCATCAAGGTATAAGCTGTGTTTTTAAACTGGTTAAGAGACCTCAGCACCCGCGACTGCAAAACAGGGCTCAATGGGATTTTCTCGTCTGTACTTGTTCTGATCCTTCTGGGCCCTGAAACTTCAAAGGCTCACTCATGTTGCTCAGTTTTAGTCTTAGCAGCAATGACTTGTTCCTTTGACTCGCTATATGCCTAATTTCATGGTTTGCGATTGACTTGGTGACCATCCCCCCAGTCTCTTGGTGGCACCGCTTGTAGTGTGTCAAGCAGGTAAATCATGGCAGGTTTCACGCTTGGACTTCAGGATAGAAACTCCCCCCTTAGAAAACGTGTTGAATATACTCAGCTGACAGCTGAGGATACTGGTGACAGATTGAGCGCCTTGAGAGGAGCAATGGCTCCATGTCTGGCACATATGCCTTTCAGGTGATGCGTCCTTCTTCCCAGCCAGGCAAGCAGCCAGAGACTGGGATCTTAAAAGTAAACTCCAGTCCCATAAATTCATATGCTTATACATTTTACAGCCATGGGGAGCATTAGGACTCTCTACTCATCTTTGGTTTAGTACGGGCCAAAGAGTCTCATTCAACAAATTCTGCATTGAGCTCAGAAGTACTGATTGAGCCATGGAGGAAGTTATCCAAATATTGACATAAGACTGAAAGGAATGGGGAACATCCCATATTAAACTGTTCTCATATTGGCTATGTATCCTCATTTGCCTTCTATCTTTGTAACAACGCACATGTCTCACTTAAGCTTCCAGCTTTTGCTTTTTCCTTCTTCTTTGTTCATTGCCAGATTGAATAACCCTTTCCTCCTTCCCCTCTCCTCCCCCCCTACCCCGAAAAAATTCCCTCATTTGGGTTCTTCCTATAACGGCTTTGTTTTCCAGACTACCATCAGCTATACTTTTCTCTACTCTTCCTTGGGCAGGCTACTATTTTGTTGCAAAAATCTTCTTTATTTTTTGTTTCCTACTATTTTGCTTTACTGTGAGAAGCTGTGGAGAGCTAAAAAAGAGCCTCTCGAATGACAGCCAGCAGCCATTTAGACTGTACGGGAATTTTTGTGATGGTTGTTCCTATAGGTGAACCTGGCACAACAGATACACATGTAGATGCTTAGCTTGAACACTGATTTCAGCTGAAGCTCTAGTGCTTGGCCCCACCTGCACTGGTTGCAGCCGGACCATTTTGACCCTGACCCCAGCCCATGGGCTGATGTTTTGGTTTGAACTTGGATCTGTCTGGCTGCTGTGGACTTGCCCAGAGATCTGGACTCTGGGCTGCCCCCCTGGGCCTGCCCTGTTCTCCGTGCTTGGGACTGTGGGACTTTAGCTCTTGTCCACCCATGAAGACCCAGCTCCACTGGCCTGATGTCACGCTCACCTTGCTGTCCCTTACTGCTCCATGGCACAGGTGAAAGAAAAATCTGTGGAGCAGGAGGCATCTGGTTTTATGTAGAGAGTGTGTGTGTAGTGACAGAGAGAAACTGTAAGTGCATTATGGGCATGGTGCTGAGGCACTGCCACTGCTGAAAAAAACAAAGAAAAACCAAAAAAAAGCCATTAACTCTCTAAATAGCCACTCTGATCCCTAATTTTTCAATGCAGAATAAATTTCTCTGCTTTGTTTATACTAATCCCAATCCCCCGTGCAGAATGGTACGTGTGCTCTGTTATTCACCGTCCAAAGAGACAATAAAAAATGAACTTTGGTGCTGTTGGCCATGAGCAATGAGGATTTGAACACAGAGTTTTTCCCTGGCACCTTCTTTTATCTTTATGGAGAAATATATCTTAGAGTGTGACAGGATACATAAACCTTGATTAAAAATGCCTTTTAGTCAACATTTATGGTCTAAAGAGGAAGCGAAAGAAGGTGGCAATGAAACTGCTAAAGCGATAGATGCCAGATTTCTCTTGGGTTGAGTATAGCTCATCCTGCATGTTCTTGACATTCTGACAGATCTGTTCAAAAGGGTAGACTCACCCCAAAAATCAAGGTCAGGATTTTGCTATTGCAGTTGCTGCCTTTGAAGAAGAAAAATACAGAGCTGGAATTACTTAGAGCAAATGCTGATCCCAGGGTTACACTGTACTGACTGGACCTCGGGAGCCGTGTTTGGGCATTCAGGCCTGAAGTCATCTCTCTTTGATATTAATTCTCTGCATAGGATTGTTCTCTCTAATATTTTACAAGGCAGAACTCTTTGGGAAGGAGAAAGAGAAAGCAGTTATGAGAGACCCATATACTATATAGAAAGGAACAGAAGAAAAGCCTGGGGCAGGATTGCCTTTGCAACAGGCAGCTGCAGGATCCTATACATAGGCAGTGGCAGTATGAAGCTCCCCTCCTTCTGATGCAGCAGATGTGGCTAGCAAAGGCTTTGAGGGAGACTCAGCAGCTGGTAGGTATCAAACAACCCTGGGGATGGTCTTTTACAATTATTCTGATGCTCTTCCTCAGGCTCACACTGGGCCAAGTACGCACAAACTGCTGCTGGGCAGAAGAGAGACAAGCAGGAGGGAAGAGGGAAACCAAGTGGAGACCGCCCTTCTTATTCAGCCCTCCCTGTGCAAACACTGCATGAGAGAGACCCATTTCAGAAGGCTAGGAAGAGGGAGAGCGATAGGAAATGGGACCAAAGAGGTAGGAAATAGCGCTCTGCTAGTTCAATTCCAATCAGGCAGCCGCCAGCTCCCACGGCATCTGCAATCCTAGACCTGCCTGTCATCGCTTTGCCCAAAATCTTCCCCTAGGCACAGGCAACTTAGCTCTCCATGAACCCAGACTGAACTGGATTGATAGCTGCACCTCTAGAGCTCAAATAGCTAGAATAAGAATTAGAGATCTGATGTTAATAACCAAGAGATCTTAAATGTGAAACTGAGCGTAAAGCAAGCAGCTAAAGCCAGGCTGAGCATGAGAAGGACTCTCACTACGTGTTGTGACATAAAAATCTGCTCGCTAGTGTGAGCCTCAGTCCTGCCCCTTCCTCTGACAGAGCACTGGGCTTAAGAAGGGTTTCTCCATCCAGAGTAGGCTGCCTTCTTGCTCCCCTCTCTCCCTCCCTCCCACACTCTGCCTCTCTGCTCAGTAGCTCACCTCACAACCCACACAGTTGCTGCCCTCTAAGCCCAGTTTATACCCAATTTCCAGCCTATCAGCATTTTGACACTGATGGGCATCTGCTCCAGGCTTCTTGCCTCTCCCAAGCCCCCATCCCATCGACACCAGGGCAGTTCCTCACCATGTTCTTCACACCTCCTGCGAGTAACTGCAGAGTCCTCTCAGAGACCAGGTGACAAGCTCGTCCTCCTTCCCCTCCTCTTTATCCTCGCCCTCCCTTTGCTTCTTTCCTGACATACCTAACTCCACGTGGGGCTTCTCAAACTGCAAATCTGGTCTCTTCGGAGCCTGAGATTATCTCTGAAATGACTGGAGGAGAGGAAGGCTGTACAGCCTGCACGAGCCAGAAGGACAGGCTTCTCCTTTTCCTCCTGCTGATTTTTAAACCAGAGCTATCAGTTTTCCATAGAGCCATCCTGCCTGACTTGGCTTAATGAGCCATTCTCTTCCAAGACTTCACATGAACGTGTTTATATATTTGTTTGCCTGGCTGGGCTCTTTAATAAGCGTGCCTTTGGCTCAGGTGCTCCCAGCAGACCACGCTCTGCCAGGCTGCAGGAAGGCCTCTGTTCGTTGCAGCTGTGTCCCCAAATTACGTTCTGTGGCTGATTGCTTTTGGGGCAATCGCTCAACTGTAATAAGCAGGAACTTAGATAAATTGGACGTTTTTCTACAGAAACCATTAACACCGTGCCTCGGAGAGGCTGGAATTGGTCTCAATCTTAGCAGTTTTGCTTCTGCCATAGTAGGTGAAGATCCCAGCAGGCGGATTATGTGCTTGTTGAGGCTAGACTAAGGTATCCTGCTAACCTAGGATGCGGCTAGGAAGGCTGATGGTAGAGATACAGGGGGCACCGATAGGTTTGGGGGATAGCCCTAAAAGAAGGGGTGGACGGTAAGCTGATTTTATATGGTTTTCACTTTAAACAAGGGCTCCTGGGGAGCCAACCCCCTCCTTGCCAGAAAAGGGATGTCTGCTCAGGCTTATTGACCCTTCCATGAAGCCTGTTTCCAACGCCAGGCTCATTTCTGTGGCTGCTGCTAGCGGATCTGCACCTGCAGGGCTTTCCTTCTGTCTTTCACCCCTCTGCTGGGTAAACCTGAGTTTTGACCAAGGCAGCAGCTGCAAGTACGCAGGCAGGGAAAGTGAGCCTGTCCCCTGTACCTCCACTGTTGAAAGCTTCTTGTGAAATTGGATTAGCACTTAAATGTCGTGTGACAAAGCTTTATGTTCCAGGTTTTGTAAATGCTCGCAAGGGGAAAAAAAAAAAAATCACTTGTCAAACTCCTTCTGTATCGTTTGGGGACAATTATAGTATCGCCAGATTAATTACAGTGTTTCTACAATGCTCTCCTCTGATTCTACTATTAAAACACAGCAGAAATCAAGAGTCTGTTTTGACCTTTATTCAGAGCCTCCTGTTAAAGTGACTTTCACAACAGAACCCAATTTGTCACATTTTATTTGTACTTTAATTTTATTATTAACAGATTAATGAAGCTGGTAATGGGTTTCCCGATGCTCCCTTTGGAAATGTGAACTGTGTCCCTTCCTTACATCAATCTGCTGTCAGCAGAAGAAGTGCCTTTGCAAAATGCTATTAACTGTTACCAGAAGCAATTAGTCAGAATAGCAAGTCGGCTTCAAAAGGGGAGACTCCAGATTCCCTCAGTGAGTTAGGAAAAGCGCATTAGTAGGATTTAGTCCTGCCAGCAGACACGAGCTTTCGGCCCTGCAGTAGGTGTCTGGGTTAATGATACATAGAAATGCAAATGTATCAGACTTTAATTTGCTTGAAGGAGCAATGCCAGGTTAAAAAAGGAAAAAAAAAAAAGAAAAGCCAAACCCAAACAACTTTCCAGTGTCACTAACAGCAAAACCCATTGTGCCAGAAATACCCGTGCGCTGCTGTAAGGCACTCGCCGTCCTCCAGCCTTACAAACCCCTGAGTGCAATCCTGGCCCTCCTGAAGGCAGTAGGAGGCTGCTCCTGACAACACCGAGGCCAGGTTTGGCTTTAATTTTCTGGCCTGAACAATTATTTTAAAAGTATTCTCCCTCACCCTCCAAAGCATCAAAGTCCAACCCCTTCCCGAATGGCTCCCTTTTTTTTTTTATGCTGGTGGCAGAAACTCACAAGATATAATTTCCAGAGGGGCATGCACAAACCTAGCTCGAGCTCGATGCCCCCCTCCCCGGTTTGGCACCATCACCGTGCAGACAGCCTGTTGTCTGGTCAGTGCTCCAGCATGGGGCTGACAGAGCTGCATTACTGTACGCACACGAAACACAAAACATGCTCAATAAATGGTCCCTAATAGGGTGAAGGAGGAGTTTGAACCCTTTCGAGGCACCATCTAGCACCGGCTTGAAAAGCCAGCAGTCCTCAGCTCCCTCCCCGCTGCCCTGGATGGACTGGCAGGGGGGAATCTGGGGGAGGTGAAGCATCAGGTATAATACCCTAGGTGCCCAGCGGCGTATCAGGCATGTGCTCTGGCATGCCTCCCTGGCACCCACAGGCTGCCTTCCAGACTGGACAGACCAACAACCGCCCCCTCCTCTTTCTCTCAAATGCTGGAAAACGATGTTATCAGTTGTTATTGCCAGGGCATTGCTAATTACATGTGTATTGCCTACACGGGTGCAATTAAAGGGTCACAAAAACAACAGAAATAGCATGGATTATGAAAAGCAAAAAGATTAACCATTTGTGCCCAGGACTGGACAATGAGGTTTCTACCTCTGTGCAGAAGGCAAATCTTTTTCACGTTATTTGGCCCTCGTTCCTTCAAACCCAGTCCCACCGCCCTTGGAGGGCTGCGGTGGCCCCAACGGCTGCCCCAGCCAGAGAAGCTGCGGCGAGGGGCAAACTTTGGGCTGAGCTCACGTGCCTCTCACCACCGTGCCGCATGCTGGTACTCCCACATCAGGGGTTTTCTGGAGGTGGAGAACAACTTAGTGTTAGACCTTGCTGACATTTTTTCCTCAGCGAAAACATAAAGAGCTGAACCTCACCCAGGGACTTGGACAAACTATAGCCTGGATAAAAAAACCCCCACCCTTAATTCTGCCAAAATCTCATTAATTAAGAATATGCAGATCTAATGATTTTGCTGAATATTTGCAGAGCGTATTCC
>NW_009259588.1:7677016-7678023 GCF_000687185.1 Egretta garzetta
GTATTCCTGCTGGGTATTCTTTCCCCCATTGCCTTCAAGCGATTGTTTAGAGTGCATTAAGGTTAAAAGTGTTTCTTTTCCCCTCCAAGTGCAGAAGGCTGACAGAAGAGTTAGAAGTCCAGGACTAAAAGCCTGATACAGTCCACTCTAAGATTTAAGAGCAGCATGCTTTATCTTCCTTTTATATGAGCTTAATGACAGAAAAAGGACAGTACTTTGGTCCTTCATTCAGCTATTTCCACAGATTGGAGGAAAAACTTCTTGAAAAAACACAATATATTGTTCAAACACTCCCATAAGAATGGACTCTCCCACTGTCCAAGCTCATTGCCTATTGCCTTAGAACAAACACAGCTCTTATTGTTAAGCATAAGGATTAAAAGGCAGCCATTAAAAGGAGAGCTTAATATTCTATTTTAAAAAAAAGTTCCGAATCTTAAAAGGCTAATTATTTGTACAATCTTCAAGATCAACCGCTGCTGAAATAAAGACTTCAACTGCTTCATCAGGTAAAACCTGTGTTCAAAGATTGCAAGGGGAGAGGAGACTATCAAGATAATCTAGTTTGACCTCATGACCTTAGGTTTTGGCACTTCACTCGCAAAGAATCTGTCCAGTTGTTCATACAGCTAATTGGAAAAGTTGAATAAAAGCATCAAGAATGCAACAGACTGCATAAACTTGAAAAAACAGACCATGTGTTTTCACATTCCTTTAATTTGTGTGTTTGTAGGCAAGGCTTAATACTTAAATGGGGAGTACCAAGTCCTCGGCTGATGCAGTTAGTGCAGCTCGTGCTGAAGCTTAGGGTTCTCATTTTCCATCAGGGGAGGGTCAAGCCTGAAGAGTTTCCAACTGCAAGGGAGAACCAAGTAAGTACAAAAGTGCAAATACTTCGAAAGGGTAATTTATAGAAGACTCTGGGTAAATAAAATTTCCAAAGTCTCTTTTTTTTCCCCCCTCCTTTTTTTCTGTCTACTGTGTCTTTTATAACAAGTGCTTAGGAT
>NW_009259588.1:7678052-7686251 GCF_000687185.1 Egretta garzetta
AGGCAGAAGCTGGGATGCATTTCTTTGTGTGTGTCTTTTCTAATCTGTTTGAGCTGTCTGATGTCTTCATATCTGGATCTTTGATCTGAGTTGGAGGATGTCTCAAGGAGGAACGATAATTCACAGGAAAACAGGATATCCACAGGGGAGCCAGCTACCCAGTCCAGCAGAATTAATCAGCATTAGGTGTGCGAGCTCTTGCTCTGAAGCACTGTAAATAAGAAAGAGTCACAGGTGATTATAGGTATGGGAATAAACAAAGAGAGAAACACAATTTAAACCTCAAAGTGTCAAAAACAGTTCCTGAACCACCCACTTGATTTGTTGGTGGAGAAAAACCTGTCTGGTGGCCAGATGAAAACAGGACTTCTCTTTTGTGAAGAGGCACTGCTTCAACATTTGCTTCTGTTATAGCTCCTAGGCTATTTTATGCAAACCAGGGACACACCTAACGCTGGGTAACGGGGCTGAAATGCAGGATGCTGCCTTCCTGTGCCCCAACAACCCAACGGCCTGGTTACAGCTCGGCGCTCCCCCTGGCTTGCTCTGTCTCACAGCCTGCTTTTTCTCTCTCTTTCTTGTGCCATGGCCTTGTTTAGAATCACGTAATCATAGAATCATTTAGGTTGGAAAAGCCCTTTGAGATCATCAAGTCCAACCATTAACCTAACCCTGCCATCCCACCACTAAACCATGCATCTCCCCATCTTTTAAATACCCCCAGGGATGGGGACTCGACCCCTTCCCTGGGCAACCCATTCCAATGCTTGACAACCCTTTCAGTGAAAAGATTTTTCCTAATGTCCAACCTAAACCTGCCCCTGGCACAACTTGAGGCTGTGGCGCAACTTGAGGCCTGTGAGTGAGTGCCTGCAGCTGGCCGAGGTGAGAGCACGGGAGCTTGGAGCAGCCTCCTGGGAAAGAGGTGTAACTAATGAAGGTGCCCCCGCTCATCGGGGGAACGGAGGGGCATCACCTCCCTTGCTACGTAGTCCCTGGCCGATGAGGAGAGAGCTGGTGCAGCACGAGCATGCTTCAGCCTCCCATGAGAGGATGGCGACCGCGTCCTTCCCCGCGCCCCTCGGGGCGCGTGTGGCAGAGGGTGCCACCGCTGCAGCATCAGTGGCCGAGTGTGTAAGAAGCGGGCATCACCACCTCCTTTTCCTCACAGCCACACTTTCAGAATGAAGCCCTTGTGATTGCATCGTAGAAGGGATATGACCTCTCTGCACGCAGCGTGCCGGAGGCATGGAGAGCCTCACAGAAGCAAGCTACCATGTTGCTAGATCCCGTGGAGGAGGGCCGAGCGCCAGAAGGGCAGCAGCTCAGGCTGGGGAGTTTTTCAGTATTATCAAGAACAGAGCTGTAGCAATTTTCTGTTCAAACAGGGAATTTTGGCTTTGTGTCAAAATTCCTTCTGATTTGTCAAAAATTTCTGTCAAAAGGTGCCTTTTAATCCTTCATTTTGACTTGATATGCCTTGGTCATAAGGGATGGGAAGGTCTTGAGATGGTGCCTTCAGGTCTGGGTAGGTCCTGCTGACGGTGCCTAACTCCTTTTTCAAACCCTGCACCCACATGAGGTCCAGCAGCTGAGCAAAATCCCTGCTGGCACCTGGGGAAAGCCCCTCATGAAAGCGGGGGCTGCTGCTGCTGCTGTGACAGGGACGAGCCCCTGTGCGAAGGAGAGGGCTGCGAACCCACTTCCATGGCTGCTTCTGGAGCAGTGAGCTGGTGGGGTGGGGAACGACTCTTAGAGGTCAATGATTTTATCAGAGAGCTGCTGTATATGAGATGCAGCTGGCACCCCTGCCAAATGTTTTGTTTCTCAGGAGGAAGAATCCATAAGGTACTTGGGCACCAACACCAAGGCACCTTAGACGCGAATGACCTGCAAATGGAACTTCTGAAGCCCAAAGGGATGTTGTAAGCGCGTTAACTCTAACAAAAAGAGGAAATGCTAGGGGTATTTGACTTTACAAACAGCGTTCAGTTGGCCTGTTTCCAGCACAAATGCCTCATGCATGGTAATGGATTTCAAATACACTAAAGAGTCCAGCCACAAAACCAAACAGGCCTTAACATTTGACCTTATTGGGGAAAACAAGCCTACTATTACCAAAGAAAACTAAGCATGCCTAGCTAATTGACTCATCTTAGGACAAGTTTTCTTTCCATGAGTGAACCTCAGGAATGTAAAGCCTTGCCATCTTTCAGCCAGCATGGTTTCCTTAGATCTCACATGGAATATTTGAAAATCACCAGCCACCTCCTAACACTTTGAGTAGCCTGGCCAGGATAGAGAGGAGAAGTGGAGGGACAAACATAACACCAGCAACGCCTTTGCTGTAAGGATTTGGTTTTTTTTTTTTTTTTTTTTTGATTCAGCATTTCTGGAACAAAACATGAACATCAAATCAGTTAATTACATGCTGTTACAGCCCTGTTGCCGTTTGCTCATCCACCCACGGACATTCCACATAAAATTACCTAATAATCAATTTGAAGTATTTTAAAGTAGCTTGTTTTTAACCTAAGCCAGCAATAGAGTTAGCAATCCAGTGTCTAGACCTGAGACAGTGGTCTCATCCTCAAAGATATAAGCCATAAATGGTTTCTATGTGGTGGTAAGTCTCATTATCTTACGTATCATTAAAAATGGCCATCTGTAGGGTGCTGAGACCCCTGACAAGCAAAGGCAAATTCCTTAAGACATGGAAAGACAATTCTAGCCACGTTTTTTTTACGACATTCATAATTTAACATTCACAACTAGAGACTGACCACAACAGTCATCTAAGATAAAGGATACCTGTTGTTTGTGTTCTAAACCATGAAAGCAAGGTGAGGATTCCCCTGATGTAACTGGTCTCAGAGGATCTTTCAAAAGCAAGAGAAGCAGTGGCCTGTCAGATAAATCAGTTGAAGGCCATCTCGAGCAAGCACTCTTATAATCTATAAGATTTTATGTATATATTTATATATAAGTTTGGGTTCCCTGGGTTTTGGCAAGTCACTCACACTAAAAGTGAGCTTTTTTTATTCTGTTTTGATTAAACCATCCCCATGTTAAACACACGTTTGAAAGACAGTTTACAGGTTTAAACTAAAGTGTTTATAAAACCTTAGTGAGGATTATCTTGCAAAAAATGAGGACTTCTGGAATAAGCTTATAGTGACAAATTCACTTCATATGCTGTTTAACATAAGTGACAAATGCACTTACAAAGTGCTGTTTAACATAACTGTCAGTAAACTCAAGGCAAGATAAATCTGTTTATTAAGAATCCATACAGAATGTTTAGCTAAGCGTAAAGCATGGTAAGTCTTTGTTTTATGGCATATCTTCGGTTTTGGGGTGGGCCAGACTGTGCTCAGCCTAAGAACGTTGCTTGAGAGGAAACGCCTGTGATGTGCATTTGAATTTGCTTGTACGCAAAACGCTGCTGTCAGACTTTCCGGCAGGGGACTGGCTGACATGGACCAACTGTGGGCTGCTCCAGCCTCAGGACTTAATTTACCGCAACCTGAAGCTACAGCAAGTTACTTGAGAGGTGAAAGGAGCAAAAGTGTGAACAGCAGCAGTAATCAATGCAGGGCAGGGCATCCCTGCCCCTTGGAAGTTTGTTTTATTGCAGCTATGGCCCAGAAGTTGGGAGTTGCCTCTGGGATGTAATACTACAGCTCAAGACACCTGAGGCCAGTTACAGCAAAGGCGGCTGTCTCTGGTTTAGGTCTTGTCCTAAGAAGTGACAGGTAGGTCACGCTCTAGCATATTAATACCCAAATGGGGAACGTAGAGACGTTCAATAGAGTCCACATTCCAAACCCAATACTATTATATGGACAGCAGGGGACCACGCTGCCTTCAAAATCAAGCTACCCACATCACCAGCAAACATCACAAGTTGCAATGAGAAATCAATCGAGGTCCGAGTTGAAAGAGAAGAGCTACAGGCTACTGGTCGATTCTTCTTCCAGTGAGGGCTTTTGGCAGATAACAGGGAAGCATCTGCATGGGTCTGACAGAAGTTGACCATGCCATGCCCTTACTGTAGCTCTGTTTGTACCCAACCTTTCACTAGCACCTGCTTGCACCCTCTTGATGAGAACAGGTTGTGTGAAGATGCCAGACTGTGCCTGGGTGCACTGAGGAGCCACGCTTGCCCATGCCTTTTTAATGTTTAAACAGCTGTGCTGGATTTGCCAGAGGGCGTCTGACAGAGTTGTTAAAAATTGATCCCTGAGTAAACAGCCCTGGCACTATTTACTCCAATTCAGCTGCGATAATTTACACCATCTGGAGAGCAGCCTAATCCTGCACTGGCAAATCTCTTGAGATATTCACTACTGACTTGAGCAGAAGGATACTTGTGGCAAGGGGAGTGCTATTTCCCCATCACTAATGACTCTGGACAAGAGAATAAAGATACAACACAATTTAAAATAAAAGGAATTAATGCAGAATGAAAACATAAATCGCTCACACAGTGGTCACAGGCTTGTGCCGATGCCGGACACCCATGGATGCTGACATACAGTATAGATGTTGGTTACATGCATAATTAAAATGAAACTGCTAGGCACTAACAGAGGAGAGGTATGGAGTTTAACCTTCTCTCTGGTCTGGTCACACTCCTAGTTTGGTTTTTTTCCCCTGTTGCACAAGTTGTAGAGGCACTTCAAGGAATATCCATTTGGAAACATCCTAGAGGGAAGGGAAACAGTATAACGTTCAGTACCACAAACATCTATCCTCTAGAAAAGTCAGATTTCCTCCCCACTCCAGTTGAACAAGGTTAGATATATCTGTGACTACCCACTCATCTTTTCATTGTTAGTGGAGATCCTGCTTCAAATAGGGGTCATCTGCTTTGCCTGGCTACGTGGGATGATCGCTCACCATCAGTCTGCCCTCGTTCTCTTGGTCCTTTCTCTCTGTTGTCCTGCTATTAACTTACCAAATGACACACGCCTGAACATTCCTCTTTATGACATATCTGTTGTCTTGTCATTCTTAATCTTTGAGACACCACTTCCATCTCTTGACCTTGATGGCTTCAAACCACCTAGAATAGAAAAGAGACACATGTAGATCACCTGATTCACCAGGTTGAATCTTCTGCTAAGTTGGTGACTTCCTGGAATTAATCCTTAGAACATGAGCACATCACAAACTGTTAGTCAAGTAAATATTTAATGTGTGCATACAGTAAATCTCTGGAATTCCTAAATGGTTACTAGAATCTGGACTTCAGTGCATGGGGAGCAGCAATTTCTTACCTACTGCTTCCTTCTAAAACTCAGAGAAATGGTAATACTTGGGATGGCATTCAAAATTTTGGAGATAGCTTTACTTTGCTGTAAGCCTAATTGATCCAGTCATCTCTTTTTTTTTTTTTTTTTTAGTCACACTGTAGAGAAATATGCTCAAATGAACGAGCAGAGTTCTAGTTCACTGGTGAGTGTTAGTGTCCATTTCAAAGAAGCTAAAACTGGTGCAGAGTTTCTTGAGTTCATTAACCACAAACCGCCACCTAATTCTACCAGCAAAAGTTTCAGGCTCTCAAAGCATATGTAATGCAGGAATGGTTTTGGTTTTATTTTTTTAACTTTGGCTGGTTCAGGTGATTTCACGTTCGGTATAAATGATAATGATGTAAGACACGCTGACATCACTACAGGTTTCTAGAAAGAACATACAAATGCACAGGGACGTTTTACACAGTGGTTGCACATAAGACACTCACAAATTTGAAGTCCGAGGCTGTGGGGTGCCAAGTACTCCTAACTGGCATTAAGTTCAATGCTAGTTGAGAGCCTTTCGTGGTTCGGGTGCTCGGACCCTCAGTCAGGCTCTGCCCAGGAAGGGATTTATACCAACAGCTGTGTCTGAGCCGAGAGCAACTCCTCCTTTCTAGTACATGCGTTTCTAACTACTGGATTGGTACAATTAGCTGATAATCACAGTAATATAGATGATTTTCTGGTACTGAAGTGCTCTTTCTGAAAGTTAATCAAGCTCACTCAACATCGCCTACAGTTTTACAACACACCGTAATGGAATAATGTAATGAGTACAATGTGAGTATAGTACAAAAGCCGATGTAAAGTTAAAAATGGATCTAGGAGAGTGCTGCTCTTGAATACGGGCTGTACAAGGTATGAATTACTTCTCTGAGCTGGGTACAGGAGGTAATCTGTGAACAACGCAGCCCAGCTCACATTCAGGTTCACTCCTGGGGTTTTTGTGGTTTTTTTTTAATATTTGCCTCCCACCCTTTTCTTCCAGTTGTTTTGTACGCACTCATCCTTGTTATTTCCGTAAAGGCGATCAATTTACATCTTCCAGTTTTCTACTGGAATTTGGTTGCCAAAATGGTTTTACAAACTTCTATTAAGAACGTGATACAAGGACACAGCAGAAAACCAACTCTATTTAAAAATTACAGCATGAATCCCAGGTCAGTTTGAAACTTTGAGGCATGCGTAGCCCTGTAACATGTGAGACTTGTCTCCTGCAGTAGCTGAACACCTGAAAAATTTACTGGTAACTTTAAATTGTTTTCACTATATGCAAACAGACTTTTATTAAATTTTATTATTCTGGGATCCATCCATGTCCTGCATGCCCATAACGACGAGTTTGTTGATATAAGGGCACATTAAGATCTCTAGTCCCTTTTTTTCCCCTGCATGGCTAAGACAAAGCTGTATTTAGGGAGAAACTGGCTTTGTCTACCTGTAAACAAAGATGGCCTGAAATGCAGTTTCAGAAGAAGTTGATGGTAACTGGTAATGCCAAATCCTCGTTACAGTAGTGGCATTTTCACCAACTGTATGGTGGGCTTTGCAATTAAGAACACACAAAGAATGATTCCTTTCTTGCGTAACAACATTTTAATGTCAATAAAAAGCGGTTTTATAGTTCAAGATTACAAATAAAAAAATATTTCATCTTGACCCTTTTGCTGTTTTCCCTCAGGGAAGCCTTCAGGTTTTAGTTAGGCAGCGTTAAAAACACAAGGTGGATGGATGCTCGCTCGACAAAAAGCTGAAGGACTCCCTCCCCACTGTGCCATCGCAGGATGTTTTCAAATGGCAGGTTTTGCTCCAAGTAAGCCTGAAAGAGCTCATCACCCCACCCCCTCTCTCGTGGCAGGTGAAACCACGGGGGCATACACCACCCCTCTCACCCCCCACACCTCCCATCCTTTCAAGCTGAAAGCAGCTGGAAGGGTTACTAAAAGGAATTGAGTCAAGCGCCTCTCCAACTACCGGGCTGCATCAAGAAGGCACAACATAAGCAATGGTAAAGTCAGTAAACAAAATTTTACTGTAATATTTCATAACACAGATACTGTATTTCTCTTTTAAGTGTAAAGCTACCGTCTTACACAAGAAAGATGGACAGACCCTTTTCCAAGACTAATATGGATACAATAAATATGGAGTTTTACATACTAGATCTGTACACAGAAACTTTTTCCCACAGCCATAAAAATTTACATTTAACAGTGCAACATATAATTTAATCCTTTATTTATCTGACATAGGATGTTTACTTACTAAACACAAGCAACTACCTGGTTTTAATATACATATTTTATATATATATATTTTATATATATATATTCAACAATCTGTACAGGTTTCTAAACATAAAACTCCAAAAAGGCACAATCGTCTATACAACATGTACAAAAATGGCTGGAGCTGACAAGAAACAACAATTATTGGTCAAGAGTTCATGATTGCACGAAGATTAGTAATGGGTTTGTGTCAGAAAAATGTGCTTTAAGGAAAGGAAGGTTTGCAAAGAAACCTGTAAGTGTTATAAAAAAAAGAACAAAACCCAACAAAAAACAACCCCCAAAATAAAAACACAATGAAAAACAAAAACTAGGTTGCTATTACAAGTCTATCCTCATCGTCACTGCTGCCATCGCTAAACTGCACCGTATTTTGCCGCCGGGGCAAGGTGGCTGGCCTGTGTACCTGTCTGTCCGGGGAGACAGTTCGGTGGACTGGGGACTTGGTTAACGGGTCGGGATTCGCCTTGGAGCGGGGCTCCGCCGGGGCAGCCCTCTTCGCCTGGAGGGAAGGGACATCGCGCTTTGGCTTGGCGGGGTTTGTGAGGTCAGTCTTTTCGGGATCCGCTTTCCCCGGACCGTTGGGTCGCTCGTAGTCGGTCAGCGGG
>NW_009259588.1:7686284-7706757 GCF_000687185.1 Egretta garzetta
CCAGGGGGCTGACGGAGGGGATGAGGGTCGGCAGGGCAATGTTCAGGATCTGCAAGCCGGGAATGTGAGCCTGCGGGCTGGGGTTGCCCTGGGGGGCCGCGCCGGCTGCCAAAACCTGGAGGCCCACCGCGTTCAGGGTGATTCCTGACGGACGCATCTGCGGGGCGATGTTTGTGTTTGCCAGGCCCAAGATGTTCACCGTCTCCATGCCCAGCGGCGGCAGAGGCTGCAGGCTGGGCGTGCCGAGACCCTGGATGCCCGGCACGCTCACCTGGCCTATGGGAATGCACGGCACGACGCTGTTCACCTCGGCGACTCCCATGGGATTCGTGGTGGCGGCGGTGGCCGCGCCGCCCGCCTCGCCGAGGGTGCTGGTAGTTCTGTGAATCACGCTAACGGTGGGGATAGTGAGCTGCACCGGCCCCGCCTGGATGGGAACGAAGGTGGAGTAGGTGGCCAAGCCGGCGGGGACCACCTGGATCCCCCCGACCGGTACCGTGCCGTAGGGTGCCGTGGCTTGCCGCTGCGAGTGCAGGGGGAGGTGGCTGAAGAGGTGAGGCTGGGGAGCCCTCAGCTCGGCGGCGGGCTGCGGGCACCCGGCCAGCTTCTCCTCCGGGATTTCGGCGTAGGGCGATGGCGCCGTCATCTGCATGCTGCGGTCCACCGGCGAGGAGGGAGAGCTGACGGAGGGTGTGCTCTGGGAGAGAACAACACGGGCGTGTTAATGCAGTGGCCACTGCTAATCCTCGAATGAAATCAAAACGCAAGGTAGCTGGGAGTGCTTCCCACACTCCCTTTTAAGAAAAAACAACAACAAACTGGTTCACAGTATATACTGCCCAGCTTGAACAATGAATTAATTTCCTTCCTTTCTTTTTCCAACTCCTTCCTCGCCCACTAATTGAATTTTCCTCTCCTAATTACCCTGGCTAATTTCTCTTGAACACACTAGTACTCAAAAACATTGCTGAATATCCTTTGTATGTGTTTTGTAAGGAGCGAGAAGGCTTTGGAGAACTGTTTTCTGTGGAAATCACCTCAGGCAAGAAGGTTAAACAAGCATAAGCTGGCATTTTTGATTGATTTTTTCACTAGGTTCCTCTCCTAGAGGCATTACAGCCTCCGGCAGGCAGAGGCAGCATCACGGTGGATCTGTCTGTAGGTGCTTCTAATGTGGAAGACAGGTGATATGCAATGACGAGAGATGGATGACAACTACAGCGCCCGCAGAGGTGAAGGTGACAGGCGGATAGTGGAGTGAGATGCAGGACCCACATCCCACTGCTGCCTCAGCTCGCCGTGACTTGGTGCACACGCCTGGACCAATAATCCACTTATACGCTCCCTTTTCTTCTCATATGGCCTGTGTTACCGACCAAGGCTGGCAACTCCTTTCCTAAACCCACCCAAAACGAGAGGTCTTAAACTGCAATTGCAGTCTTCCAGTATCTTTTAGTTTTAGGCATCTTCATAACACATAAAAGAGTGGTGCAACCTTATGTAGTTTATATAGTCCTACACTGTAATTCTGTGGCTTTGACCAAACTCTGAAGAAATCTCTAGTGCAAGCACAAAACTGAAACACTAACAGAAATGCTTTTTGAAAACTGCTGGTAGGACATGCATTGGTTAAAGGAGAGTATGATTTACTGACGACGCAGTGCTGACCAGTCTAAATGGGTAGATGGGTGTGAGAAGGAAGCCAGCATTTTTCTCAGAATTAAGTCCTGTCTGACACCTCACAAGAAATCCTGATAAACTGGTACGGATGCTTTTGAGGGAACATACAGCAGCCTTCCTGACCCCTTGTCTCGATTGCAAGAAGTGGGATCCACAGCCACTCACAATAGGAACAGACTGTAGATTAACCATCAGACACACAGCTGCCGCTTCTGTTGGTATGGGAAAGGAGGAGGTAGTCTGGAAAGGAGTAACTGCCTTGTGTTACTTACATGCCTTTTTAAAAAATATATTAATGCAGACAATTACTAGAGCTATATTAAATGAAGCCCTTTCAACATTTTTCATTGAGTGAATATTTTCTTGAGGCTTCAGTGGTTCTGCTCGATGAGGGAGTAAACTCAGTCAGATGTCTTTCTGGTATCTATCGGCAACAACTGAAACCCCAAATGCAAACCTTACCCCTTTTGTGGCAGGTATATACAGTGATCTGAGACCACTACATTTTATTCTCTGTCATGCTACAAAATCGCTCCAGTTTACATTTGCCACACGGACTCACAGTTTTTACAAGCAGGAATGAACCTGGGTCAAACAATGAAATGCAGCAATAACTTTTACTGTTTCTCCTGGTCAACTGTTTGCTATCTTAAGTCTTGTAAAAAAGAAAAATCCAGCAGTACAGATTTTCAGAGAAAAACCAAGCCAATAAGTACTTAAATCAGAACAAAATTTTTACTTACTGTTTATGCTTTTGAAAATTTCCTGCTGCTTATTTTTCTATAACTGCATGTGTATACTATTTGTAAATATCGCATTCATCACTGAGAAGGCAGCAATTACTCTTTCATTTAAACTACATTTTGCCTCACGTTTTTTCTGATCATTATTCTGGAAAGTTCTAATGCCTTCATGGTCTGCAGTAAGAATTCAAAGCTTTCAAGAGATATCCTTGGGGTCAATCAGGTAGGTGACTTGTACCATTCCCACTACCAGGCCATTAAAATATTGCTGAATTGTAAGAGGCTTAACACCTGCCAGCTCCCCTCTGTGATTTCCTCAGCAGACTTTTAAAGACAGTAGTTGCCACAATTACTGAACGCTCCTGCAGCCTTTCATACAAACCGACCTCACCTCTCTGCACGCTGCTCTGAAGAGCCGTGTGTCTAGAATAGGCATGGGCAAAACTGATCCTTTTCCGATTAAAATGTTCTTTTGGGCTGGAGAAAAACTGAGAGGACTGGGAACTCAGGTCTTGGTTCTGCGCTCGTCTCTCCTTTTGTTACTGTGCAAGGGCAATCTCCGAGTTTCCTTGAACATCTGGTGCTCTTTCTAATTCTGCTACTAAGCATATTTGGAGGAGAGATAAGCAATTGCACAATTTTTTTATAGTGATAAGGCAAAAGCCTCTGGGACTAGATTAATTTCCCTTGGGAATTACCAATGAGTCTATCATCATATTTCAGAGTGAAATGACTTCTGAATTCTATCACTCTCCCCTGAAAACTTCATAACCACCACCATATGTTTGTTCTACATATCTGTTCTCTCTCTTCTTATTTATTTATATCTACCAGCTCCAAACTTCAGCTGAGATGACCGTATTACAATTATTCCTTTCAGGGAGAACACGATCAAAACTATGAATTTGAAAAGCAGCGCTCCTACAACATCGTTGTTTCCAGGGTCCTACATATCTGCGCTTCGATTGCTTTCAACTCTTCTTAGAGGCTCATCAGCCAACAACTCTAAGAATGAAGATAAAGGCAAACAGTTTGATCTTTGAAAAATCTCTGGAAAGATCTTTAAAAGGAGGATTTAAAACCCCGCTCTCTCCCCCGGAGTCAGGACCTCCTACCTTTGTAAGAGCTGCAGTTGGTATTAAGGAGTGGCCCAAGGCTGTTTCTGGATCGGGGTAATCCACAGACATCTGGCGACCTGGAGATGTAGGAGTAACGTCCGCCAGCACCGCGCTAGCACTGCGGGGACCTGCGCCCCTCTCCTGGGCTTTATCCTCATGTGCTTCCTGATGGGTGAATTCTGCTGGTGACCTGGAGGTCCTGCTAACCGACTGCACCGTGCTAAGGACGGTCATCTTCGTCAGCAGCGCTTTTGGCAGACCATCCATAGAGTCCGTGTGAACCCCAGCAAAACAGTCTGGAAGTCTGATGTCTTCATCAGTGCTGGCGGTATCCTGCAGGCCGTGTCGAGAGGGGTGATGCTGGGGGCTGGCTGTCACCGAGGGGGTTGTGGATAGGACTGACTCAGCCTGGCTGTCTTCATCATCATCTTCATTGTCGTTTTCATCTTCATCCGCACCATCAGACTCCTCCACATCATATCCTGACCGGTCATAGCCAAATCTTTGCTTCTCACCTGCAAAAGTGGGAATTAGAAGGTAAGCCAAGGAAGGTCTCGGACTGATCTGGAAGGAGATGGGAGGGAGTAGTTAGAAACACCAAAAAACCCACATGACACATGCATTTTTCAGTCACATCCCATTGCCTCACAGCAACAAGGAAGATTTCCATTTTTGTTTTTATTTTCCAGTGTACATATTTAATTACACGGCTACATAATCTTTTGTCTTCTGCTTCTGTGCTGTTTTTAACCTGATGGATTTGGCTGTTTTATTTTAGGCCACTTATAACCATTTGCTCACAGTCACCCTTGACTTTTTCGCTTGGGGAGAAGTGAGCAGATTCCCGGTTCATTAAGCTTCCAGTGACGACATACAAAGCTGGTCTGCCAACCTTAGTGGGGGGATATTCTCTAGCTGGTGTCTGACTCATAAGTGGGTGTCCTTGTACCTAATATGAATCACTGCTGCAAAGGTTTTTGAAGGATGCAAACAGAAAGACTGGAGGCTGTTAGTCAGGAATCTGTCTCGTTAACAGGCAAAAGAGACCAAAATTAGACCTTACCAGATTTCTTCACTTTGCTAATGTTTTGAAAGGTTTATTAACACATCACCCAAGGTGTCCTAGGAGGCAAAAAGGCCCTAATCCTATCAAAACTTACCTATGCATGAAACTTTGCTCACATGAAGAAGCTCTCCTGACTTCAAGTCTTAAAGCCAAACTGCTGCCTAGTGGTAAATTTCTCTACAAAATACAACACTCCATTGCAGCTTTTCACCTTCTTTTGTATCATAACTTGGAAAGAAAGAATTGCCTTTAGTAAAGAGACAGAAAATCCCATCTGCTGTATCTGATTCCAAGCCAGACTGTCTGGGATCATATTTTATAAGAGACAAAATGCTTTGAATGCACTAATATTTTATATTCGATTAAAGGTCTGTCTGCTGAGCTGTCCAAAAAAAATACCAGCATAAAAATGATTTGGCTCTGCAAAATCAATGATGGCTAGTTAGTTAAGATCTCAGAGAGATCCTGTTCTAGGGAAAGCTGCACAGCAACTTACCACCGAAATGAATGATCCTGAAAAAAATTAGACCCTTAAAAGAATTTGAATGTATTACCAATACTTTAGGCTGCTATGTTACCAAAACCAAAATAAGCATCTTGAACTCCACATAAAATAAATGGGTTTAATTGAGCTACCTCTCAATAAGTTACCCACCATTATAAGCCCTTATGGTTTCAAATGAGCACTGCAATTAGGAACGAGACTAATAGCTGCTTTGAAAAAAATCCCTCTATAATGACTTTGCCCCTCTTTGCCTACACAGTAATTTGTACATTAACTAAATAGGGAAACTATAGATTTTCTACATTTACTACAGCAGGCATGAAACTGAAATGTTATTAAAAATACCCCAAATCCTCCAGGTCATTGGAACAATGCTAACAAAAACATTTTTTTAGAATTTTAAGTAGTCTTCATTTGTAACTCTCATCTACAGACAAAGCTGTTCAAAAAAGAAAATACATTTTAGTGGAAAAAGGTCCGTTCCAAAAACATGGCAAGTAGGATTGTTAAAAATGTTATTAACAAAACCACGTGGAGTTATTCAACAGTTTTTTTTCTCTATATGTCTGTCATTTCTCTTCTTCACACAAACAGTGTTCCTTAATCATTAGTTTGCAAAGCAAACACATCTGAAATGTTAGAACCTCTACAGGTTTGATTTCTGAATGGAAATAACTTCCTCAGTGCCTCTGCAAAGGATCTCGAAGACTTCTCCACATGTTACATCTAAAGGGTGACCCATGCATCTCCTGCAACTCTTTAATAATGCACGGTGCATTGCAAAGTCTTGGATTTCAGTCAGACTTCCTCTTAACTTTGGTCTCTTTACCAACATCACATAACTATTCTCTGGGAAATTCAACTGTTTCTTTTCTTTTTTCTCCCTCTCTCTAGATGAATCACATATTCTGTGAAAGTTGATGTCAATCACGAATGACTGTCTCCGCTGGCAAGAGAAACTACCTGAAGTGATTAGACTGACTTGTCACATTTGTAAAGCAAGGAAAACATATGCTCAAACAATGCCCAGATTTATAATAAGGAATGATCTTTTTTTCAAATCAACATTTAAAAACACTGCAGGATTTACTAGCAAATGCTGCTTATGTAGAAATTTTCTGCATACATCTCAGCTTTCTAGAATAAAACCATGGAAAGGGAAAGGGGAACCATGTGTGGGGGCCAGATTCCTTACATGTAGGGCTCTGTGGGATATCATTTCCCTCTATTGTTTCCCTGTTTACCTCCACCCTTTGTGCATTTGCCAGCTTCTATTTAAGCGTGGTTACCTGGAGCCAGAGCCTGCAGTGTAGGCGAGGTGACAGTGATGAATGTGGTTCCCTTACTCCCACACCACTTCGAAACATCAGATGAAAAAAACCCCATTCCTGACTTGCTTGCTCTGGCAATGCACAAAGGAATGCTCTGCTCTAGCTTTTATACCTGCGTGCATGTTTGCTGAAACACGAGGTGCCCAAGCTTTCGTAATTAGGGATCCCGTTAAGCACCGACGTAAATCAGCGGAGTTGCGAGAAGACCCGATGCTGGGGTTTTAAGCAGTGGAAGACCCAGGCAGGTTCTGGGTCTTCTCCAAACGAGGCATTGAGCTGAGGCTGTGACTGCTTCTTGTGGTGAAGGACTCTTTTCCAAGCACTGTCTTGTTAACCAAGTAGTTTTGGCCCCGATCCATTTTAGTAATGGTACGCTGCCTACTAAAGTTCCCTTGCAGTTTTAATTGGGGAAAAATTAATTCTTTACTTCCTATCTTAAACTATGCACAATTATAACCATATGCTTATGTAGCTGATATATATAACTAGAACTGACTCAATTTCCAAAGGGAACAAAATTACTTCTGTGTTTAACTTTGTATGAGGTTGTAAAGCAGTGGAGGATATTTTAGAATGAAGGATGTGTCATAAATTTAAAGGCCACTAGCATATGGAGAAATGGCTTTTGGCATGGAAGTTCACAGTTTTTTTTTTAAATAAAGAAAACAGGAAAAAAGTTTCACACTATTAAGTGAAGCCTTTACGAAAGCTACTTCTCTTTCAAATTTGTAACTCACCATTTTAACAGAAAGACTGTTCAAGACTGCCTCAATCTTTTATAGAGTGTTTTTGGAAGAGTAGGGAATGTTTCTCATCCTCTGTCAACTGCTACAATCTTTTCTTTTAAACCCTTAGCAAGACTCTTTCTTCTTCCTGGACTTCGTAGGAGAAAGTGGAACTTTTGGCGACAGACATGACCTCTGCAAAAACTAGCAACAGCTGGAAATAAAGGTATAATAGAAATGCGGACGCAATTTTTGACTGGGGATTTCGCTCACGTGCCTGCTCTAATTATATTTAAATAAACGGAGTTTTTAATCCTAAGTATTGAAGTAAGTGTATACAAATCACGGGCAAAAATCACCTTAGTCCTTCATTTATTTTGTTGTCAGTCCTCAGTTAATCAGCTCTGTATTGTGTTTGTGCTGTTCGGGAGCTTGTTGGCTAAGGCTCTGTTATACTGACATTCTACCTCAAAGAGGGGAAAGAAAAAGCTTTGAGTTCTTTAGTAGAACAGCATTAGCCGGACTTATCAGCATCCTAATATGTCCATTAGTGAAAATGCCTGGGGCTGATAAGTCCATGAACTGCTTTTTCCAGTTGTGATGCTATGAATTAGGTAACTGAAATCGGCCTAAGTACTTTCAAGTTCTTTATTTTAAAAGTTTTTCCTACAGGAATCCTTCCTTTATATGGTTTAAACAACGGCCATCAAATTGTCACCAGACTGCAAAGTACTGAAAGAAAGGTTCTTCAGAATCTCAATTTACAGCTTTTAATTTTAATTGTGATATTATCAGCAATTAGTCCATCACGTGACCTGACTTACCAGGCCCTGCTACAGACCTCACAATTTCTGCACCAAATCCAATGATAAAGTTCAACGGCTTGTAACTTAGACATATTTCGTTATATCTTAACCATATTTAGGTAGATTTTCACATAAAGAACAAAATGTTCATTTTCGTTCTTTCATTGGCACCACAGAAGACAAGACAGACCTGAAAATGTAAGTCCAGACTGCTGAAGTTTTACACGTTTCTAAGCAAATGGACAGTTACGTAGACAACTATGGGATCGCTGTTAGCCCTACTGATACAGATTACAGGCAGTTTACCAAGTATCTGTTGGTCTGTTCACTATCCCCATCTGAATTTAAACTTACTAAATTTATTGGCTTTTAGCACCTGAGTAATACAAAGCAGTGTTTATCACCTCAAATTGTGTAAGTATCTTCAGTTATGGATTAATATCTACATAAAAGCATTTTGAAATAAAGCATCTGTTCTGTATTATATAGTCTCCAAGAAAAAAAAATAAGACTATGGCAATAAAGGCAGAAATATTTTTAGCATGTCATCATATTATCATAAACTTGAAAGTAAGGTCTGTATGTCATCAGCGGTCTCTGTATTTTTCTAAACATTTACAAGCTTAGACTTGCCTATCACCTGTTGTGTTAGTCTTGTAATAGACCCTTCCACAACCATTCAAACAAATTTTAAAAATAACGCTAGCATCTATACCCAAACTTGCTTTCTCCTCGTCTTTCTAAGTCTGTTCATAGGCTTTACTTGACTGATTTCAGCCTAGCTTCAGCTACTGTCCACTGCTCATCACCATCAAACAGGACTCACAGTGACATCTACTGGGTTAAATTCAGACTGGTCATAGCCAGTGCTCCTCGGAGATGAGAAAAAAAACAACCCTGTGGGCTTCTGACTTTCATTCCTAAGAGTATGGAAAGTAACAAAGTGAAACTCACTAAAAAAAAATAAGAGTAACCTTGGTTTAGAGATTATTTACACCTAAGTCTTCCTGAGTAACCTGTATATTGTAAATCAATCTGAGCAGTAGGTAGCCTATTCCCAGGCTGCAGGCGTGGGGCTCCAGCATGCTTAATGTACATCTAGTCACAGATTAGACACTAATATTAAAAAAAAAAAAAAAAAAAAATTCTTGTAAGCTATACAGAATCAGCCTTCCATTCTATTTGCAAAAGGAGGATATTATTGCAGGGATTTTCATTTCTTTTCACTCCTTAAATGCAGGTGCAGTGAAAACATGAGTCATGATTAAGCTAATGAAGAGCCATGGAAACTAACTTAAGCTCTACTATAAGTAATATATAGCTAATTAACTTAGAACCATTGTATCTTCAGAAGGGTTTATTTAATACTGCAGAAAATGAAAGTGGTTTTTTTATACATATATGTGTGTGTGTATATATATATATAAATACATATCTGAAACTTACAATTAGGTCTTTTCACTGGTAAAGTAATGAATATTTTGGGATAAAATTTCTCCATAGAGACCATTTAAGTAAGTTCTGCCCATCTACTGATTTCATTACTAAATAACCATCTTGTGCAAGTTTACTCAGGCGTACCATACCACTCATACATTAACTTCCATATGAAATATTACAGGTTTGAAGTTCATAACTGTTTTAATTTGAAGACAAATTATTGTTGTTTTTAAGACTGCATAGCAAAATATTGGGCCAACGTGGCCAAAGAGGATATCCCCAGTTGCAGTCTGTCACATTAAACAGTTCACCTCGTCTGACAATTTAATTCAGATATTAACATTCCTTACATTGTAACCCTGTATTTTGGTGACAAGAACATTCCACAGAGCAGAAGATGAAAGATAAATGGATGAGGGAATGGTTTTGAATACAAAAAGCCAGGCCAGAAAGTACTTACTAATACCCAAATGATGACAAGTCCAAATACAAAGAATGCTATGTTAAAAGCTCTAATCACATATAGTCTCAGACAGCTAGAGAGCATCTCTTTCTTTTTTCCCTAGATGCTACAGCACAACAAAATTTCAGCTTCTCAAATTACTGAAAAAACAAGCTCCGTGTGTGCACGTGCCTGCATTCAGGATTGTGCATGATTTTGCACTCCTTATTCCATCTGCACGTACTATTAATCTGTACTGCTATCAGGTCAAAGCTGACTGCTCACATGAATCTACAAAACAATATATTCAAATAACTGTGATTGCCTATGCTTAAAAAAAACCTACGCAAAAATAGAAGCAGCAAATTCCTTAGTAAATAAAAGGTTGGTGGCTTTTAAGTTCCTGGCTAATTCTCTAATTCAAAGCCTGGTGGAAGCTTAGTTATTTTAAGCAAAGGTGTAGACGTTTTTATTGCCATAAGAATAATCAGTATTCCAAATGTTCAGATAACAAATTAGTTAGAGACAGACAGACACTCTCTGGGTCAGGAAACAGGCCAATCTCACACGGCCTACGGGAAGAAGAAATTTTTTTTCTGAGGTCACAATTATTTCTTATCAGATTTTCTGCACCTTCCTCTATATCATCTGCATAGCCTTCCAACAGAGGAAAGAGATGGGACTGGGCAGAGCAGTGGCTCAAAGAAAGAGATCATTTTTAACAACCACGCAACTCCTGAAGTAAAAAAAGTATGCATTTAAAGACGTTCTTTTTTAAAGAACAAAAAGGATACGTGACACAAACCTGCCGCTGGCGCACGCCAGAGGGAGGAGAGGTGAAAGGGCCAAAAGACTTAACGCCACGAGTGCAGCTCAGTGCCCAAGGCCCATCACATTTTCCTTTGTGGGTGACATACTGCTGGCAGGGCTGTCCCTGGAGCCCGGACCTGACACGAGGGGTGCTGGCCCTGAATGTGAGCTCTGCTGCACTGCCCTGGGGAAAAGGGCAGCCCAAGAGCCGCTTGGGTAACCGAGACTGCCTAGACACCTCCAAAAAATAAATATATTCAATCACATTCAAATGTAGCCAAAAATTAGCATGTACAGGTTTTCAGAGAGGGCAGCGGAATCACCTACTATTTAAAAAAAGCACATATGCAAATACTTCACACTAATTTTTTCCCTCCTGGCTCTTTCCTCTAAAAATGGGCCAACAAGCAAGTTTCTGAATTATCATGAGAAATACCTTCAAGTCTGGGTAGGCGAGCTGAGAGATGGAATCACATTTTTAAAGTGTACAGTTACTTACATGGATAATTGTAAATGCCCGGTGCTAGGCAGCAACTGGAGAGGCTGGACTGGTTTGGCTGCAGCCAACAAGTGTTTATCATGGGCTTAATTACGCTGCTTCTTGGACAGGACTTTTGTGCTGAGCTTTGTGCTGCACAGCTGGTTTTGCTATGGGTACATGAGCCAGATTGTTTAGACAAGGTAGGGATTTTATCACCAAGTTGTTTTTTGGCTTGGGGTTCTTCGTTAAAGAAAGAGATGTTACCTGCTCTATTTTGGGAAGAATTTCAAGGATTATGTAGCAAATCCTGTTGAATGTTTTTCTTGGTTTTTTTTTTTTTTTTTTTTTCCAAAATAAAATATTTAATTTTTTTATTATTTGCAAATTTGTCTTACACTGCTCTTGCTGCCAGTAGGAAGACTAAAAATACATATGTAATGATGTTCCTGGAACGCTTGCAAATGCCTGTAGATGATGATTCCATTTTTTTTTTTTTTTTCTTTCCAAAATAGAATATTTAATTTATTACATAATTACTGTGCTGAAGCAAAGAATGTATTTCAGGGAACATATAATACATTTATACTATGGTTATACACACCTGTGCATGATACGTAAAAGGAGAGAGTCTCTCTCTCTCAATTAAATAGTCTTAAAGCCAAAGGAAAGCAATCTTTAAACAAATGTTTGAAATGGCTTACTTCTACCTGGTGTTACTGACAATTCTGTTAACATTTGAAATGTTTCCCATCACATTATAACCACAAGTGCAATTTTTAATGTATTTAATTGGGAATATTTGATTTATCAGTCAATAAAATGTTTCCAGTTCCTAGTAAATGGAAATGCCTGTTCAGCTGTAGTTTACGAAACTAAATAAAATGTCAAAAGCTACCAAACATTGCTTAAAAAAGTGACAATTTTTCAGTCATGTGAAGGCTGAAAATGTTAATGAAAACTGTTCCTCTGTGAGAAAAGGACAGTAATTTGTACCGCCACTTATCTTCTGTGTTATTTATTCCGTACCTCAAATTGCAAACAGGGATGTGTTTTCAGCTTACTAAAAAGGAATATATCGAAGAATGCCAAAAAAGGGAAAATGCAGGTTTCTTTGTACCTAGCGCACTACTGAATCATACCAGCTGAGTCATATTCCCAGCATTATTTAGAATTAGATTCAAGCCGATTCGCTTATTCCGCTAGCGGCTGTCATATGGGAGCAAGTGCATTCATCTTTCTCGCCCTTTACTGTTTAAATAAAGATCTCCACTGCTATCTTTTCTCAGAACCTCACCCGCAATCTAATAAGCTATTCCACCAAAGGAAGAAAAATACAATTCGGCAAGGCAACAGGACTCATCTCCCAGCTGAGAAAAGGGAGGAAGGAGAAAATGCCACCACTGCACGGAGACATGCCGAGATCTGAAACAGAGTCCTACTGCACAATCCTGTTCTCCACCTCACTGCGACTGGTGGTGCAGCTACATCTTTCTTATCATGCTGAGTAAAACCTGTGCAAACCCAGTTTGGCCCCCTTTGACTGTCCTCAATTTCGCCTCCTCTTCAGTGGAGCCACCTCAGGGTGTGGGAAGTGCAGAATTCCAATTACTAGCAAATACGTTCATTCTGATAACACTCTCATCGCTAATGGAGAAGTAGAACAGGTCAAAATGAAAAACGTACATAATTTCTGAATGCTCCCTGCCTGCTGAAATATGCCCAGTTATTTGTAAAGGAGGATGGAACTCTGGACTGGAGGATGATTAGCCTCCTCGCAAAGCACTCAACAACATATTTGTGATTCTAGGTGGCATGTTACAATCTTTATGAAAACGTGCGTCTCAAAACTGTGACAATTTCATACACAACTATTTTAAAAGAAATGCTACATTTGACTACATTTTTTTTCTAGGCAAACAGCTGTTTTTCTGGTATTTTCAGTCTTGTCATATTTATCTGTGAAACTGATAAAGTTAAGCTTGCGTAACACTTTGTGAAAAATTCAGCACCGATTTTTCTTCAGCATATGCTTGTCATTTCTTCCGGTGAAGGTTTTTCCAGTATTTCTTATTTCCTTGCACTAGCTTATAAGATTTTTATCTCTGTGTCTTTTCCCTGTACAAGAATTCAAAAACTTTGGAAAAGAAAGGGGTAGGAACCTGGGATGACAAAATAAATACAAAAAGGCAGTAAAGAAAGAAGATTTTAATTTCTTACCAAATTCTTCTTCTCCATCCTGGTCATCTATTAAGCCTACTGAGACTCCCAAATCCATGCATTTCTTGCTATGTGCCTTTGACTTCATATGCTTTGTTAAATTTCCTTAAGAAAAAATGAAAAAAATTAACTGCTCTGTGACTACGCAAATGTATACAAATATACGCTCAACATGTCTGTATCTTATTCAGCTACATTTATAACCACCTGTGTAATTTGATTTCACACTTGACTGAACCTTGCCCCTCAATGCAAGCTGTCAAGGGCTGCGGCAGACTCACCATCCTGAATGCTACTAGTGCTCTGGCTACATTTCATGAAGTTCTTTATGGAGCTAAAATAGGATAGAATGGAAATCCTAGATAATGATGTATTTTGCATCGGTGTAAAAGATCCCTCATTTGTTTATGGCAAAGTATAAAAAAGGCTGATTCAGCCTTCAAAGTCATGTTGACAGAAAACTACTGTGTGAAACTAAAGTTTGTATCTCGCAGCTCTCAGTATTTGATGGATTCTATTTTTAGTGTAATCATTTTCACTGCCGACCTAAACAAACAGCTTAATTTTATTCAAAATCAGAGCATGCACATATTTGATCTGAATCTCAGAAGTGAATGCGTAACTGCTGAGAGGCCCCAGAGGCTGCTCTCCCCCTTCTCCTTTGAAAAGAAAATACGGCAAATATCATCAAGAAAAGCTTAAGAGTAGATCAGAGATCTGCAAATGATGACATTTGTGAAATGTATGTTCTTACAAGTAACTGCTTGCTTTATACTTAAACTTCATATTGTCTCTCCAAATCTGTTTCTTTGAGGTATTTCAGCGGGAGAAATTACAGCGGGTGAAATGGTGACTGTGGTTACGGAGCACTTTATTCCTGCTAGGAATTCACCCCAAATTTTTTAAGAATTATTATGAAGCTGTATGACTATACTGACTCACAAAGAGCAAATTTCTCAGCTTCACATACTGCACGGAGTTACTGGCTACACTGTCCTGTCACGAAGGGTGGTTTACCAAGCATCAAGCACCCAACTGCGCGACTGACTCTGCCAGCAGTACCGGCAACGTCCGGGCACAGCAACTGCAGAAGAGGAAGCAAATCCAAATACCTGCTACAGCTGAAATCAGGGAGAATTTCAAATGGGGAGAACTTAATTACTTGAACTTGGCCAGCACACCTATTCTGCAAAAAACATAATCAGAATTTATTGGGTTCACACTCCAGCATTTCATCTTAAAGGCAACATGATGACCCAGCGATAGGTTTTGACACATCTAAAGACTACCCATCTTGTTTTCTGCAGCACTGGGTTATTTCTTGGAAGTTTTCCACCCAACTGGTGAGCAGTCTTGAACCCACTTAAAAGTACAAATGTTTCTGAGGTTACAGCTGGGGAGATTATCACTAAATGATGTTCAAAGCCAAGAAAAATTTCGCTGCTTAGAATTTTTTCGCTGGAAGTGTTTTGGCTGTGAACTTCTCCTGTCTGTTTCACTTATTTTGAGTCCTGGATCTACCACTGTTTAATATACAGCATGCTTAAAGTAGGATGCATTTAAGTATCTGGCATAAACAGGCTTTAAAAAGCAGGGGGTCTTAGAAGGTCAAGTGAAAAGTGAACCTTGTCCTTCAAGGGTATAAAAAACATTTTAATATAGTAATTTAATAAAGGCCAATTTCTTTCCTGGGGCAATTAGTTGAGTGCCAATAGGAGTACAATATATGTCAATATCATACCCCCAAAATATCATCCCTAGGGACTTAAAATTCTGTGTTCCCATCCCTACCTAAGATGAGCAGCTAACCAGCTCACTTGTCTTCACCTAAGTTCCTTCATGCTCCTGTATGGTTTCCCTCTTTCACTCTGATTTCCACCTACCGTGGCATGCCACACAGTGCATTTCACATAAAGCTGTGATTATCTGAATAAACATACAGAAGACAAAGGAAAAGAAGGAAATCGGAAACTACAAATATTTGAAGTGTTAGACAATAGAACTCCACAGAGTGGCAACTTCTTTAGCTTATGAGCAGCCAAATGTGAGAAGAAGAGAGTTATACTTTAAAGTAGAAAGAAAAAAGGGGAAAATGTACACAGAGAAGTACCCCTACCTTTAGTTTTGAAGGAAAAGTTGCAGTAATTGCAGTGGTAAGGACGGACATCTGTATGTGTGCGAATATGCTTCTTCAGCATGCTGGGTTTCTTGCAACGTATTCCACATTCTTCACAGATATACTTCCCTCTCCCTCTCCCCCGAACATACACATAGTCTTCGTTTGACTTGTACCTAGTAAAAGTACCATAACAGTAAGGCCATTAGCTGTAACAGGAAAATGATTCCAGTTAGAAACCCTAGTCTACCAGAATTTCAAAAAGAATGTAATAGATTAAAACGAATGACTAACAAAACCAATCATGCTCTTTTTCTGCTCAACTTCTGCATTTATTTGTTAAACTCAGATCTAGATTTTTCACTAGGTAATCAGGGACTTGTTTAGGAATAACAGCCTGTCTTTTTTTACTAAGGGTACCGTTTGATACCAAAGATTTCAAATTTCCTTTCGCAACACAGGAACATACTTTTTAAAAGTGTCAGTTCTTGGACGCGGGTTTGGGCACCACGAGGAAGCTTTAAAAGAGCATCTTTGAGGCTCTGCCTTGGATGCAGAAAAGGAACAACATTAGTTGACAACAATGGGAAAGTCTTTAAAATTCCCCATCAGTGTGCTCTCAACTTAGCCTCCTGGGACTGTCTCTAGATGGAAAAAGTCATTCAGATTCCATTACACCCTTCATATCTCTGCTCAAGGACACCGAAGGCCATTCTTAGTTTTTGTGACCGGGTCCCTGCAATGTTTGGATCTCAGCAGAAACACATAGCAATGTTTTACCTGGACAGCTGGTCATGGCTTAGCTGCTGGCCTAGACCGGATTCAAACTGGGAACCGATAAATGGAAAGCGCTACAGCCCGCCACCAATTACAAGAATAATAAAATATGCACCATTTGTGCTCAAGCGTTTTTAGGAGTGCCACTGGCACTTTTCTACTAAAAAAATCTGGTTTATAAGATGATGTGCGTGGCACAAAACTGCGGCTAAAGCGACTGCTATTCATATCAGGCAACCAATTTAAAGTATTACAGTGCATGGACTGGGACGCCCAGTAAATATTTCCATGGCACTTTTCAAATCAGGAGCTCTCCAGCCTGCGTATGCCACAGCGACCTGCCAGAGAGAGACTGTACCGCAGTCTGCTGCTTAGCCCCTGGACTATATCCTCTCCGGCTACAGTTATACAACCTTACTGCAGAATAGGCATTATTTATCACCTAAGAGAAATATAGGAAAAGAATTTACATCTACAGCTGTATCTAGCTGCCTTTACTGCTGATTAACGTTGGTCCTTTGGAAAAAAGAAATGAATCGCACGGCCTACTCGTCTTCATTTCGTTACCCCTCCTCATAACTCTCATGGCTCCATGCTTCTGATGACTTCCCATTTTTCTTGGAAACATAAACCAACATCCACAGACCACAATATGGGAACTGTTGTTTAAAATAAATCAAACGGGAAGCAATGTCTCTGCAAAGTCTAGAATCAAGGAAAAAATACCTTCCTGCCGATATCTAGTATACAAAGTGCAATACTTGCCCTCCATCAAATATTTTAACTCTTCGTGGTTCAGTTTTGATAAAGGAGTTTTCTTTATCGTGCTCAGTGCTTGATTCAGAGTTTTCCTTATTGCTGAATTCACTTGCAGTCAATTTTTTTCTGTTTAATGCTCGCTGAAAGAAAATGAGATATGCATATCATTAAAATTAGTATCTTTCATATGCCATTCAAACCTGTAAGATATGATGAATAAAAGCATCATAAAAGCCACAATTACAGTAACTGATTTTTTTTTTTTTACGATGTTAAGATACATGAAACAAAAAATATCTTTTGCTAAACTTCTTCTCTTCATTGACTACTTGCAGACCAGCAAATCGAGACGCAGAGATTACGGCCCTGTAGGAAACCAGGAATGCTTTCAATCTATGGTAGGAGATGCCTCTTCCTCCTTCAGAGAAGGTGAATGTGATGTTTTGTAGCTCACAAACAGCCTTCTACAGAGCAAAGAGATGCTTACAAGGACACCCAGTTGCTTCCTGGACAGCTACAGCTTCGGGTCTCCCCCGCCGACCCACCACCCAGCAGCTCCTCATGGCTGGCAGGACCTGCTTTCCCACGGCACAGCGAAGAGGAGAAGGGTGGGAAGGAGGGGAGTGCCAAAGGAAGATGCTAACAGGTAACATTTCTGACTGCTAATATTTTTCACAAAATGTACCTGTTTTGGTGTGGAAATTGACTGTTCCCGATTTGGTGAGGTTAGTAACAGGGTCTCTGGAACCCTTCCAAAGCAGGACTCCACACTTAATTCCCACTGTCAGACCAAATTACAAGAATAAGTGTACCAGTTGTCTAGCAGAACAAAAATACATCTCGCCATTTCCCCTGGTTATTAATTAAGGAACTTTTTTTTTTTTTAAAAAGGAGGATGAGCTCCCTCAACATTTGCCAATTAAAATCTGCTCCTTCCAAGTCTAGGATATTTATAAAATGGGCAACAATGAAGGAATGATCCAATTAGCCAGCAATTATTACTGCTGTATTTATAAACGTTCTACCCACGTAGCTGGCACACTTACCACATTTGCTCATATTGATAAGTGAATAAAATGATGAGAGGAAAAAAAAAAAAGTCTGGCCTTATGTTTTCTACTCATTATAAAATTTAATGCTGTAAGCTTGTGAATTCTTGGCAAGAGGAATGACTTCATTGGCTGACTTGAAATGACTGATGAACTACACCGGTCGTTACATGTATTGAAGGGTGACATCATTCTGGCACCCGGTCCTTGCCCATAGTCCTCCATGCAGTCTCAGCCCCCGCCTTTACTCCCCACCTGATGAGGAACGCGGCCGATGAGGAATTAATGCAGATCAGAGGAAAAGCATCTTCCTATTCAATTCAGAGCCCTAGGAACCCGCGCAGGCGGGAAGTACTGCTCCAGTCTGTATGCCTTCGTGCAGCCCTCCGATTGGTTTGGGCTGGATTTTCAAATATCTGAGCAGTTCTACCAAAGTATACGTGACAACTCTGCCTGTGTGTAGGAAGAAAGAAATTTCACCCTGCATGTTTTAACAGCATTCGTACAAGGTGAAAGGAGATGTTCTGGATGCGAAATATCAGAAGTGGAGCCTACTCCAGTAATTGCAATTCAGTCATGTTGTAGTTCCTATGCACTCCCTGGCACCATGAACTGCTTTTGTTTCCACCACAAAGAAGGAGTAACAAGGTGATCTTTGTAATCTAACAGGAAAAGAGCAGTGGAAGATACAGAATGCACACAATAAACCCGATACCACAAAAAATATTCCCAGCAGCTGGAATAACGCAATCTTTAAGTGCCCGAGCTTTCAATCCTAAACAAGAAGTATTCTTTCCAGATGTAATTTTCAAGAATGAAAACACAAAGGAAAAAGAAAGATTCCAGAAGTATTTGGCTCACGTCATTACCCAAACTACAGTGAAACAGCTTTACAATAAATTCATTACAATAAATTAATTTACAATAAATTCACAAAAGCACCTAGAGTGCAAAAACTAACACAAGGCCAGATACCTCTGCATTCCCCCCCCCCCTTTTTTTTTTTTTTTAAACACACATGTTTACGTGCAGACTTAAGATAGCCTAACATAGGTGTTCAATTACTATTTACCTCCCACTGACGTACTTTGATTTACTGGTTATATGCTATTTTAGCGGTTGTTTCAGTGTCTTAAACATGCAAAACGCTGCCATCACAGAGATGCTCTAATAGCAACACCCAGTTTCTGTCACAGAAATATACAGAAATGCTCACTGACAATGAAAAAAAACAGTCGTCTTAGTTTTTATGAAAAATTCCAAATTGATGCTGAAGAGGACTTGGGTCCTCTGTAAATTTTGAAGAGCAGCCAAGTCTCTAAGGAGCACCGGTTTCTGGTGTGGGAATCCTTTAACGTACTTCACCTACACCACCCCCCCACCCCCACCCCCAGTTCCACACATACTGGTGGGAAGGGTAGAAAACCAGCAGCACTGTAAAATGTTCCTCTCCCCCGTTACTTATGCCTTCCATTTCTAACACAGCCTTCTCTCTCTTCTCCCATAGAGACAAGGACCATGATTCATTTCTACTTTACTCGTTTTGCTCCAATTTAACTCCACTGCCTTCAATTACTGGTATAAAACTGGAAAAAACCTGCTCTTAGGGCTGCCCAGAGACCAGAGTTCAACAGATACTTCTGGTACTTTACAGCATCCCTTGGAAAAAAAACATGCTCGCAGCCTGAATCATCAAAGTTATGAATTTCAGATTAGAATATTCATTAAACATTTTTTCCCATTGGCACATAGCCACTTGAGGAAAATGTTTTTAATATCTTTAAACTTTTACGAGTTTACACATAAAAATCTTCTGCATTTAACTACTTTCCAGTGGTGAGCTGGACTGTTGTGGCACATCATCCAAGAAAGGAAAGCTTTCCAGTTAGGAGAAACTTTCCATTTTTCAGCCTATTCTTGCCTGAAAATCTTCACCCTGGAATGCTGCACACAATACTGATTTGCTTCAGGAAGGGGAGCCAGGATCAGTGCCGGGGCTTGAGAAAGGGCTCCTCATACACCACCAATGACTTCAGGTGAAGAAAACTGGTGAAAAATAATAAACAATAAAGTAAGAAGAGCAGGGAGATAAAATAAAGCCTTTTCCATGCAGGTGAACCTCCTGTTACATTTTAACGGGCTGTACTCAGTCCAGGAGCTTCTTTCACAATAACATTTTCTGGTTTGTTCGCTGAATCACTGGAACGTGGCAACTTCACCTATTGCCTCTGAGCAGCGAATTGTGAAGAGCAAACAAAGTCCCGGGGTTCCTTATTGTTTGCATTTTGTTCACATGTCTCTTCATTCCCCAGGGCAGCTACTGTTGAAAGAACTGCCTTTTTTTTTTTTTTTTTTTTTTTTTTTTTTTTTTTTTTTTTTGGTGCTGTTTGTTGTTGTGGTTTTGAATG
>NW_009259588.1:7707581-7712212 GCF_000687185.1 Egretta garzetta
GAAGAAGGACGCTTTTTTTTTTTTTTTTTTTTTTTTTTTTTTTTTTTTGGTGACAGTGATTAGTAGAGGTTATGAAGCAGCATGAAATCTCTGGGAACACGACTTAGTTTGGGGGGCAAACCCAGGGACAGTTCAGGAAGTCGCTTTATCTTGGTGAGTGCATCCGCAGTTGGAAGCCCCACGAGCAGAATACGCCAAATCACCCTGGAAAGGGCTACGGCTGTGAGAGAGGAGGCGAGGAATAAGAGTGCTGTGTTCTTCTTATTATTTACAAATTGGATTATAGTAGCACTTAAAGCTCTCCACCAGGTCAGGGTTAAAATGTGCAAACCACTTGAGCAAATACAACCCCCAGAGACTCACGATCTAAACTGTGGTTCCTGAAGGAACTCAGGACCCTGCCAAGCTTTTAAGCAGGAAATCAATCACCTTTTTTTTGAGAATCTGTTTGTTGGCTTTGTTGTTGTTGGGTTTTTTTTTTTCTTTGAATGGAATATTAATTTCCAAAAGGACCTCTGACATTCTCCATCCTCAGTCTCAACCAGAAGAAACAGACGGAGGATTACTGGGCGTGAACCAAACGAGGAATTTCAGTTTTTGCTTTCTTTAAACATGGCTTCTGTCAGGAAATTTCCAAGTTGGCACTGGCTATTCCATCGCCAGGTCTAAGTGGAGACTGATAATGCAGAGGTATATTGTAACAGCATCATCATCATCATCATCCTGGAAAGTGGCTGAAGTTCCGCTGCCTCAGTCATTAAAAGGGAAAGCAGACAACCTCCAGAGGCGTTAGTTCATACCAGGTCTTAGAAATTTTTAGTTTCTGCCATCCTATACCGTGCTCATACAATCTGAGATGCCAATTAAACTTTAATTGGAGCTTTCTCGCTGCACTTTCTTCCTTCATAATGGCTCTGAGTAAAACCTGTAAATCAGCTGCAAGCAGAGCTTAAGAACTCTTCATTCTCACCATGCTCGTGCGCTTCATTCAAAATGTCAGCAAGAAAGACTGAAGAAAGATTAGTAACTGTGGTTCCTTTGTGGCAGAAGCACTGTAAGTGTACCTGACAGCTGCCTATTACAGCATTTAAGTACTCCTGGAGTGTTTAAAAGGGTGCTGTCAAAATATTTTTCAAAATATTATTATCCATTATTGATATTCTAAACAGAATTTGTTTGTAGACAAAATTTGTTCTTCAGGAGGCACACAGCAGCTTTGTTACCAGAGAGTTTCTTCTGATGCACTGTTCTTCAGAAATAAACCAAACGTGAGTCAATGACACAACTGATGCGTGAGACTTGCCTTAGAAAGAATCGCTCAGCTACGTACAATGAAAAAAGCTACACCTTCGAATCCTTTTTTCTTTTTTTGTTTTTTAGTTAAGGACGGTTTAAGTACAACATCTCGTGAAGTGTATGAGGGAGCAGGCTGAAAAGGGTAACACGAGTTTAAACAAAGGCGGCACGCTAATATGGCACCGGCAATTCAATTCAGTTACAGCGCTAACTCAAACTCAGCAGCCCGTATGTATTTTCCGCATGAAAAATTGCAGATAAAGGTCTGACCTCCAACAGAAATGTTAGCAAAGTCTCCCACCAATTTCAGGAGGACCAGGCTTAACTCTAATGCTCTTTTGGCCCGAGGGGTTTCAGCGTATCTTCTTAACTTCCCCTGTAATTCTGAAACTATTTCTTTCTCTTACACAGAGTTTCTCATCCTACTGCTCTTTTCCCCGCTGACAACTTTGCATCTTAGCAAAACATTTAGCAAACACAGAAACATCCCCGGGTGACCTCTGACAGCAACAGCCTCTGTCACTCAACATCCACAGAAATTTGCGTCTTTTCCCAAGGCTGTGGTATGTCTCCTCTAGAGCCGATTCCCAGCCCAATGCCTGGAAAGTTTAGCTGATGGCAGACTGCAGGATTAGGGCACGTTATGATTGCTTTTAATTCCCTCCCTCCCCCCCGAAAAAGGTTTCTATGTCCTAGACAGCTGAAGGACTCTGCAGAAAGGGAGGTCCACGGCTAATGCCCCATTTTTGCCAGCTCTGAAGGGAAGTTTGGCATCAAAGACACGGCGTACACAGCAAAGAGGAAAGAAGAGCACGAAGCCGTGCTGTACACCAAGGGTCTCTTCAGAAAGCTTTACAGCCTCACTAGATGGGGCAATAAAAGCTACCACTGGATCCATTAAATAGACACGGCCACCTCTTGCCATACTACAGAGAGCCACCTCCACCCAGTCACAGACGTGGCTCAGTTACTGAGGACCGCCAAATCCAGTGCAAACCAGCAGAGCTTTGGTCCTGTACGTAACAAACCTGTCCAGAGGTTGAAAATCCTCGTGGGCAGCCCCAAGACAGCTAAGGAAGCAACAAGTGACTGTTCTGCTCTGCCACATCTGACTCTGGAAGGACGTAGTGCTTTAGGTGGGTCACAAACACTGCCTGGAGTATATTCCACTGCGCGAGATTTAGTGTCATCTTTGGAGCCGTACCGATCCAAGAAGTTGTCAGCGTTTTTACGGCAGCTGGAATCTTATTTTAAACTTTGCTATTTTTGTCATTATTTCACACCACCGATTAACCTAGGTGCACTGCTCCTCTCGCAGTTAGGTGATCAGCGATGGTGAAAAATGTTTTCACGGCGTATCCATGGACGCCCACTCAGGCTGAGCACTCTTTTGTAACAGAAAATACCAGCTGACTTTTAGGGCAAAATATGCAATTTGAAATCTTAAATTAACCTGTTTTAAGTTAAAAGTGTTTAACAAATATTTATATCAGAACTATTTTTGTTCTACCCTTTGCATTTAAAAAATGGCCAAACACATTCCTGCCGCAATAAACACTTCGCGTACAGATTTAAACCCAGGAACTAATTTCCATGAAAAGCAATAAATCCTTATGAACAGGTTTCTTAATGGAATTACTTAAGATCTTTTTAGCGGTTTGATCTGGCATAACTAAAATAAATAAGCACGTGTATTATACATGTCAGGCATATTATAACATATGAACAAGCATAATTTCCAAAGCAAATCCTCTGTAAATGATCAGTATACAACAAGCATAGCTTAAGTACCTTGGTTAAGCTGTTCTTCCACTTGCTTGAATAGACCAAGACATCAGATCTGGGATGAGTAGTTCTTGCTTGAGTGTACAGCGGTTTTTCAACTTTTTGTTTTGAATTGAGAAGGGAGAGAGCTACCTTTGTTGACAAACCAAGTGGATTGGGATTGTTGGGACTAATGGTCCAGGTAGAATAGGCTGAGATTTTCTGATCGTTTTGCAGCAGATGCAATGGCTTTCTCTTCAGGAGATAACACCAGGTAAAACTTGTTGAAGTCTTGAGGCTTGGAAATGACAACCTCTGCATTTCTCCTGCATTCATTGCAGCCAACGTAGTTACAGGCTTTGCTTGACCCTGGCTATTGACCTGCTTACTCTCATTACTGTTACTTGGGGAGCCTCCTTCTTGACTGCTACTTACAGCCTTGAGAAGGGAACTCTGATTATTCACTGGAGACAATTCAGATGGTTTTCTAACTACAAACACTGGCGATGCTGCAGACTTAAGGTCTTCAGATTCTGGTGACTCCTTTAGGGCTTCTGAAGCCCCAGTGTCAGATGAACGGCGGTTAGGCAACAGCAGGTCTGAAGTACTAGCTTTGCTGCTTTTTTCATGCTGTGCAACACCATCAGGATCCAAGAGGTGATTTTCAAGAGGCTCTGTGGTACAAACCTGTCTTACCAAAACTGGTTTCTTCTGCTTACTAGTAGGGTCATTAGATCTAACGTTCAGGGAATGCAATGGTCTAGCATCTGCCATGCAGGCAGCTCCACGCTCATCTTTAACACGTTTTTGCTGTTTTTCCATGGCAATATCTAAACTGTTGGCTGGGGAAAGCATTCGCTTACTTGAAGCTGTAGCTTCTTGTTGAGGGAAGAGTCCGCTAACTGGCACCTTCTGAATAATAGTCAAAGAGCTTGACAATGGTGAATTTCTGTTTCCACTTTCTGGTAGTGAATTTTCAAATTCAAATGAATTTGGCAAAGGCCTCTGATGATCTTTGTGAGATTTTGGCAGCTGAGTTTTGCCTTCAAGCGTTGGCACTGTTGCAACATTTGTTTTGCAAACAGATTGATTTACCTGATCCTGGGTCACCAAAATGTGAGGAAGGGGTGTAACAGTTGCAAAACCATAGGATGGCATACTGCTGTGAATACGGACGGGAACCACAAAAGGAGGAATCTGATGTATTTGACTGCTGCAGTTATTAGGGACAATTTGGTTTAGAGGAGGCACGGAGTATGGATTAGACATGTCAGACAGCTTAGTCTGCAATTCAAAGGAGGATGCATTCTGGTCCACCCCAGCTTGACTTGGAACGGTCTGAGTTGATAAAGTATTTTTCAGCAATTTAGAAGAGTACGGCTGACCTATATGTAATGTTTTAACTTGAAGTTGATACTTTGGAGCAAAGCAATCCTTTTTTTCATCGGGATGACAAGAAGGCACGTATGTGCTCACTTGTTCCCCTTGGGCTGATGTTTTAGTAGATGTCTGGGAAGGCTGATGCATTGAGGATGGCTGTCCTTGATTGTTCAACACGTGATCTAGAGGCT
>NW_009259588.1:7712281-7720279 GCF_000687185.1 Egretta garzetta
ACAGGCTAACAGGGTTACAATTTTGAATGGCCGAGTGAGGCCTGGAGTGAGTCTGTGAATGCTGAGTACTTGGAGAAAACTCCACTGAAGATTTGCCGGAGGTCTGCAGCCTGTGCAATGGCACCGAGGGCACATCTGTAGCATGAGCTGTCTGAAACGAAGCCGTCGATTTAACTTGAGGCTGATGATTTTCTGGAGCAATATTTAAAGATATTTGTCTTACAAATGGCCCCCTCCTCCTTTCCAGCAGAGGCACATGTCCAGTAATTCCATTTGCAGATGACGATTTCGGAGTGGCTATCTCTACGAGCGAGGCAGGTTTTGACAGGGACACGCTTCCACAGTCGAAAGACTTACTCCTGTAGTCCATAACCTCCATGGACGGCTGCGTGCAGCTGATTTGCTCCGAGGCGGCACGTCTCATTTCCCGGTAATGAGGGCCAGGCACAGCCAGTGCGTGCGAGCCAGCGGGAATCATGAGGAACTCTGACGACTTGTTAACAGGCTCTGCTTTGGAAGGGTTCTCAGCCTTCGAAGTTTCATCTTTATCGAGCGAAGCTGAGAAACTGGAGGCATGAGACAAGCTACTCTCCCGACTTAGGCTCCTGGAAAGCGTGGAGTCAACACTTGATTCAGCAGATGAGTGCTCCATTTCAGCCAAGCGAATTCTTTTCTTCTTGGGTGGAAGCTTTTCTGTCGGCAATTTTGACAGCGTTTCACTGCGCTGTGGCCAATTAAACCTTTCTGTCTTTTCCTGATCGCTGCATTGGTTTTCTTGGTCCCTGTCTGGTTCTTCTGTGACCAGTATTTCAGGAACCTGGATGTTATGCTGGCGAACAAGTCTCGAGGGCTGAAGCGGTGTGCTTCTCTCATTAGAAACTATTTGGCTTCCCTGAACTTCCCCTCTAGGCGCTTCTGATGACAGAGGTTGATGATGCTGGGGAGTATTCAGATGCGAGTGTCTATCCTCTTGGATTACAACTGTATTCAAAGAGCGGTGCTTCGCAACCTTGCTGGGCTCCTGAGAAGAAACTGGCGATACTCTTTCAAATGACTCCGATTTCTCAAACGAGCTATTTCTGCTCAGTGAGTTGGTGTGCTGGATTACTGAAATGCCAGTCCCTTGTCTCTTCAACTCCACCTTTTCTTGCACAACTGCGCTTGCCTGCTTTTCAATGAGCGGAGCCACCTTTGGCTCAATAGTCTGATCAGTGCCTCGAGCCACAAGCTGAATTTGTGAATTCTGAAGTAGAAGGTTGCTTGGCTGTTGCGATCCTACTGCCGTTGTCGCCGCACTTTGTTTTGACAGACTGGAAGAATTTGCTGGCTTGCTTTGGCCTTCTGCATTCTTTGATGGTATGCTCGTATCATTTTGCTGTGGGTCATCATCATCGCCAACACTTTTCATTTTCCTTCTTTTCCTTATCTGGGGTGTCTGCTCCCAGACGCCGGTTGAAGTAGTGACTCTGTAGTGTAGAATTTGAGGCTGTGTACTGTTTGGAACAGTTTTATGCTCAGGCTCTCGGATTGCTGCTTTAGTTTTAGGTCCATGCAACTCTGAACAGTAAAATTTCTTGTGGTTTTCAAAATTTTCCAGTTTTCTGTATCTGTTTCTGCAGGTTTCACACTCAAACATTGTTCCTCGCACCTGAGGGGACTTCTTTGTTTTTTCTAAATTTGATCCCTGTGCCAGGGACTTGCTCCTTTGCAATAAAGATTCATTTGATAAATTACACCCCAGGTAATTTTCTTCTACAGATCGCACTGGTCCAAGAACTTGGCTTTCACTAGTAGAAGAATCTTCTATGGCTGCCTGTCTAACAAGGGTCCGAGGATGTCCGCCTTGGTTCAGTGGAGTAGCAGGTCCTGATACAAAGACATCATCGTATAAAGAGCCAATTTTATCATCAAATGACTGGCTGCCTCGAAGGGGATGAGGGGGAGGTATTACACTTGGAGGTACTGCTGAGTAACTGGTAGTAGGCATGGAATTACTTCGTGTTATAGGTAAACAGTCAAGGGATGGTACAGAAAGAAGAAAAACTTGCTTTGACTTCTCAGTGGGTGTAAAAGGAGACTTTGGTATATCAGAGCTTGAGCTAGTTCTTCTTCCCATGGGCTTTAAATCAAACTGGAAAGAATCCTTAAATATGTAGGATTTTGGTGAATCTATGCTTCCTCTTCTTGAAAGAGATGTTCTTCTTGGTTTCACACTATCTAACTGTTTGTCATCCACGACAGCTTCATTATCAGAAATTAACTTTGAGATACGCTCCTCAAGAGTTTTTGTTGCCATGGGAGGTCGCATTTGGCCAGAGAGAATCAGATTTTTTTCAGCACAAACAGTTTGTACCACTGATGCTACCACACCACTTGCTCGTGGCACACAGGGCAGGTTTTTATTTGGATCTTTCTCAGAGGTCAGCAATCCTCTTACGAAAGGAGCTGGTGGGCTCATTGTTTGATCGGCACTTTCAGAACGAGAGAAATAACCAGAATCAGTACTACCCAAACTTCTAGGGCTCAAAAGACATTTTCCCTGCTGATCTTGGGAACCATCGGTTGCCTGTTGTCTCTGGAGCTGAGCATGCACTGCTCCTACCGTGGATCCCAGCTGTTCCTCTAATAGGCCCATTTCTACCTTCTGATGTTGCTTTATGTCACTCTCCTTGAATGAGGCTGTATGTGTTAAATTTGACTGAAGAGTTGTCACTTTAAAATCTCCTTTCCTCTGTGCTGCAGCAAGCTCGGGTGCTGGTTCTGTTACTTTTGGGCTATCGGCCCTTAATGGGGAAACATTTACAGGATGAACTACGACTTTTGGTAAAGCTGCCCTTACTTGAGGTTCTGTATCACGTAACGAAGAGTCACCTGGTATACAGTCTGGGTTGCTTAATGGAATAGGGCTTCCTTTCCGTAATGTTTCTGCACTTGAAATGACTTTCACTATTTGTGCAGGTTCCAGTTCTTGATCATCTTGTCTTTCATCAGCAGTGCCTTCATCTTCACTTTCACCGCTTTCTTCCACATCTGAATGAATGCCAAGTGCTTTGTCTGAGTCATGAGATAAGAAGAGGCCACCTGAATCTGGTTGTAGGACAAGTCCAAGTTTGATAGCATGTGCATGAGATTTTTTGTGCTTGTACAGATTGCTTTTGGTTTTAAACGAAAACCCACATGTCACACAAGGATACGGTCGCTCTCCAGTATGGGATCGGATGTGCTTTTGGAGAACACTGGGCTTGGCACAGGCCCGATTGCAATACTCACAGACGTACTTCCCTAGCTTTTTAGGCTTCTGGTCTTTCAAGAGGTTACATATTTGTTCTACACCGTGGTTTACAACTGATGCTATCTGGGCTGAATTATACATGGGACCTATAGACAAGTGTGTTGAACTCGATGTGCTAATTGACAAAGGTGAAGACGAACTAGCTACTAACTGGTTTTGGGGAAAAACCTGAGTTACAGTGGAAGATGAGGTGTGAACGACAGACGAAGTTACTGCTATGCTGTATATCTGCTGGAGCTTGGGGTTTTCTTGACTCTGCTGCTGCACCAGCGATCTAGTAAAACTTGGACACACAACAACCTGGTGATTTTGTTGACTGGTTTTAGTAATAAGGTCTTGTGAATGAGAAACCGATTGGCCTTGTGCTTGTCCAGTCTTGGTTGTTGTTGCTACATGCACATTGTTTAACGTACACGGGTAATAGTGAGGTCCAGCTGCAAACTCACGCTGTGACAAAGCAGACTGATTTTGGACGCTCATTGTATTGGATGTGAGACTAGAAGAGGTGCTTACAGTTTTATTTGGTCTCAGTTTCTCTATCTGCATCCCATAGGGGGGGCACTCTTGTGCTAAGGTGTTCAGTTCAGGCTCCATAGCTTTTAATAAGACATCAAATGCAGTTCGCGTACATGGGGATGACGTACTGCAGTCAACAAAATTAGTACATTCATTACTGTCAGTCTTTGTTTTACTTGATGAGGAGGTTGAGAGAGACTTCTTCTCTGGTGAGTTCAGTTGGTTTGCATCAGTGTCCTCCACTGCCTGTTTACCCACATCCAAGGGCTGATGTGCCAATGCAAGCTTTGTCTGCATTGATGTCTCAGATTTGCTTGTTTCTACACTTATCTCACTGCTAAGCACTCCCCCGTTTTGTTTGGTACATTGATTTCCATTTTGCACAGGTAGGTGATCCTGTGCTGTGGTGTGTTCGGAGGCATCCGGAAGAGCTTTTAGCGGTGAAGGGTCTACATTTTGCTTAACCTTGGCTTCGGCGGGGCTTCTCAAAGGCGATTTTGGTATTTTTTTTAGATGGTTTTCAGTCACGATCTTTTTTCTTTTCACACCCTTAATTGTATCTTGGGTTCCTCTGGTACCACCATCGGTGATTTCTGTTAAAACACAAAGAGAATAAAAAAGCATATTAAAACTGGGTAATGCAATATTTTTTTGTTTATACCATTTTATCATCTCGAAGTGTCAACATTAAGCCCTGGGGCAACCGGACTGTCCATTTCTTCAGCCTCCAATATTTTTTTTTCAACAGTAGATCTATCTTAGCAAAGATATGTTTTGTTTTCATCTAAAACAAGCAATGCTTTCTACCTGGTGCTGTAAGACATTACAAAGTACACTATAGGAAAGGCTTCAAAGGAAGTGTAAGAAAAGAAAGGCTATGGGAAGAATATTTTAGCATTTATAGCAACTCCTTTTGAGATAAAGTAAAAAGAAACCTCTCTCTTCCACTTGTTTAAAAATTCAAATCATTATAGCAGGAAAATGAAGAACCAAGACAGAAATCCGTTTTCATGTTGTGTTTGTCCCTTTTCCCATCTATATGCCGCAGTAGTCAAAGAATGAAGACAACTTCCTCATGGTTGTATTTGTAAGTAGATTTATCATGGAAATGGCACAACCACCCACACCATCTGTCAAATACTGTATTTCAGAGCTCCAATTACTGAACCTCAATAGCATTTCAGATGAGCAACTACTGCAGATGAATAAAATCAGTCACACTTAAATGATTTTCTATTTGTGCATCATGAAACAAAATAAACTAAGTTTGAATTATTTCATTACTAGCTACACTTGTCGCTGATTTTAAGCGGGTATGCACGCGGAGTTTCAGGGCTGTAGTGATGAGCAAATTAATTGGAATGTTATTCAGCAGAATAATTTTGTAGCAAGTACTTATATTTGTACAAAGTCCAATTTCCTCTATAATAAAAAATATGTACAGATAGACTGAATTTCAGTGTTGATACTTACAAGCTTATTTTTTTATAGATACCTGATGTTACACACCTTTGTTTCCCTCAACAGTGTGATAGTTAATCTGTTAGTTAATTATTTAGGTTTTTTTTTTTTTTACTTCCTTCCTAACATACACTCAGGCATAGCTACTGCCTCAGCTACCATCACTGGTAGTGCAGAGGAAGCCAAATATTAAATGGATGTAAATCCATTTTCTTAGGCTTTTACAACTCATTCATTAGGCTGTTAGCCAAAACCATATTCATGTGATTGCCAATGTTCAAAGCAAAGGAAGAATCCGATGTGATGAGAGGGCTGATGCCTCTGAAAAGGTTCAGCTGCATACATGTTTTGGGAAGCAGTACCCAGTACTTCCATGTAGTACGTTACCTGCACAGAATTACCCAGGAATGGAGGTTTATGCGCACTTCCAGGTAAAGAAAACCCTTAAGACAACATATAAAGGGACAAAATTCTCGCAGTCAACCTCACAAGGAGGTCAGTGGAGAAATCTCAGACCCATCAACCCTACGGCCCTCTCTGAGTGGCAGGAAGACCATCCCCCTGCAGGAGCACCAGCTGGCTTCTGTACTGCGGTGGGAGGAAAGCCAATGCATAGTGTGCATCTGACAAGAGATACCGGAGCTGCGGAATCCAGGGTGAAATTCCTGCTCCATATAAAGGAAATCCAGGCAATGCCTAAAGCTTGTCTAGCAGAAGAGAATGCAAAGTGACCAGGAAGAAAAGAAAGGCAAGAAGATCTTATCTTTTCTCTGTGCCAGAGTGTAACCCAACTGGGATGTGTGCTACCTGGAAGTTCAAAATCCCATTTCCAACTCAGGGCCACCTTAATATACACATATATTCATCTAGGGTGAATGGATAGTCAGGAAATTTCCTTGCAAACTTAAAGATTAAAGGCTACGCATCACACATCATATACTGCAAATGTGGAAGTTCTGCAGAACCTGACCTACTCCTCCCTCAGCCCTGCTAGAGGAAGTTTAACCATGAAGAATAAGAGACTGTTCTGTCACATTCAGCGGTCACATGAAAGAGACCCTAGAATCCCTTGTCAGAACTACCAGCTCTGAATCCTGGTTATGGGGACTTTGTGCTTCTCTCGTGCATCCAGAAAGAAATCTCTGCACTAATTGTGCACTTAACCTTTAAATGAATTTTGCCTTTAGTATCACCAAAACCTATTAGTATTAGCCTGGTTTTAACATATTCAAAGCAGAGCCGTCTTCCATCATGATGTTTTGTACTTTTCCATTGCTTCACAATTAAACGAGTGGCTTACTCTAGTACATCATCATTGATAATATTAATGGTGGTTTCTTTAAAATTCATAGTCTATGGCAACTGTTTTTTCTTCAGTAACAACAAAAAACAATTTTACGCAAACCAAAGAGAAAATAACAAGGTAATTATATAAAAGGGTGCTTTTAGCCATGGTTTGGTGATCTCTCAGAAGTACGGCCACATTAATTGAGCTCAAGAAATTTGGTTCCTTTTATGCACAGATGGCAGCTTTTATCCCGTCACAATCCCACCTCCACGCCGATCACACTGCCGGTGTTTGTACCGGAGCGCTACGGGAAGAGCTGGGCAGATTACACAGAGCTAGGATGGCAAGGGCGCCAGGAACTGCGAACATCCAAGCAGACAAACGTACACAAAAAGACAAAGGTGTTTTATACTGCAGTAACTGAACAACCAAATGACGTGCTGCTTCCCGATGCCTCAGGATATTAAATAACTAGTATTCCTGGCTTTCAACCATATAGTCCAGAGGGACAAGCATACTCAACCTGCACCATGCCAGTGAACTGGAAACCAGCACAGCTGAAAGATGTCATGTGGCTTACGAAAGCATTAAAGAAAGTAAAAAGGTATCTCCAATATACCCATCAAGCAATTAAAAATATGATTTCATTATGAATACAAGATCAGAATTTTCCATAATCTATTTACTGCTTTACTTTTAAAAAGTCTTGTTCAACACATGCCAACCATAAAAATTCTTTGGGAAACTGAAAAGGAGAGAAAAAAGAATAAGGTTATATACTGCATTAGACACCAAAATAGTAATTTTCTTTAGTCTTCACAGCCACTAACTGTGCTGCTTCTATACCAATAAAATTCCAGTCTAAAGAAATAATGAGAACTAGTTTCTTATTTGTATTTCTGACTCTACATCTTTTGTGATTCCAGAGATGGAGTTGCAGGCTTGCTTCAGTGTACCCGTCTATAAAATCTTATAAAAATGTACTTTCTTGACGACGGTTTTACAAGGCTTAACAACGGTTTATGTCCTGTGCTCTACTTTACTCCTGGATAATTTAGAAATCCTTATTATTAATGGAAATATTCACCTCATGTTTGCTAACAACCAAATTTTCAGCATATTTGGGGGGGAAAAAGGAATCCATGACAGCTTCGTTTCACTTATTTTTAGCTTTTCATTCCTTTTGTTTAAGCCATCCTTTTGTATTCCCAGTTCATGCTGAAGATATTCCATTCCACGTTTCTTAATCTACAGCTACACGCTTGCACCGAGATCAACTGCATCAATATTTCCAGAGGCAACAACAGAACTGGCGGAAAGCATCAGTCCCAGAATGCTAAACACTCCTCTGCCTTTCAGAGCTACAAACTTTCAGGAGCGTGATAACTTGCCAGGGCCGTGTACCCGCATCAACAAGCTGACACTGAACAAAGAGAACATA
>NW_009259588.1:7720403-7725484 GCF_000687185.1 Egretta garzetta
GGGGAAGAGAGAGAAAGAAAGAAGTTGATCTGCCTTTCTCTTTCTCTCCCTGCCACTCCACATGCCCTGCTCGCCGCCCCCTGCAATTGCAAAGCCCTTCTCCTCGTTCGGCGGGAATTCCCCTTTTTCTCAGGTGGTGAAGAGGTGTTGTTGAGAAGTGCCGTCACCTCAAGCAGATGTCTAAAAAGCATCTTTTTCATAAACTGTATTACATCGAATGGGATTAAGTTACCCATCCCAAGAGGAGAGGTAACGACGCCATTGTGCTCGGCGCCTCCCTTTTCACACCCCAGGGAGACTGGCGCACCTCTTTCACTCTTTGCCTGGTTGGCTTTGCTCTGCTTTGCCATCAGGACTCTCTGAATTTTTTTGCTTCAGTATGAATTCTGTACTCAAAACATGACACAAAAAACTGATGTTTCTAAACACGGCTTTGTTCACCTGTAATTTCTCTGCTGCACTTTGCACAGGAAACAGAGCAAAAGAACATGAGTGTGATGGTGCAGATAGCAATCTGGCAAAGTAACTCATGCAGCAAATAAAGGGAAGGTATAAGCCATCTCATTTTTTTTTCTTCTGTAGCATTCACTGGTGAACGAGACAGTGTCTTGACAAAATGATCTCAATGGTTTTGTTTAAGTAACTTCGAGAACTGCCTGTCTCAAAGCCTACGTGTTATTATAACGCCCACTCTCTCTCTCCCCCCTTTCTAATAGAGCTACGTGCTTGTACTTAAAAAGAAAGGGAAGGGAATAAGAGGGAAGCAAAGCAAGGCGCCAAGCTCCCTTCTCCCTCAGTGCTACCTTGTGAAACACGGAGCAAGCCAACACTGCCTGCCACTACAGCCCAATGAACAGCACCATTTCCATCTCACGTCCTCACCCTATGTTTCAGAATTTTAAAAAAAAAAAAGAAAAAAAAAAATCATGGTAGGCTTACATACAGAGACCAGATTTTCAAATTCAAGTGCCTAAACTTTAGCTCCTAAATCTGTACTTTGCTCCCAGGGCACTGCAAGTAAGATCAAGCCTCTTCTGAAAGCGTTCAAATACTGATTGATGTCTTAAACGTACAGCTAAAAGGTTACTCTGACACCTAACAACAGCAGCGATTCAAAGGTGGAAGGTTCTTCAAAAGAGAGAGACCATTACTAAGGATCTTATTCTGATTAGAGCTAAGCTTCCCAGTGTCTTTAGATATTAAAAATATTCTTATTGTTGACATCTGATACTTAATTTCGATTTCACCAAAACTATCGAAAGCATTCATGAGTCACCCTACTGGGTCTATTTCCATGAATAAGTAAAGAACATGATTATGAGATAAAGAAATAAGTCTTGCCAGCAAATGTAAGGCCACCAGAACTTACATTAAACACATCAGGGAATAACTCAACTTTCTTTTTTTGTTAAATTACCTCTTCAGCTTTGTACTGCTTCCTACATGTTAAGTATAGCCAAAAATATTTTTCCTAAAATTACTAGTTTTTTCCAAAGCGTAAAAACAAAAGAACCAAACTCCCTTGATTACATAAAATAAACCACACATACAACTATGAAAATGTTCACAGTCAATGAGTCAACAAAAAGATTTGAACAAGATTAACCCAAGTGCCCTGCTTAATTTTAGGCACGAATAGAGAGGAATTTAATGTCAATCACCAACAATTTTAACAGTCGCATTTCAGGTGCCTAACTTCAGACTTCTTGAGATGGCCACATGGTGGTCACCCCCCGTTTCAGAGGTCAGGAGGCAAGTCAAAGAATTTGGGGCACTCCAAGTCAGTGGCAATATTTGAAAACCTCTGTCAGTCGGCTCAATCTACGCTGAAGAGCTTTTATTGCTGCGAACACCAGCCCAAACAAATACAGAGCATACCTTAAAACCCACTTGATCTGTATGTAAAGCACAATTTGACATTAATTAATTAAAAAGGGGGTGCGGAGCTTTGACATTCAAAGGCTAAAGCAGCCTGATAGGGAATGGATCAAGTGTGCATCTACACCAATGTCTGTCCTTTTGTTCACATGAGCAAATACCGGACCGTTCCATAAAGCACAGGTAAGGTAAGTATGGGTTCATGATTCATACTGCCTGTAAACATGTGATTCTTTTTCTTGGTATTTTTATCAGGCAACACTAAACTCCAGGTTGATATGTGACTCATCAAAGGTATTGTATTGGCTTGTCAGAAAGAGAGAGGTTTCCCAATCCTGTTTTAAGGGTCATTTCACACCAGGTTTTCATACTGGAATGGCTATTTTATTAACGTAATTCCTCATTATTAACCAAAATAGCAAAAATCCTACCAGCACAAGCTCCAGGAAAGGTGCACCTGTTATTAATGTGGTACCAGCTCTCATTTAAGTACTGCTATTAACCTCAATGACAGCGTACATTTTTGTAAAGTCAAATTAAATTTTATTGCTCTCTACCATCATACCCTGGCAAGCCCATAAAATCAGCGTATCTCAAGTTCCTATATTAAAGGTAATTGTAGAGAAAATGTATATTGATATACACACCAAGAAATCGTACCCAGTACCTCTACCAGTAAGTAAGTTTCCCAAATTTGGTATTTAGTATTTTGTAACATCAGAAGATAATTCAGGTGGGAAAGGACCTCAGCAAATCTCTAGTCCAACCTCCAGCTCAAGTCAGGGCCAGCTGTGGGATCAGACCAGGGTCCTTAGGGCTTTGTCTAGTAGGGTATTGGAAACCTCCAAGGAAAGAGCCTACACAGCTTCTGTGAGTAACATCTTCCACTGCTTGACTGCCCTTGTGGGGAATGAGCCAGTCCGTGCCTCTCTTTGTTTCGAATTATTCCTATTGTCTCTTGTCCTCCCACTGTGCTCCACTGCGAAGAGTCTGACTCCATCTTCATGATACCCCTCCCCCAAACCACCTCTTCTCAAGGCTGAATGAGCCCCGGACGCTCAGCTTCTCCTCATGGGACAAGTGCTCCAGCCCTGATGGTTGTGGTGTCCCAGTGATGAACTCATGCCAGGTTTTTGACGTTCCTCTTGCACTGGGGGGGCCCAAAAACTGGACACAGTATCTAAAGGTGGTTTAAGGATTGCTGAGTAGGGGATAATAATCCCTCCCCTTGATCTCCTGGTTGTGTTTTCATTCATACAGCCCAGGATGGGGCCTCCCTTGCTGCCAGGCGTGCTGCCCACCACATCCCCAGGGCCTTTCCGTAGAGCTGCTCCCTGGTCAGTCAGTCCCCAGCTGGTCTCACTTCAAGGGCTCCTCCTGCCCAGGTGCAGGGCTTTGCATTTGTACTTCTTGAAACCAGATTTATTACTCCTCTAGTTGTCCACCTATCCAAACACCCTAACTTGGATATAAGAATATAGTGGGAGGCAGTGTCAAAAGCCTTGTTAAAGCCAAGGTAAAAAATGACATCCATTGCTCTCCCCTTGTCCCCAGATCTGGTCACTTTATAATAGAAGCCATTTTATCATAGTAATTTTATCACTGTTTTCATCAATTTCCATTGTTGTGAGATTGGAATACATAAAGCTGAAGGTCTGCAAAGTACTTTTGCTCACATTTATAGCCAATACGTTGTTGGCATGCTTCTATAGGTCTTCATCTTAATAAGTCATCTGGATCAGAATACACACCAGTGACACCCTCTCTGGCTACGTGGGGAATAGCATCCTCCAGGAACCCTGCTTTTCAGTTTTTCTTGTTGCTTTATTCCTTTTCCCATTCCTGACTTCCACCATTGAACAAATCACATCAGTAAATTCCACGCACACTTCACCTCACTGATGGCAAAACTAACAGGCACCTCAACAAAAGGAACGCCATCTAAAAACATGTTTGTTCCAACAGATGCTTTAGCAGAACTACAGATGTGGCTGGCATTGCTTTACATCTAAGTCTATTCGTATGCAGCTTACAGGTTTTCAAATAAATAGGTTCCAAGAAATACCCATACTGTTGGCTACCAGAAGTAAGCAATAGTTAAGAACAGGCAAACGTTGTGTAGTCAAGTTCAGTACAAAACGTAACGTTTAAACTACATAATCTACTGTTTCCACTAATTCTGTATTACCAGGGGTGAATTGTCACTTTGAAGGTGACACTGGGAAAAGGAACACGTATTTCTTGTTTTTGAGCAACGTTTTCCTGAAATGACAGGCCTGCCTGTATTTCACACCAGCCTGAGAGAGAGGAGAGCTGGTGTGGGAGTGAGGAAGAGGCTACTCGTACCCTACATCTCAGCACCCCTCTTGCCCCTGTTTGAGTTGCAAAGATACACTAAAGCTGAAAGGGCAGAGTAACCTTTTGGACTGACCGAAGCTAGGGTAAATAGATACAGAAATATTGCACTCATTAATTCAAAACATGAAAATTTCTGCCCCGAGAATCAAGAATATATACAACCTAGTAGGTGAAATAAAGCAAGTTATAGGTTTTTAAAGGTGTGGCCACAGAGGAAGGTGGACTCTGGGCTACTCCTCACGTGCCAGGTGGAACACGGTGGCACCACGAGCGAGGGCAGAGCGGATTAGCTTTAGAAATTGTGCAAGAACACTATTAGCGTACGGCAAGCGAGACACCTTCGCCCCGAGGCACGCGCCTTGGACTTATCAGGAAGCTCCCCTGCGATACAGTTTCATCCCAGCCGTGAGAGCCTGCCAACTCGTGTCTCGCCTTGGGATAGGTAAAGAGTAAATGACAAGTTGCAGTCTGAGGCAGTCTTTTTGATGGCACCTTTTCAAGTCATGGCTACTCCCATCAAGGCAGCCTCAATGGCGAGACTTCTGATGGTGTATGGGGACATAACTACCCTACGCTAAAGAGACCAAGAAAGATCTTCTTTGTAAGAGTTTGGTCTCATTTTGTGCATTTAGCTTCTTGGCTTGAGTGAAGAAAGTGATAGCCAGCAGATTTTTAGCCATAAACCCAGCGTGCTTGGTGAGGAAGAAGATCATGAAGATCAAACAGCAATAAACATCTGACCACTGAGGTAACGCTAGAGCCTCAGCAGAGAAATGCCAACACCCATATGCGAATAGGAATTAAATGCAACTCTTCAGCACATCTGAAAACCTCCGAATAAAGTG
>NW_009259588.1:7727630-7746541 GCF_000687185.1 Egretta garzetta
GTGTTTTTGAGGGCCCTTTTTCAAGTCATGGCTACTCCCATCAAGGCAGCCTCAATGGCGAGACTTCTGATGGTGTATGGGGACATAACTACCCTACGCTAAAGAGACCAAGAAAGATCTTCTTTGTAAGAGTTTGGTCTCATTTTGTGCATTTAGCTTCTTGGCTTGAGTGAAGAAAGTGATAGCCAGCAGATTTTTAGCCATAAACCCAGCGTGCTTGGTGAGGAAGAAGATCATGAAGATCAAACAGCAATAAACATCTGACCACTGAGGTAACGCTAGAGCCTCAGCAGAGAAATGCCAACACCCATATGCGAATAGGAATTAAATGCAACTCTTCAGCACATCTGAAAACCTCCGAATAAAGTGCTGAAAACCTCCGAATAAAGTGAAATGTATTTTTTTTCCCCCCAAAAAGAGTTAATTTCCTGCCCAGCAGGGAACACATTAAATGAAACATGACACTTGATACTGGTCGAGATTTCCCACCATGATGTGTGAAAGAAACCAGCAGAGGCTGAACCACTGTAAAGTTTCACAGGACTTGAGCACTTCATTGGAAGACAGAGGAAAGGCAACACAAGAACAGCAAACGCCGACCCCACAACCTATGGTTAACTACTCACACAAAATGTCAATATATGAACATTCAGCAAGGGCATATACTACAGTATTTTAAACATGCTGAAAAAAAATTTAAAATATTTACTATATTAAGTAGCCCTATGGACTTTACGCACTGGCTCTGCATTACAGCCATTTAACAACTCTGTAATTCCTAATATACACAGAAGCATTAATACTAAACTAAGAAAAGTAATCACTGCCAAGTGCTGTTAAGATAAAGCACGTTGGCTATGAGCAGGTGGAGAGACAATGTTATGATAGGAAATATCACCAGCCACCCTAGCCTGAGAAGTTCTTCTTTGCTGGGCACTCCAAAAAGACATGAAAAAAGACAGGATGCCTCCCCAAAGGCAAATTAACAAGCTCCCAGTCAAAGCCTAATCAGAAACCAGTTCCACCCAGTTATCCATGTTAAAAATAAAGCTGTTTATATTTAAACAGTTAGAGAAAGTACATTGCCAGAGATGAACTAAAGTACCTCAGGGATGTCTGGAAATCTTCCTAGAATGACAGGCAATGTTGTGAACAGTTTCACGACTCAATTATCTGTTTGCAATTATCTGTTTCCAGTTATTACTGGAAAGTTAGGATTTGGCTAAGAAATCATTAGAACAACTTCTACCCCTAACACACAGAAGAAATGAACTGAATTATAGAATGGCTCATAAAACAGCAAGCAGTTTAAGGGTTATCAGCAATGAGCAACTGCTACCTGGTCAGATGAGATACTGAATATAAAATCCCCAAACATGAGGCTGAGGGGAAAAAACAGAAATGAAAGGAACAAGATGTTAACTAAACTCTCTTTGCACGTAATGGTGTTCAAACAGAACAAGCTCCTCAGTCATATTCTCTGCATTTCTTTAATACAATCTTCCATTTGAAAAGCAGGGATCAAATGGAGCAATTTCCATACTGCCTGTAGCAACTGAAGAGAAACGAAGAGCAGCAAAGAGCTCAGACCTAACAACCATCCTATTTAAAAACAGCGAAAGGAACAGGAGCTCTGACAAAGCCAGCAGGAAAAGTCTTACACAGCGGGTCCTTCTCTGCGGACTAAGTGGCACCGTGAACATGACAAAAGCAGGAGAAGTTGATTTGATGGAAACCTAGACACAAGGAATGTCCTGACCCTGGAAGCTCAGGTCTGGCTCTGGCATGCTGGAGGTGGGAAGGCTGATCTCCCCAGGGTAGGTTTGCTGCAGCATCCGTGGGAGGTCCTCAATGCCAAGCTACTTGGAGCTCTTTCCTTTCCCCAGCCTTGCTTGTCCTTTTCCATGGATGTGCACAGTCTCTCTTTTCTCCCTCTCACACGTACACCCATGCACCTGTTTAGGAGACTTCTATGAAGGACTCCATCCAGGTCAGTCAGTAGCACAGAACTACCAGAGAGGAGCACATCATTGTACCTAACTCACCATCCATTTCTATATTGTATTTTCCCTTCAGAAGGACGCTGAAGGACATTAACAACTACAAGGAGCTAAAGGAGTATCTGGAAAGTATGAAAAACACACTCATTACTCATATGCAAGGCAGACTACAAGGAAGCTAACAAGTGAAAAATCTTGCGTTTCCACAACTGGCTTTGCTCCCAGCGCACATCAGCTAAAATTAGCAACCTATTGCATTTACTACACGTGCGTAGGTACGCCTCTCGAATTAGCTGGTTTGTTAGCTCAGCATCCTCCTACCACAAAAATAAGCTTGTTCTAGCCTCAGGTTTTTAGAAACTTGCGAGGAATCCTTCTATTCATTAAAGCAGGCTCAAGCTCAAAATGTTACCGAATAGCGACTTCCCATTTTCCACCAGGAAGATGCTTCTTCAACAATTGTTTTACAAAGTTAATTTGTATAATGTCCCTTTGAAAATGATACTTGCAGGTTGGAATCTCTTTTGCGGAACCGTCACTCAAAAAATGTGCTATACTTGTCAGAAAAAGTCAAAATACTATTACTTTAACATCGCATTAATGCTTTAACCAAGTTCTCATAATAGCTCCAAAGGATGAAATGTTCAATTTAAAACTGTAAATCTGTTTGTCTGCCTGTCAAAACAATACCAGTTCTTGCTGTATCTAGCACCAGCAGCGGATTTACTGAGCAGATTTCAGCTGCTAGCAGTCTAAACTAAATGTACTAACCAAAGAAAATTAAAATAGAAATAACAGATACAGACATTGACTCACAACCCAGGAGGTTTACAGGAGCCAGAAAACTTCCCTGGGTTAAGCCCATATTCTAACGTTGTTTCTCAGAGCACAGAACATGTGAACATCTCAATTTTTATCAGTTTGCCCCCACTGGTAAAATGAGGACATTCAAAGGTACTTAACTATTGAAGATGAAAGCAATGAAAAATGAGGTTAAATGGTATCAGAGACTATTCCTGCTCCCACAGAAGCCAGGAGAGTTTTCTCACCGTCCCTCGGGGGCACAAAACCCTGAATTGTACGTTCCTAAAGACAGAAAGAACCTCTCAAGTCATCGTTGCTGTTATTAGCAGCTTGCAATGTTCCCTCAGTGTGAAAACACCAGAGATTTTAAGAATAGATTGGACTTCATGAAAATGTGAGATCTTGCATGACATGAGCTACAGACATGAACAGTTCCTGCATAAAGCCAATCACAGCTGTCTGAGCTGCTGTAAATATTTTAGGAAGATAACTCAGTCTTGATTTAAAGCCTTATAGTTTGACATACACAGAACAATTTAAATAAATTACCTCTCAGACACATGTATTGACATATTTTAATGTAGATACAAACACTTTAAGAAATCAGACATCGAGAAAATGCACAACAGAACTGCATGAAATATCACCCCTAGCTTGTAGTTTTGAACATTCGGGAAGTAAAAGGTAGGGAGCTCTGGTGTACGTCAACAGAAAAATAACAAGACAAGCTAATCCTCTCACCAGCATTAAGTAGCAAACAGGACACTACTGTAACTTGCAACTTTTGAAGATTATATACTTCCATTTAGAGCGACTCTATTTCTAAGCCCATATGGTTGCTGAAGATAAGGACGGAAAGATGAAAAGAATCAAATGAAATTTTGGATCTTGGTTACATGTCTTGCCCCAGAAGCAAGGCACCGTTTCCTACAAATACAAAATGGAAAGAAAATGTTTTGGACTAACGATAGGATGTGGGTAGCACAGCAGCAAAGAATCCAGAAGGCTCACATGCTTGCAAACCTACGGGAAAAATTCAGGGAAACATCTGTGGAGGATGAGGTCACACTAAGCCGGTAAATCAAAATGCTTAAGTAGTGTAGTACCACATTTCCAGATTTTTGTTTGATCTCTCCCCTTCTCATTCAATTTCCTATTTCCCTTGAACGTTGGGACGAAAGAACACAGTATTGACCACAGCTGACGACCTAGGGATCTGGGTACATCATCAGCACGCAGTGCTCCTACCTGCTTTTTGGCAGGGAGTGGTGCAGTGGCAGGAAGCGGGATTAGGAGAGCCTACGGGGAGGGGAGAGGAGGGAAGGGATCCGGCCACTCCTCTGAGGCCAGACAGTGGGCCAACGAGGGTCATCTGTAAGCTGGGACATGGCAACATAAGAAGGGCATCAATCCCTAAGGTAAGATGTACGCAACGTTTTGTTTATCTAGGGAGAACCTCACCTGGAGTTCTGCGTCCAGCTCTGGAGCTCTCGGCACAAGAATAACATGGACCTGCTGGAGCAGGTCCAGAGGAGGGCTACTAAAATGATCTGAGGGCTGCAGCACCTCTCCCATGAGGACAGGCTGAGAGAGTTGGGCTTGTTCAGCCTCGAGAAGAGCCCTGGAGGGGCCTATAGGAAAGATGGGGAAAACCTGTAGGGCCAGCTGTGACAAGACAAGGGGTAATGGTTTTAAACTGAAGCCGGGTAGGTTTAGACTGATATAAGGAAGAAATTCTTTACAATGAGGGTGGTGAAACACTGGAACAGGTTGCCCAGACAGGTGGTGGAGGCCCCATCCCTGGAAACATTCAAGGCCAGGTTGGACGGGGCTCTGAGCAACCTGATCTAGTTAGCGGTGTCCCTGCTCACTGCAGGGGGGTTGGACTAGATGACCTCTGGGGGTCCCTTCCAACCCAAAACATTCTATGATTTTAGGATTCTATGATATTGATGATAATGTACTTGAAACTCCCTCTACAATTTTGTCAGTAACGCGCATTCATTTAACAAGAGGGATGATAAGGTAGGGAGGGTTTGGAAGGACTCAGGAGATACAAAATATGCCTACCACCGATCTGCAGCAGAACCTATGTTTCTGAACTAATGTCTCATGCTTCCGTTTATAATGACAAACTTCCTCACCTAAATCTTGGTGCCGTTCAGTTTACTAGAAAAATAATATTCTGGTTAAAAAAACAGCAGATGGGCAAACAAGGTAAAGGGCATTTAATTTCAGTTGCCTCTCCTGCATGCCAACACTACTTTGAAGGGACTGCGAGTGTGGGAGGGGAACATATGTGCATGTGGATTGTGCATCTCGGAGAGTATTTGCTGCTGGGAACGTAATCTTTCCTTTTTTCACTCCTTCTTTCCCCAATAGCTCAAATGTACATTCACACGATGGGTGGTTCCACACAGTTATAGGTGGACATAAGCCAGCGAATGGAGTGTCAGTCCTGTGTGCAAATGGTGACTACAGAGCCACTCCACCAAATGCCATGTCAACCTTAAGGCTTCAGAGACAGATCAGCACCCACTGAAAACGCAGACCGAGGCTTTAAATAGCCCCATGACAGAGGCTGGGAAAAAAAAAAAGTATTTTTCAACAGCACCCCAGAAGTTGCTTGGACTTTGCTGGAGCCCAAACCAGGGCTTTGAATGGTTCTGTCTCGGTGGTTTCTCAGCAAATACTGACAGAGCCTGCTGCCACTTAAACAACCACTGATCAGGTCAGAGAAAACTCTTGGACCTGCCAACAACATTTCTGTATCTAAGGGTGCAAATGAAGAGGGCACTGCTAATATCAGAGCATGAGACTCTGGAAAGAGAACTGATCTGGATGAAATTCTGATGCCGTCTTAGGGAGAAACTTGTGGCACTTTTGGAAGGGAACTCTATCATCAAGAAAGATCTGTCACAACAGCTTGGACTTTTGGAATTGGTGAGAGCAACCTAGAAATCCACCTGCATAGACCAAGAAGTGAGCAGCTGTGCTGAGGATCTGAAACTGGGGATGCAGGAGAATACACAGCATAGTCTTCAAATTCCACGTGCAGCATCTCCAGCAGCAGGCAAGAAACTGAAAATGCTCTTTAAGGAATGGGAAAATGACGGAGTGAGAAAGTACAGCAACTTGGTTGATAGGCAAATGACAGACTCAAAGAGGTGCTAAATAGACTTTAGCACAGTTTAAGGACAGATCTGATCCCTTCCGCTCAAGTGGATACTCCAAAATGAGTACTCACTCTATCAGAATTGGTTAACTGGAGGGGACCAGCATAACACACTGATCTGAGGCTTAACTGACAGCTCAGGGGTTTGTTTTTGTTGGGTTTTTGTTTTTTTAATGTGTGATGGAGCCCTGCTTCCCTTGAGATGGCTGAACACCTGCCTGCCAGTGGGAAGTAGTGAAGGAATTCCTTATTTTGCTTTGCTAGTGCACACGGCTTTTGCTTTACCTATTAAACAGTCTGTATCTCAAACCTTAAGTTTTCTTACTTTTAGCCTTCCGACTCTGTCCCCCATCCCACTGTGGGAGAGTGAGTGAGCAGCCGTGTGGGGCTTAGTTGCCGGCTGGGGTTAGCCACAACACTGCAGAAAGTCAAAAACTTGAGTAGAAATTCAAACAAGAACAGCAACTTATTCAGACGGATGAATTCATACCTACCTGACAGCTACGACAGCCCGCAAGTCTAAACTGCAATGAGGCTGAGGAACACGCGCGTGCCGCCAGACCATCCCAGACCACCTTATCCTCCGAGGACACGGCAATCGCCATGACTGAGAAGTAGAAGAGGAAATCCATCTTCCATCTGATCTAGCCATTTATCATTGATCCTTTTGGCTGTGACATGGCAAGAAGCGGTTATCTGAAATGATGCAGCTGAGTCCAGAACAGTACTCCTAACAGCCAGAGAGACCCCAGGGCTGCTGGGCAATGCAGAGCATACATCAGGCCACGAGATGGTTCTTTCAGGGATCTGCCATCCACTTTATGGCAAATCTTGGTGTTGCTGGAGTTTGTCACCGACTTCAGTTCCCTGTCAGAAGCCGAGATGGTGATTTAGGCGTCAGTCTTAGCATCACTGGTGCCAAGTACAGAGATAACCAAGTTAGTTCTGCTAGTCCTAAAGAATGCAATGACAGTGTTGGTGGAGCTGATGTACCTGGGACCCAGACTGCTGTGACAGGCAGGGAAATGCTGCAACAGGTAGAGAAGAAAACAAGTGCTTACAGTGCTTCATATTGGCCTTCAGTGGCTGAACTGGTTCTGGGGTTGACCAAATCAGAAGCCTCTGTGGTAATCACAAGGATCTGAGAGGACTTGACTTTACCAGTCTGGAAGGGAGAAGACAGAGAGACTTTCTTGGGATGGTTTTCTTAGGAGGATGGCTAGCGGCAGATCAAAGACAATGCAGTCAGATCCGTCTGACTGCCTTCCAGCCCATGATACCCATTGAGTCCCACATCAGAGAAAGCTTTCACTTCCTTCTCAAAGAGAAATTTTCTGTAGTTCAAGCTCAGCATCCCTTCCAGGTTTTAAAGAACACCATGTGGAGCACTCGCTGGGAGCAAGACCTTCTCTGCCATGCTAACAAAACCCTGTACGTGTGTCAGAAGATGAAATTCAACTCCAAAGCAGGGGTACACACAGGGTGTAAAACAGCCTTGGGAGATACCATCAAAGCTAAAGAGAAGCACAGCTTCTCCAACTGAAAATTCATAGCAGCAATTGGGCAGTTGAGAGAAAATGAAATGACACAAGAATTATCCACCTTTCGTACTCACTGAGCGGGAAGGTGAGCTTGGCCCCTAACAGGCAAGTCGCTGGTCTCAAGCGGCAGGCCACATGAATATCCATAATCTGAATGTATTTGTGGACTATCACTCCAAAAAATAAAAAAGTAGGTCTTCCAGCTGCAACTTTATACTAAATAACCAAAGTCTGCAAACTTGAAAACTATGTCTGCCCATTTACTGTCTCCTCTGTGCTTAATAGAGACCTGTTCCAATCTGCACTTAATTGGATTACTACAGCTAATGGCAAAATGAGGCGTTAAATGCGTATCTCTTTGTAGTCAATTAAATTTAACTTAAATCCCACACATGTATGAGGTTATGACTGATCAATGCACAATGCTAGTCAGCAGAAACCCAGCATGATTAAACTTAAGAAAAATGCCTCCCTGCAAATATGCTGTGCCACCGAAGCTCTGCTACTGACAGAGCAGTAGCTAACTCATGAAAATTCCACAAAATTACATTCCCTATTCATTTCAGATAGGAAGTAAACAAATCTAAAGTGACTTAGAGGAACTGAAAGAGAATAAACGAACAAAGAAGAAAAATATATAACCATACTTCATGTGAATCTGTATACACTGGATTGTCATTTAAAATAACTTACATAAATATGTGCACATTTTTGTTCACTTGCTCAGCTCAAAACATGTATGCTCTTTTTTTTCAGTGGCCTTCAGACTCTAAAGCTTCAAATAAATAATTTCGCTTACGTCTTTTTATTATCAAGAGATCTACTTACTCAAACATTTACGAAACTAAAAAAAAAAACACAAAAAAAAAAAGGCAGAGGACATTTTTAATTCGAAAAGAGTAGCATTATTATCTCAGTTATTTCTATGTCAATTTTCTATGTAAATTTTTTTTCAATTGCCAGCCACATGAATTCAGATTAGGAGTCAAAAATTAAGCAATGATCTCTCTGAGATCATTGATGAGATGCTGAAACCCGAGTGCTACCACCACGGAAATCTTTGCAACCCCATCCTTTTCACAGCACATCGTTAAGTAAGTTTACACGAGAGAAGTTGGCTTCCTTTGTGCAAAGGTGTTACTGGGCCACATGCGAGAACAAACGCCTGAAAGCAGAGGTTAGCTCATCTTTAGTTTGAACACACCCATCACAAAAAATAACCTCGGTCAGTATTACTTGTGCAAGACCAACAGCAACAAAAGCAGAGAGCAATACTTCACACGCCAAGATTTTTATGTCTGGATAACAATACAACCTATCTACTATCACAGAATCCTAGAATCATAGAATGTTTTGGGTTGGAAGGGACCCCTAGAGGTCATCTAGTCCAACCCCCCTGCAGGAGCAGGGACACCGCTAACTAGATCAGGTTGCTCAGAGCCCCGTCCTACCTGGCCTTGAACGTTTCCAGGGATGGGGCCTCCACCATCTCTTCGGGCAACCCTTTCCAGTGTTTCACCACCCTCATTGTAAAGAATTTCTTCCTTATATCCAGTCTAAACATCTATCCACTAAACAAAAATATGTTCAAACTATTTAGTAGAAGGTCTAGTTTGTTGAAAAGTCTCTGATAATGTTTGAAGGACTGCTATGACCACCTAGCCACTTTTTTTTTTTTTTCTTTTCCACCTTTTACAAATACATAGAGCAACATCACAGTCCTGGTGCCTGTGAGAGACAGTTTCTATCAAACCTTCCCTTGAAAAACTAAACCAGTTTGGAGAGTTTGGAGATGAGAAAGCTGAGCGGGACACGGGCGAGGTTCATAAAATCACAAAGTCGGTGGATAAGGTGAATGTAGAACTGCTATTTAATGAATCACCCAATGCTTGAACTGGGGGACACCTGTTGAAACTAGTTGGAAAAAATCGAGAAAAAAGGGTAAAATAATGTACTTTTTCATGGGATTGGTAGTGAACTTCTGCAGTTTGCTGCCAGACTATGCTGGATGCAGACAGCGTTTAAGCAACGGGATTCAAAGACAACAGGTTGAAAAATGTCTATGTACTAAAGGGGCAAGGCAGACATCCCTAATCTAATGCCTGTGGACAGCGTGAGGGGAATGGGCTGCAGAAAGTGGCCAGGCTTACGTGCTGTCCTTAAACAGTACGTCCCATTGCTTCCGTTGAAGGCAGAATTCTGGGCCAGATGGACCCTGCTGAGATCCGCTCAGGTATTTCTTACGCTCTCTGATTTTCAAAAAGTTTTGAAGTTCATTGTTTCAAAAGATAGTAAACTTTGATGCCAGGTCAACAGTTTACAAGGTTGTCGACAGACGTGTCGCCGGCCAGAAGGACAGCTCGCGACCACAAGAGGTGCATGCCTGCCCAGAACAAGACAACGCGCTGACGCATGGTACTGTTAGAGGAAAATACTGCAAGCCGAATCAGGCAGCCCAAGAGAGGCGAGGCTGCTGTCGCTCCATGCCCCCAGGTCCAACCTGTAGCGAGGTTGAACGTGTTTTTCCAATGGGCACATGGACACAGCGCACACATATAGACCACATACATACATGTATGTGGCTGGACGTACAGATTCCAGACTCAGAGCACTCACGCCAACATGGATGGCCTCATCCTGCTCCCTGCTCCAGCTGAGCAGGATGGAAGTCCATTAGTGTGAATATACCTGTATGCCCAAGGTGGACCCCTCCAGCAGCTGGGCTCAGACACTCAGGCTGCCCAGTAGCACCCCCAGATCACACCCAGAGCTGACCTTAGTGACCTCCAAAGCCATCCCGGCCCCCCAGCCCACTTCACCTACTCGCCATCTCATCCAGCTTGATCGTTGCTAACAAACCCGTGTCCGCCCACACACCTGCGCTCATTCCAGTTCCTGCACCATAGACCCGCCCCCTACACGCAGGGAGTAAAGAGCCCCTCACTGGAAAACAGTTGAGGGGGGATTTTAACGAGGAGGCAGGGCAGCCTGTGCCCTAAGATCAGGGGCAGGGCATCGCCAGACAAGCGTCCTGGCCAGCCCTTGCTAACATGCAAACGGGCCCTTCTACTCTGTCATCCCTCTACTTCCCACACGTGTTCCTCCCCACACCACCCCTCCTTTTTCCCACCTTTGGCTCCTCCCCTAGGCATCACATAAGTCCTGTGCAATCCCTTAAAGCTCTTCCCTTGCATCCCCCAAAATGCCCTACACCCCCAACTAGCAATGCCCTTAGTCCAAGAAGCAACCGGAGAGCTGCTCCCGATGGCTCATGGTGATGGATTTCATGCCTGGACACTGCAGCTCTGCTGGGACAGCCCTGGGAGGGGACTGGACAGTGTCTCCCTTCCTCTGGGTCCTTAATTTGGGTTTCCACCTGCCCCTGTGCTCCTCTGGGTTTGTGGACATAGACATGGCTCTCCCATGACAGGAGAGAACCCATCATGGTATTGTTTGGGGTCCCCCCAGCAGTGTCTCTGTGGGCTCCTCTGCAGATGCGCAGACGAGCTTTATCACACAACCAAACAGGTACCACTGCAGTCAGCCAGCCCTGAAATGCAATGACTTTCCACCAGCTTTCTAAGCTCTAACACACAGATTTAATCTGTCACAGGTCATCTGTTTCTTAAAATAACCTGTGATGATCAATCCCCCTTCAGCATCTGTTGGAAATCATCACATATTGCTTGTCATAAACCAAATACGGTTATTAACGATTAGGTAGATCATATAATGAACCAAACGGTTAGCACAGGCTGTAGTCAGTAACTTGTGCACATCCCTAAGGCTACAGCTTCAGCAGTCTCACCAAGGTCAATGCAGCTACTCAAGTGGTTCAAACAAAGCATTTGTGTCTCAGCAAAATTGGGGCGTTACAGATCACAGCCCCTGATCTGCAGATAGACATGCCCGGGGCCTCGTCCAGCACCCAGCCCAGTGGAGTCTTTTCACTGATGCAGGAAGGCTTTGGAGCAGCCTCTAGAATCCCAATGCATCTTTTTTCTGTTTCATTTTTTTGGGTTGTTCATTACCTCTCTGTTGGTCTTCTGTTCCATTAAGTTGTTTTTGTGCTTCTTCAATTTTGTCTGCAAGAAAGAGAAGTCATTATTAAAATACGTTCATAAAAAAGCAAGATTTTAGAAAGTCATTTGCTGAAATCTGTCTTGAGCTATCTGATTATATTTAGGAGCGATACCATTCACACGTAAATATGCAGTACATTATGAGTAATGTGGCCGTATAAAATTTTATCATGTCTTACCAGCAAGGCTATTGACGTTAAATTACACAGAACTACAGAAAGAAAAGCATTGGCATTGGATCTGCAGTCAGCAGCTAATCCCACATTAGTTTTCTACCCTCTATAATAATTAATGCAGTCAGGGGACTCTTTGGAATAGGTATTATGGTGCATTACAGAGTATTTTAATACGTTTTTGAAAAATGCTGTTAGAACAAGACAATGCAGCATTAAACACGGTGATACAAAGAGCAAACAGGATTTGCTACGCAAAGCAACGGAGCCAATACTGTCACATGGGAGTAGAGGGGGGTGAGCAGTAGCCCCGTGCTTATTCCTCTGTGAAACTACCCAAAATTCATACATGCGCCGCAAGAGCAAAAAGAGACTTCAGGTCTTGACTCTCGCCCTGTTCGTAGCTGGTCGCCTGCTGCCCCCAAACACATGGGTGTCGGGAAGGGAACTGTGTTTCTGCCGCTGTTGCACAGAAGATCCCGCGGGAAGGGGGGTACCTCATTCTGCACACGTGTGCCTTTGCATGTGCAGAGCAAGAAACAAGAAAAGGGGAAACTGGAACGAATAAAAACTTGTGACCAACTCCTTTTTGGTAGCAAAGAGTCCCCAGAGTGGCTTCAGGAGAAGAGGTTGTGTTGATAAGAAGCGAGGGCACTGGGAGAGGCTGAGCTCCACGCTTGAACTATGGCCTGAACAACCAAGATCTGAGCTTGGAACATGGCTTTCATCTATAACTGATCATTTTCCAAAACATCTGTGGAAGTTTTTGTTGCCTTTTTTTTTTTCCCCCCTTGGGAGAGCGGCAGGAAGTAGAGGCAATTTTTATAAAATTAAATTGAAAAAATAGAAGATAACTGGATTCACTCCAACTGTACTGATACAACTCAGGAAACACGAGACTTCTTGGCTGCCATACGTAGAAGGAAGAGGACAGCTCTGCAAAGTCCTCGCCTCTTTCTTCACAAGCATGGAGGCTGTTACGCAGTCTGACTCTTACTCACCGCTCCTATACAACACAAGGTTTCTAGAAAATGGTCCTTTCTCCAACAGACTTCTATATCAGTGGGTTTAAATGACTTCTCTAATATTTATAAGCTGAACCACTCAAGTACATTGGAACCATTTGCTCACAGTTGAAGTCTGAAATTGTTTTCCAATTATTTTCTCTGTAGAACCAAAAAATGGTAACCAAAACAAACCCTTCTCGCAGGTTTTAATACCGAGTTTTGTCCAGCTCGCGCCGGTTCTGTGTTTCTGCCATTCAAAACTAGTACCAGGTTCCGCAAAAGCTCAGTCATTTCTCTCCTATACGTTGTCCCAGAGAATGCACCAAAACATCTCACAAGGATGCCAACCGGGCAGACTCCCAGAGCTGGAGCGAATGAAGCTGCTAATGAGAAAGATCACCACCACAACTTTAAAAGCCAAACTTCTTCCTTCTTTCTCTGAGCTTAGCAAGATATACATATATTTTTCAACCGAAGTTTTAGACACAGTCTCTTCAGTACTGACTTACTAGCTGCTGAAGACGAACACAAGCAACTCAAAGAGAACAAGCCTTCACTAGCTCTTCACCAACCCAGTTACGCAGGCTTACTTTAAACAACGAGGACTTGATATTTAACATCTTCCTAGGCTTCAGCTACAGCTGAAATCCTGTACATATCTATACATTTTTGTATAGAAAGGGCTGCAAATAACAATTTCTAACAAAAACATGAGGAAACGTAAAACAAAGCATCTGTTACAGACACATGCCACTAATGCTATTAGAGAAAAATGTATCTAACAATCTTAGACTGTTTCCCCACAGATTATTGCTTTGCAGGGAGATGATGGAATAAGCAACTTACAAAACTGCGTGACAGCTGATAAAATACATGAACACAGAGGAAAAAAATAAATGTTGACAAATTAACCCCATAAATGGAACTGTAAGATTTACCAAAAAGTAACAAGCAATCAAAAACATAGATTGGCTATCAAACTCATTTCCCCTCCATTTAGAGATATATCTAATGCACAAGACACTGTGTTTATCTCTTGAGAGGATGTAAAAGATTTGTCACCAAAATTTATACTCAAGCGTACAGACAACTGCAGTTTCATTATTAAAAGAATTATCTGCACATTTTACATAAATGCTACAATAAACGTACGCATTTAAATTCACAATCATCCTATTTTATAGAGAAAAATTACTTAAGTATTTTGGAAGCACGCTACAGTAGATTGCCAGAAAGATTAAATGCTTTGATCTCCTTAGCTGAATTCTCTCTCTTTCATTTAAAAAAAAAAAAAAAAAAAAAAAAAAAAAAAAGAGTTCCTATCAGAAATTCCCAACCACTTCTTTGTCAGACTGCAATCCTAAACAAAGAAACACAGATAACAGTAATAATAACTAGGTAAACAACTGCTTGGTGCACAGCCAGAAAGTCTCCTGCACCTCCTGAAATGTTTCCTCAGTGGACGATATTTGTTACATATACATCTTCCTACCTATGGAAGTATCTCTGTGCAGAACACTTCTGAGCATTGTGAACACCAAAAAAAGTTCAATGTTGGTTCTGGAGACCGAGACACTGATTTTGACTATAAATGAGGCATGGGCATGAACATGGGTCTGCCTGCTAAGCGTTTCATCGAGGACTACATCCCTGTAGCGACCCGTTCCACCCAGCTACCTGCTCTTCTTATTGCACCAAGGCACGTTTAACACCACTGAACAAAATTTGTGGCAGCTACAGATCCTATATGGGTGATCAATTTACAAACCACTACGTTTCAAGCTGGAAGGATGCACTGGGTTATCCCGAACCGCCGTGGAGAAGGCGATAAACCGCTCACCCCGCTGACACCAAAACGCAGCCTCCCTGGTTCTTCTGACAACTCCCACGTACGCCAACAATAACTTGATAAATAACACCAAATTTATATTATCCAGTCATTTCCTTCTCCTTTGTCTCATTAAACTAGCCGTATATGAAACACTTTGAGGCACATCATAATTACATTATAGATCCTCTAATGGTACACATCTTTGAAAGCTCTCTATAAGCAGAAATACATTACACAAGAATCATCTGCAAAACCCAAGAGGGACTGAAAACTTCCAAGTCCACTATTAACTGCAAATAATATTAACTGATCCAATACTTGCTTGATTTAGTATTATTTCAGATCTAAACCTGTGATCCTGAAGATGCTGCCTAATCTGAAAATTTTACAAAGGAAACACTTCTTTATCACTGGAGTATTACTTACTTCTAATTTAACTAATGGAAATTTCTAATGCATGGCAGGCATGGCACCCTCTTTACTCCCCATAAAATGACAGAAATAGTACCTATCTTGACGACTGCTTTATTGTAAGACCTAACCTAATGTCCCCAACCTTTGGCAGGCAGCCTTCCGGAGCAGTACACATCTAGAAGTAAATGACGACAGTGACAGACACCCTCTCCTTTAAGATGGGACACTTCTCACTAAGTGCTTACTGGAGGGGGAAAAGCAGAGCAACAATAAAAGGGGAAATCTTCATATACACTGCCGCATAGAGAGAAGACTCCATATGATGGAGCAGTGTCACAAGCCACAGAGCCAGCTCTTGGCTATCCCGGGCAGGAGCGTACCACAAAAAAGCAAAGCACAGGTAACATCATATAGTAGTTATATATATATATATATAGTTATACACACACACATACATATGTGCATCCATGTAAAATAAAATTCTACAACTGCCCAAAAGGAGGATGTAGCGAGGTGGGGGTCAGTCACTTCTCCCTGGTAACGCGTGATAGGACAAGGGGAAATGGCCTCAAGTTGCTCCAGGAGAGGTTCAGTTTGGACATTAGGAAAAATTTTTTCACCAACAGGGTTGTCAAGCACTGGAATGGGCTGCCCAGTGAAGTGGTCGAGTCCCCATCCTTGGGGGTATTTAAAAGATGGGTAGAAGAGGTGCTTAGGGACATGGTTTAGTGGTGGGATGGCAGGGTTAGGTTAATGGTTGGTCTTGATGATCTTAAAGGTCTTTTCCAACCTAAATGATTCTATGATTCTATGAACATGGGAGCAATGGCTTTTCTTCCTCCACTATTAAACCTTTTCACATTGTTGTCCAACACAGCTGTCCCAGCAGGTATCTGCTGCGTGGAAACATCATCAAATTCCTTAGAGTTTTAAATATATAATGTAACTGTGCTTTTTAGGAACGCGAGGAAGGAGATTGGCATGCATTAAAATATGCTTCTTGTTTTACCCATCTCCTGCTGTGATAGATCATTAAATGGATACCAACAGTCTGTATTAGATACGGTGGTGCTGTGGTGGGTTTTTAAATGAAAAAATAAACCAGATTTTTCACCAGCTTTACACTCTCTACTTTTGATCTTTGCTGAGAGACATAACCACCACAAATAAAATGCAGTTCATAAAGATCTTTACCCTTTTTTTTTTTTTAAAGACATCAGCATATCAACAGGTTTACGGGTATTAGAACCGCATTCAGAATTTTCAAGTAAACCTTTAAAGGCCTTATTTTTCTCCTTAAATGACTATATAAATAAAGGTGTAGGAATTACACCTGCTTAGGAACATGGTTTAGTGGTGGGATGGCAGTGTTAGGTTAATGGTTGGACTCTGTGATCTTAAAGGTCTTTTCCCACCTAAACAATGAATCTACGGTTCTATGAATTTCAGCATGAAAGGCAGAAATGCTGAAAAGCGTGAGGTTTGCAAAATATGAAACCAGTAACTTCTGACAGCAATTTAAGCCAGAGCAAAAGAAATCTTCCATTTGTGGGTTTGTTTGTGGGGTTTGTTTTGGGGTTTGGGGTTTTTTTTTTGTTTGTTTGTTTGTTTGTTTGTTTTAATTTAAAAAAGCACATAAGAAAACTCCTCTCTTTTTCACTCACGGAAGAGAGTCTCCGTGCCAGTGCAATGAGATTACTTTGTCCTGCTAACAAGTTGCCCCATACAGGGAGAACACACAAGGGAATGGAGCAGCAGTCACTGAGGAGGACTGCTTTTAAGCCACCAGGAAAACTCACCTGGGGCTGGTGGGTGGGAAATGTTCATTAAACTTAAGCAAAACACCCAAACACAAATATTTTTCATTGTACCTATTTGCATGTGTCTGCGTTACTGTAAAAAGGCTTTTTTTTGGCTTCTTGATAAAGAGGGAAAACTTCTCTACAACAATAAAAAGGACTGTGTTTTTATTTTTTTTTAATCTCGTGTACTCTGTTTATGGGTAAGTGGAAAATTAGGAGATTTACACCATACTGGATGCTAAGAACAGGCTACTTTACCAAAACTTTAAAAAATATGAGTTCTTATCTTGCCTGAAAGGCTAGGATTTTATATTCAAATTTTTAACCAAACCAGCTGGAAGGAAAATGTCAGCATTTTTTTCTTTTCAGTTAAAGGCAAGAACTCCTCTCAGGCCCTACGGCTGAGTCATCCTAAAAACACCTCCAGCAAAACAGCTTCAGATGGCAACAATTTTTCTTGTTGCTTTCTCAAAAAACCTCACTCTTACCTTGCTCCATCAGAAGACACCTGAAAAGTAATTTTAAAAATCATGTTGCATTTTTTCCAATGGACACAAAGAAAGAAATAGCCTGAATTATATTTTCTTGCATCGATCATCTAGATCACTAGCAGAGAATTGCTGTGACAAAATATTCTTCAGCTGAAGTGCATTAATGCAGTCACACTGAATGCATTGGGAATTATTAATGAAAACAGCATCATAGGGGGGTTTTCTTTATTTTTTTTTTGTTTGAGGGCAAGGAGCAGCTTGAGAAAAACGCCGATGAAAGTTCAAAACACTGCGTTTCCCATCGCTACTTAAATTCAGAGAGCAAGTGAAACAAGGCTGAGACCCTGTGTAGAAATCTCTACCTTCTGACTATTGAAATCCACCAGGTTAATGCACCAGAAACAAAGTGCTTTGCACTGCACTGGATGAGAAGCCTTTCTGAAAGCATCAGAAGACCACCATCTTCTGATAAAATATATAAATATATAAATGAATATATATATAAAAATAAATACATGATTTACAAATGCCCTGAGCCCTAGACGGGTGGTGCGGACCAGCATGGCATATGAAGAAGAGCTCCCATTTGACATGGAGGGACCCGAGCCCACCCCCACGTCCCACTGGAACCATTTCATGGCTCCCCCAGCAGGAAGCCTCATGCCCCAAGCATCCATGGTCCCTTCCCCGGGTGGCAGGTTCCCTCAGGACCAGAGGCAGCGTTGGCTACAAAGATGATTAGGGGACCGGAGCATCTCTGCTATGAGGAAAGGCTGAGGGAGCTGGGCTTGCTTAGCCCAAAGAAGAGAAGGCAGAGGGGATCTCATAAATACTTGTAAGTATCTTAAGGGTGCATGTCACAATGATGGAGCCAGACCCTTCTCAGTGGTGCCCAGTGACAGGAGAAGGGGCAATGGGCACAAACTGAAGCATAAGAGGTTTCAGTTGAATATGAGGAAGAACTTCTTTATCCTGAGGGTGACAGAGCCCTGGCACAGGCTGCCCAGGGGGGCTGTGGAGTCTCCTTCTCTGGAGATACTCAAAGCCTGCCTGGACGATGTCCTGTGCAACCTGCTCTCGGTGAACCTGCTTTAGCAGGGGGGTTGGACTGAATGATCTCCGGGAGGTCCCTTCCAACCCTTGCCGTTCTGTGATTCTGTGAATCCGGAAGCACCCTGCTTGCAGCAGAGGGTACCTGCCAGGGGCCGAGGAGGGTGCAGAAGCGCCCGTGCCCCCACTGCCAGGAGGCTGCTCAGCCGTTCCCTTTCACTAGGAGGAGGGAAGGCTCTTTACAACCTGCTAAAACAAGAACGCTATAGTTGCCATGCTTTTCAGCTAATGGAGATGAATCCCAAGACCTCCCTTAACCAACTAATTAAAAAAAAGAAGGGGAAATCACAAAAAAAAAAAACCAACAAAAAAACAAGAGTCTTGCCTGTGCAAGGAGCCCATGAGGCACAGCTGGGTGTGCGGTCGGCGGGATGCTGCCTCTTGCCCGTCCTCGGGAATAGCAGAGGCTCGGCAGGCCCCTGCACGCAGGCTTCCCTGCGCAGCGGGAGAGGCTCCAAACCCGAACCCTGGGCGGCAGAGC
>NW_009259588.1:7747185-7770563 GCF_000687185.1 Egretta garzetta
ACGAGGAGCGGCTGAGGGAACTGGGGTTGTTTAGTCTGGAGAAGAGGAGGCTGAGGGGGGACCTGATCGCCCTCTACAACTGCCTGACAGGAGGGTGTAGTGAGGTGGGGGTCGGCCTCTTCTCCCTGGTAACAGATAATAGGACGACGGGGAATGGTTTGAAGCTGCACCAGGGCAGGTTTAGGCTAGACATTAGGAAAAACTTCTTCACCGAAAGGGTTGTCAGGCTCTGGAATGGGCTGCCCAGGGAGGTGGTCGAGTCCTCATCCCTGGAGGGATTTAAAAGAAGGATAGATGGGGTGCTTAGGGACATGGTTTAGTGGTGGGATGGCAGGGTTAGGTTAAAGGTTGGACTCGATGGTCTTAAAGGTCTTTACCAACCACAGTGATTCTATGATTCTATGATTCTATTCTATGATTCTCGCCCAAATTTAAATCTACTTTTTATTAGAAACCACTCTTCTGTCCCCATATACTTCCCTTTCCTAGTTTAATGGGGAACACTCAAGATTAAAAGGAAGAGATCAGATGAAGCAGGAACAGCCCCTATGTCTTTCTCTTCAATTTTACAGGGTGGGAACTTGACACCTTTTGGCACATGGTTTGTTTCGTGGTTTCTCCTTTCCACTCTGGGGCTCAGAGAATCACAGCACCATGGCTCAGTGGGTTGCCAAATGCTGAGCCCGATAGCACCCATGTCCCCAGCCTATCATAAATGCAAGGTAAACCAGATTAAATTTCAGTTTGTCAGATGCTATCGAAGATCGCTCATACAGCTGTAAGAGTCAGGGGGTGTGTGTGGAAAAAAGACCTCTTAAAAATTATTAAACGTTAATTCAAAATTCTTAGCAACTAGTAGGATGGTGCAGGAGCAGCTGTCATGTTAAAAACTATCAACTACTTTTTTAAACATCTTAAATGAGATTTGAAACATCTTAAAATGTTCTACGAGTCATTATAACCTTGACTAATGACCTGTTTGATCAGTTTTTCAGGAAAATTTTATGCATTTTCATTTTAACGTCAACTTTGAATGCTCATCATACTCGCTGCCATACACAGTTATTTGCATTTAAAAATGAAAAACCCATGACAGATACTTTACATAACCCCGTTGAAAATAGAAGATAAAAATCCTCCTACTATTCTTTTTCATTTTAAGAAAAAGAGAGGCTTGCGTATTTGAAAATACAATCTGTAATCTGCAGATTAGTGTCAGCAATGAACAGCTACACTGTATATACAATAAAACAGTCAATGGAGAGGCTGTATATAAATTAAATATATAATAGCTTTATCCTTGCCATCACATGTATTACTTCAGCGCGGCAAGGGCTCCTGATGAGGCTGACAAGGTGTATGCGCATAAATTACATAAGCACTTTGCATATGAACCCAAACTCAGGCCCTGTGTCACCCGTTTATGATGGGGGAGACTTCAATTTTTTTTTTTTTTTTCCTGTTTACCTGATTGGAATTGTTATTATGAGGCCTTTAAACTCATTAAAAAACTGAGCACGGGAAGGGACAGGGGGGTGGGAGGAGAGGATTTTTGGATGGCTGTCACCTTACAGGAGGATAGAGCAAACAGCGAGGCACCCGTGGGGACAGGCACAGTGGCTGCCAAGCACAAAAACTCAGACGTGCGGGTGAAGCATCTTCAGCGGTATCTCCCGCTTGGCACCTCTTCACTGGGTGTAAGCCACTGTGCAAGGGTGGCACTCGCCGCGGCTCGTCCCTTTTCCAGCCGCCCCGCCGAGCCAGGCGGTGCTAGGCCCTACCTGTGCTTCCGAGAGCCGCCCTCTGTGCCGCCCGAGATAATTCATTTCCACATTGTCCCCCTCCCCTCCGGAAGCGCAAACACGGGTACTGATTGCAGTGCCATTTGCATAGCTCCTCATCAGCCTTCTAGCAGAATAATTACACCACCGTGATGCTGATGCTAGAAGCGTTGTTCTGCCCCACTGCCAAATTCTAGCTGCGTACCTAGGACAGGGTGATTGCTATCACTAAAATCTGCTTAATAATTATCTAACTGTCTCTAGGGCATTCAACCGTTCCAGGCTTAATTTTGGCTTTCTGGGTTTTTTTCTATACCTAACCCACTATTGGGGTTGAAAGTTGTAACAAAATATTACAGTCATGAGTCCCTCTGGTTCACCGCCTTCACCAAGCTGCTGCTACGAGCACCTCTGTACCTTCTGCACCGAGACAGGTTCCCTGCCCCCGGTAGGTGTATTGGCCTTTGATCTGACGTCCCCAAACTTTGGAAAAAAGCGTGGCTTTCATTCATTCATTTCTTTTAAAGCCTGACACAGAAATTAAATAAATGCCAGTGAAATACCTGCAAGCATTTAAAAAAAAAAAAAAACAAACCCAAAACCAAACACCCAACTTTTCCACTCGCCAGCAACTTATATATAAAAATAACAACACGTGGGGCCCAAAAGATCTCTCTCACTTCTGTATTTTCTCAAATACAGATCCTATACCAAAGCAGCAAACAGTTGAGCCAGCCACTCCCCAGCCAAACCGGGGAAAAAACTTCCCATCCATCCTTCTGGTACTCCAAAAGCACTCGTCCTCAGCTGCAAGGCTGCCAAGGGAGGGCTCGCCCAACACAGAAAGGCACAAAACTGGTTGAACAGGCAGAACAACACCAAGAGCTGGTGTTTCATCACCTGAGACAACAGCGCGGAAGCTTTCTGCAAGTTCTCAGAGGGGTCAAACTGCTCTATAATTTCGTCTTTTATTTCTGGAGTTCCTCAAACGCTACCGAGTTTGCAAGGCAGAAATCACCTAAGTGGATACATTCATCACTGAGGAACCCATAGGACCAACAACCCTGTTTAAACACAGATTAATTTTCTTAAGCTTAGCATATAGCTTAAAAACTATCTCTTTACCGAGATCCTAAAATCTTGATAGAAATGGTTTAAATGATGAGATCTTTAGTAGGACTTTAGATACTGAAGTTCTTATAATTACTATATATTAAGTTGGACAATACATAGTACTGCTGGCTAAGAAAAAAAAAAATTAATGACACTAACAAAAAACAAAGCAAAGCAAAAGCCTACAAGTCAAGCCAAAAGTCCAGCCCAACATCGTGCTGGAGGGGGGAGCCAAGAGCAGAAGTTGAGGGAAAAGGAGAAGAGGACACGCGGCAAGTCCCGGACTCTAAACCCAGGCAGCTCTGCAGCAAGGCCCAGAAGCTGCATTTGAACCTCCCGGGTCCCACAAATTATTTCTATGTTTGTTTCTCCAAAGGTGCTTTGAATCCATGTGAGCTTCTTGCATTTCTCTCCTTCAAACTGACGGGCCCCATCTACTTAAGTCTTTCCTTACACAAAAGCTGTTCAATAGACTTACAACTTCTACAGCTTTTGCGGTACTATTTTATCCTCTTTAGAGGTGGAAGTGAAGAAGGGGAAGAGATTTAAGGAGGAAGACGTCAGAATCGATCCCACTGCTCAAGATGAAGGCCCTCCACAGATGTTACTGTGACAGATATGTTTTTCTCTACTACTGTCATAACCATTCCTAATGTTTTATTTGCTTTTTGACAGCTAGCGAGTGTACATTTGACTTGTCCACACAAATATATGACCCCCAGATCTCATGCCCGAGCGTTAACAAGCAACTCAAATTTAAATGAAAAGTTGGGATATATTTCCTGTGGACACCGCTTTGCATTTATCTGCACTGAATTTCATTTGTCATTTTATAATATGGTTGCACAGCAACCTAATGTCATTTTGAAATCCTTTGCATTTTCATTTGCATCTTCATCTCTACCTCCGTGGATAACTCTATCAAATCAGCAGCACTGTCGCTTCACTATATGTGCTCCTTTCTGGATCGCTCAAAAGAACGGGAATCGACAGATTTTTATTAACTGTAAAACGGCACGCAGTGTTTGTCTGCTAAGGAGTGGGTATCGACTGCAAAATGTGTAAATATCAGCCTCTCAATAAATTTACACACAAGAGATTCTTCTTCTGGGGGTGTGTCGGGGGCGTTCACTCAATACTCTCTCTTTCTTCTTTAAACCCCTGTCCTTATTTCCAACATGTCTGTAAAACCCAGCCTCCCCAAACACCATTGTCCCTTCACCACCTGGCTCAAAGAATGTGCCTCTGGGTTGTCACCTCCAGCCACCTTGCCCACTCATTCCCCACCAGCCCCCGCCAGTGTGACAGGACAAGGGGTAATGGTTTTAAACTGAAGCAGGGTAGGTTTAGGCTGGATATAAGGAAGAAATTCTTTACAATGAAGGGTGGTGAGACACTGGAACGGGTTGCCCAGAGAGGTGGTGGAGGCCCCATCCCTGGAAACATTCAAGGCTGGGTTGGACGAGGCTCTGAGCAACCTGATCTAGTTAGCAGTGTCCCTGCTCACTGCAGGGGGGTTGGACTAGATGACCTCTAGGGGTCCCTTCCAACCCAAAACATTCTATGATTCTATCATCCTGATAACTGGAACGACTCTTAACACATGGCTTAGGACTTCTTTCAGGCCATGGTCTGCTGCCATTTTATCCTATTTGGTAAACCCACTTTGAACACGGCTGCAAAATCACACTGGCCTTCAAAGTCAAAATCCTTCTTTAGTATTACTAAATACTAAATGCAAAATTAAAGCTTTTCACTAATTTAACAAAGGTATCTCATTTCTTGCTTCCTTGTTTTTCCAAGAACTTGATAGGTCTTAATGTTACAAGCCAAAGCGTGTGAATACAGTCCAACATATGAACAGTCATAACGGCATCAGTGGGTCCTAGTGCTAAAAACCCCAAAACCTAAAAATCCACAACTAACTTGTTATGCTAAACCTTGCTCTGTGGACTTTGCAAGTTTATTATTCCATAATAATCTTCTATTGTTGCCCTGATTTTTTCATACGCTGAATGAAATGATACTAGCTGCAGCTCTAAAGTGAAAAACAACAGAAGAAATGGGATTGACAAAAAGAAAAATGCCTTTGAAAAACTAGTCAATACAAGCTGACGTAGGACTTAGGTGTACCCGAAACACAAAACTTAAGCAAAGGCACAGAGATATGATATTTTCTTGTTCACAGCATGCTCCAGCCATGAACTGGGGCTCAGCCACTCTTAAGAGGCTTACAAACAAAACAGCCCTAGGCAGTTCATGTTCTCTTCTCAGGGCAAACGCAAATCGGGGGTGGAAAATATATGTATTAAGCCAATACCTCACTTCAGTGATTTATTTTACTTCTCTCCTCTACCTGCTCCCATCCTCCCTCAAGACCCGAGACAAAAGCTAGGTCTAGAGTATCCCACTGAGCACTTGGGTGTGCTCCAGTCCATCTGCCATTCCCATCCAAGAGGGCAGGAGCAAGGATAAACCACCTCTCCAGAAACCGCGCACACCCAACGCAGGGTTAGGTGGACCCTAAACAAAGCAGGGAAGTTGTGGGTCCATCACCCTAAATCATCCAAATTTGCCGGATGCTTCCCAAGGTCCAGCTTTGGGAAGGAGGGGGCCATTCGGCAGGCATGCTGAGAAGCCATCGGGCACGTAAGGGAGATGGTTCTGTACCAAAAGGAAATAAAAATGGATCATATATTCACCAATACATCCCCAGCAAATGGGGATGAGCTGAAACCACAAACAATGCTGCAGCTTTGTTATTTTACTACTTTTAAAGGCCTGTTAGAAAGGAGCTACGAAGTCGCTAAGCATTAGTTGAAGCAGAAATTGCACGCTGGCCTTGCAGAGCAGCACACAGCAACAGGTCCCACACCATAACCCTCTGGCATGGTAAAAACCCAGGCGTCCCTCTGTTTCGGTTTCTCATTCCGGGGCTGAATGGCAGATATGCCTTGGAAGACCAGGCTTTACAAAACAACTGGGGGTTTTGTTTGGTTTTGGTGTTTTTTTGTGGTTTGGTTTTTTATTTTTTTCAGGGAGAGGGGATGGAGGGGAGGAAAACATTCTGGGGGCCCGGATTCAGCCCACCTCTTGCCACTAGGAACTTCGCATCTAAACAGTTATCCTTTTCTTCAGGAAAAATAGAGGACTTGAAGTCTTTTGTCGCAGGAGGCCAAGCGACAAACGCCCGCATTATTACGAAGGGATTATTTTCTGGTCACAACCACACGCCAGCCTGCCGAGGCTGTGCTCAGCTTCACCCACCTACCTGGTTACCCTGCAAACCACGTGAGCCATTTACGAGCTCCCCTGCTCCTCTTCCCCAAGTCCCAAACAATGAAGATTTCCACTCGGAGCAGGGCTGTGCTGGTCCCAAGGCACTTGTTAAAACCTGCCTAGAGCACAGCCAGATCGCATCTTGCCTCCCTCCTCCTTCGTGCTTGCCCCGGCTGGCCCCGGGAGCCACGGCCGGCCCCGGGGAACACCGCTGCTGCTGGCTCCCCCCCCCGGTCCCACCTGCAAGGCACCCTGACCCCCCCCAGCTCACCTGTGAAGGACAGCACTGCCCTGTCCCTGACGGCTGCAAAAAAGGCAAAACTGCTCGGATCATGCAAGTCCGGTAGAAGGGAACAGAGACAAAGAACCCAGCACGATTTATAAGCACCGTCGACGAACAAAAGCGTGTTGCAATAGAGCCCCAGAAGGCCTTTTGTAGGGCTGAATTTATAGAGAACTGGAATAAAACAGTGAAATCTTTAATGACTCCTCCAAAGTAGAGTCCTGACCAAAATTTGTTTCTTTTTCTTTCTTTGCGGGGGTGGGAGTTGTTAAAGTATCTGCTGTGTGCCCTGGGTGGTAATCAGCATCAAATCTGAGGGGAAAAAAAAAAAATATGGAAATTCTCTTTTTCTCTCTCTCTCCCTCAAAGAAAGACAATAAATTTCTCCCCAAGAAACAGAAGAAAGTAGGCTTAAACATCTACCTGGCATTCCTTTTTTTGATTATCTTTAAGATACCCTTGGACAACAAATAAGCTTTTGAAAAAAATACCCTGGAATGCTGACACTGCATTAGTTTTTACACAAAACCCCGGTTATTACAAGAAGCTGAGGAGGTTTTGTTTAGTAAATAAAGACTAGGAAACAAATATGGTAGTATACAGATATTCAAGCGTATTATTCAAATGATAAACAGTGTTTTGAAAAACGAAGCAAAAACTACTCGCATTCACCTCATCCCACAAGAAGTACAGTTCCTGTTGCTGCGGAACAGCAAACTATTATGATTTCTTAAAAAACCAAAACAAGTAAAATCAAATCAAACCCCAAACCTAGGCCTCTTCCCCCTTTTTCTAGGTTCACTGTTGAAATTTTCTTTCTCTACTTTGCAAGCTGAGGAAGATGATTAACTCACTGCTTCTTATACACCTACAAAACGACGGCACTCTGCAATCTGAACATCACCCGGGTGTTTTTTCCTTTTTTTTTATTTAGAATTCACGCTCAATTTCACGGCGTCTGATTGAAGATGAGGGGGCGGTGAGGAACATGTGGGCGAAAGCCACAGCAAGCTGCCGCACACACCATCCCATCCTCCATTTGGAAGCGAACATCTCAGCCTGGAGGGAGCTCACTTCAATAGCAATGTGCCGAAGCGAGCACCCAGGGACTTGAAGTCCTCGAACAGATTTTTGGGGGTTTTTTTGGCCTTTCACAAAAAGATTTTACACAGATCGACCCCATGCCACAACAGAGTAGAAAGACTTGCATCCAACTTTATTAACTCACTTACAGTAAGTTTGGGTTTTTTTTTTTTGGTTTGGTTTGTTGGAACAGTGACTACTGGAAAATATGGTGAGTGGGAGAAGAAATTATTACAATGTGCTACTTGACTAAAACAATCAAAATGCAAACCCAGTATAATGTCCTGGAACTGCTTTTTGGTTTTGCTTTTAACATGCCTGTTTGGACATCTTCTTGCTAGCACTCAAACTAATGACTTAAGAATAAGCCCCAAATTTCCAAAACTATGAAGAATTTAAATGGCATTTTCCCCATATATACCCTAATCTGCTTATTTCAGTTTTAAATACTTCTTACCTATTTACAGAAGTATTTTTCTCATATTTTTTTTTCAACTCAGCTCAGCTAAAATAAATTTCTGCTCAAAGTTTCCACATTTCCAGCCAGAGAAAGGGTAACTGAGACAAAAATTGTGCATGGTTAATGGGAAGAAAAATAACATCGGAAACTTTGCACACACAAAGAAGGGAAGGAGGGGAGAACAAGGCCAGCTGGACAAGCTCTCTCGCTCTTTCATTTCTCTTCTCTGAGGAGGTTCACACCGGCTCATAGAGCACTGAGCCTCCCTGACCTGGGCATCCGGAGTTGTGCTGAAGGAAAAGACTCCACCACCTTCTCACTAAAGCTTACGAGAGCCCTACTAAGTACCAGGAATGTTTCACCCAAACCTATTACATACCGAAGGGGCCTTACATGAGGAAAGTGAAAAGGTGTTGGGTGGGGGGAGAGGAAAAAACAGTTCGCAGCTGTCAATCTGATACCTTCTCCTGATGGCATCTGGCCACGGAAGGCAGAGATGCATCACGTTTCATCAACGCACACAGCTGAGCCCGGCCCACGGTGATGTACCCCATAGTGCCACCCCACCTCACGGTGGACACCTTCTGCCTCTGCAGTGTGGGTGCTCTTCCCTTGGGCTTCCTTGACAAATCATTAGTGATCACCTGCCATGGAACAAGTGCCGCTTCCCTAATACTTATTCTTCTCCAAATACTTACTGTCCTCCCTAACGCTTGTATCTTCCCCAGATTCACCTCGCTCATGGTTATAAACCATCACACAAAACTGCTGGAATGACTAGATTTTTCCAGCACAGAAAAACCAGGAGCAAGGCTGGGCTCAGTGCTCCTCAACCTCTCTCGGGTTTCCTCTCTTGCCAACACCTCCTATGCCAAGAATCACGCCAGCAAGACCTTCCTGCTCCCCTCTGCTGCCACCAGATTCCCCCGGTGCTATTATTTAAGGCTGCAAGTGGTAGGACAAGGTGGGCGTCCACCAGCCAAAGGCACCTATCTAGTATTCCCCGCGTGAACCACAGTAGGTCAAAGACTCCAACTCAGGGAAGACCTCAGGTTGTACATGGAGCTCAGACAGCATTTCACTCTCTTTTCTTTGTGGTTCTCAAAACCAGAGGCAAATACTTTGGTCCACATTGAAATGGGTGAGGGAGAAGGAAAGGAGATGGGAGAACAAAAGCAGGATAAAAGGTAGTACGGGGGGAAAAGAAAAAAAAGAAATTGATGAAGTAAAATACAAAGCCAGTAAACAGTGTCTATGCTGTAGAGACGATGCACTGAAATTATTTTCTTCTCCTTTTTCTTTCTCCTTCCTGAGAAGATGACAGATCAGTTCATACTCTGAGGACTCTACTCAAATTGCAGCAAGCAGGAAATACTAAACACATGATTTCCCATTTCTTTTCCCTTATAAATTGGAAACATTGGACAATATTTTATTGGTGACTAAATTTAATTAAAATATATACTCATACAGCAGATGACCTGATGCTTTCGTATCTTTGGCAGTCTTTCTGCCCAGCTTCTCATTTTCTGTAGTTACAATTCATAATTACAAACCAAATAACCTCAGGTTAATCCTGAGGCAGGATTAACCGATTTCTTATATGTAGTCAGTTATTTGCTTTAAGCTCTGTAATTTAAAACAAATTTTATGCATACAATACCAAAATCAAACCGAAACAAAACCCCAAAGCCACTCCACCCCAAAATCCAACACCACCACCACCACCACCCCCATTCATGTTAAGCTTATGGTTTGGGTATCTAAATGTCTTAGCTCTCATCTGTTTTATCCCATTTAGCAATTACCTCCAACTGTACTAAACTGTCACAGTTTTCTTTTTAAGAACTTAAAGAAATGAGGTTTTATTCAAACTGAATACTCCACGAGTATTCATTAACAGCTCACGCCAGGATTCAGTAACAGAATCTGACCTTAATTACCAATTATCAACTGGATAAAATTTACACATTCACACTCCTCGTAGATAATTTTGAAGATTTTGGTGGCTGCAATTCCATGACCTCACACGCTACAGTAAACAGAAGATTAGAAATTGTTACTCCAAATTTAGCACAAAAGCAGAGACAAACCCAATGGTGCTCACTAAAAAACCCTTGTAAAACTGGGATTGAAATATGGGAAAACAGATACCGGTTTAAAATTATATTACCAGGATATAGTTCTGAGCATGCAAATAGTTTAACTTCCTGGCTTAATTCGCAGTTTAACTACAGCCACCTTAGGAGTCACCTCCCCATAGGGCAGCTAGAGCAATGCAACCCAACCAGTACATGAGCAGCCTAAATTGCAGACTACAGAAAAGTGTTTCTACCTGGAAGGCCGGGTTACAACAAGCAAGCAAAGGCAAAAGTCACGATCAAAGCACTGAAATACAGAAAGAAATAAATAGGTCGAATCCCCGTATCTGTTTAAACTACTCGTACATACAATTTACGACCTGTTGGTGTGCGGCACTGAGGAACTGACCTGCAGGTCTCAATGATTCTCTGAAGATAACCAGAGATACCGCAGAACGTTCTTTCCTGCGCACTTTGCCAATCTATTTTTTTAATTCTTTGTGGGAGGGGGTGGTATTTGCAGATAAAATGTCGGGTTGCTTCAGGAAAAACATGCACAGTAATAATACAACTTATTCAGGAACAGAAAAAGTTCAAGGGGCAATAAAAGTAGGTAGGAGCCTGTAGGAGATTACATATGCAAAGAGTCTAAAAAATGACAGCAGTTTAATTTGCAGAGAGGTGGAAAATCCTTGACACAATGCAGGTATATAAAATAATAAATGTTATAGGGAAGGTCAAGCTGAGCACTACTGGAAAAAAAAAAAAAGAGGACCAAACTGAAACCTCGTAACTCTTATTTCTAGCATCAAGATGTGGGTCTTTGGAGCTGAACTTCTCACCAGTTCTGTTTTACTGACTTATCTCAGCTCTCATTTCCTCCCTGCTTTTGGGCAGATATTTAAAATACATGTGTTTGAGATGTAGCTTTCCCACTGCAAATGAATGCATTGATCAATTCTGTTTGCAAACGTTACAGAGAAACCTTTTTAAACAAAATGAGGTATTGGCTCTTGGGCTTTTGTCATGAAATACTGAAGCTTTGTACCGGGGAATCTCAACACTCACATTATTAAGAAGAACACGCCCTGCTAAGGGCGAACAGATAACATTCTCGATGGGGATCAAATGTGATTTTCAGAACACCACCCAGCTACTAATTGCACTGCACGAAAGGTTAAAAAAACCCCACAAACCAAAACACCGTGGTCCACAGCCGGTTCTTGCAAAATTGCCCACTGAACCACTTGTTATTGTCCCTCTGAAACCCTTCGCAGGGGCCGCTTCGAGACAGGATACCGATGAATCACTCCGGGTTTGTTTTAAAGAAATGAGGAAAGAGTTAAAAATAATTCTGGTTGCTTTAGAAACTGACATCCTTTGTTTTGGTTGAGATGAAATAACCATTACAGGCATGCAATACCCTTTAAACTTGCCACTATTCCAACAATAACTAAAGCTGTTCTAAGAAACTACCACCCAAAAAGAGATCACCACAGATTTACAGTAAGTTTGCTGTTGCAAAGTTGGAGCAGACCTGCGGTATTACCAAGAACGCTCAGCTGAGTCTACTTCGGAGTGACCTGACTGCCACCACCAAAACATGACAGTAACAGGCTGCCCACTGGCTCCAGCAAAAAAACACGTCAATCAAAATGGCAACACGGGCTTCTCTATTTTCAACGGCGACTTGAAGCTAACCCTATTTTCAGCAAATGCAATATTCGACCCGAATCAGTAAGACGACGTTTCTAACACAAGAACGTCAAAATGCTGCTAGAATTTAACGATAAAGCCAAAACCTGTGTGGTTTTAACACGCATTTTAGCTTTACTATTGTATTTCACTCAGATGGCAACCCTGTAGACAGCTGAACCCAGGCGCTCTCGTCTGCCGAGACAGACACTTCTGCCCTCGTCACGAGCATACCCGGCCGCTGACCCCTCAGCATTTCTTTTAAACAACGCAGACTTTCAAACTCGTAAGCTGTTTGCTTTGAAGCTGGCACCGCTCCATCTCAAACTGTCTGAATTATTAGGATTCGAGCACAGAAAGGGATTTTCGTTTTGCAAGATTTCAGCTTCCACGAAGCGGTTCCCAAGCCCATCTCCTGCGCTCTCCCCGCTACCTGCCCTGAGTCCTGACGGCTCGCAAGAACACAAACTTCCTCTCTTGACATCTGCCCCCTGCCCAAATGAACCTTAAAGGACCACTCTGAACCAAGCCAGCAGTAACTCGTGAGGCAATATATTGGAATATACTCATGTTCCAGTAATAGCCACCTATACACACTATGTGATGCTACATGTGACAATATCTGTGACCTGACTTATAACTCTCTTGATCTGAGTCTGTCTTCACATTTTGGAGATTGTTCTGACTCAAACTAAACTAAAAAAACCAACACTGATAGGCAAAACGAAGCTCAATAGTTTGCAAACTAAACTGCCATCTCTCCCTCTACATATGCGTATGAATGTACACATTTTTAAGGATGCATAATTAGCTGTAAGAAAATAGTTCTCAGAAACCAGAAAGCTAAAGTATTTATATCAAAAGCTGAATCTTTCTCACTCTATCTGCACAAATAAACCCACTGAAGTTGCCAGCTTTGTCAAAGTGAGCAAGATTAGGTTCTAAACATAAATCAATCGAAGCAGTCAGAAGTACTGAAGTTGCTTTCAAATTCCTTGCAGATCTTTACAAATTGAAAGCCACTGACTTAGTCTGCGGAAACAAAGTTAGTATTTTCTAAGGCAAGACAAGGTTGCTATCATACGCAACATGGTTTCTATTAGGGCCATCTAAAAGCAGAATAAAAGTCCGGTATTTCCAGACAGCATTGCAAGAGTGGTTTGGGGAATGTTGAGAGTGAGGGGGTGGAAGAGGGTACTGATCTTACAACTGCAATATTGTTTAAAATTCCAGGTATCCAGGCTGGTCAGACAGCTTTGGGTTGTTCAGTTTCAGTTTTATTTCTTGGGGTTTTTTTCTTTTTTTTTTTGCTTCCAAATTTTGCCATGTATTTATAACCATAAAAGCCAGTAAAGCGACTTGATTTGTGAGAGGCACTACAATCAGCCAGATCTGAGATAAAAATAAAACTCATTATCTGTAAGGTTGCTCTCAAAAGTCAACTAACACATTGGCATCATAAGAAATTAATTCATCAGTATATTTTTGACAGGCACAGTGTTTTTCTCTGAAAGGTCATTTTTCTAAATTAAGCAAAGTATTAAATATCTTTGCTGTTCTGCTGCACATCCCAAACTTAACTCATGGAATGTTTTCACAGTAAAATCAAATTACATTTGAAATAAATACGTGAAATAAAGTTTCATGTGCATTTAAATTTGACGCTTGTACCATAAGCAATGTAAGCAAACAGTAAGGCCTGTTCATACGCTTCGTAAACTATGTTAAGTGAAAATGTGCATGCTTAGTAAATGCGGCATAGCCTACTTTTGCCCAGAAAGTGCCCTTCTTTTAAAACTCGCCCAGAAGCACACTTGTAAGCATGAAAGGTAGATCTGGACATCGCTGTCCACTGCTTAGGATGTGCGTGCGCCTTCCTTACTGAGCTGGGACACCCAGACCGACGTCCTACACGCCATGCTCCGCTGCTGCGCGCCGCCTCTGCATCCCTCCTCACCCTTCCTCCCTCCCTCATCCAGCAGTGCTGGGATGGAAGCCACCAGAGCTGCTGCACAGGACTTTGCTACCGACTCCCACCCTGCCTCCAGAAGGAGCTTACCTGCACTCTTCCCACTGGCGGTGGCGAAGCCTTGTGAGGAACTATGGAAAATACACACCTCTCCCTTTCCACGTCAGAAAAAGAAACTTCCACCCGCAACACCGACAAGAAAAAGCAGCTCCACAGGATAAAAACCGGGATTCCTCTGGTGCCAAACAGACGTGCCAAAGACAACTTCTCTTTGTGAATAAACACGGCGCAAGGGATAAAGCTTCTCCCCCTTTTGCACCTACTGGAGTTCTTCTGTGATGAGTGGATTTTCTGCAGCGCCTGTCTTCCCGGCAGGCTAGGGTTACAGGAGTGTCTTCACTTATGTAACTTCATTTCTTGAGTACACAATTACCCAACACACCCAAGGCACTCCAAGGCTTTTGCCTTTTTTTTTTTTTTTTGTTAAAGAAAAACTAGTTTCTTTCCAGCTGGAACGTTTTTACTATTTTTTTTTTCCCCAAACTTAGTCACAGAAGCACTCTGAATGTGGTGCACCGAGACCCTCGGTATCCCAATAAAGTAGACATGAATTTCTTGGCAGCGCATCTCTCTCTCTATGTACAGGAACGTAGGCCGAGCTCCAGACTTGTGAGAGACCTCAGCATTCACAAGAACCTCCTCCATTTTCACCTGTGCACCTTTTTCCTCCTGCAGCAGGCCATCAAGTATCTGCTGAACATTCCTCCCAAAGCCATACAAGAGGGCTGCCTACGCCAGCGAGCCCCACCGCCAGAAACAAATGGCCTTTCTGCCATTTCACCGCACAGAATATCTGACTGTATTCTTCCTGAACAAAACATTTTTAGCTCATTTTACAAGAGAAAGACAGTGGCAAAGAGCAGGGGGACAAACAATTAAGGGAGTATTTGCCCATGAAAAGGCAATGGGATATTGTGTGGGGAGACACCTGCAATCAAGGCACGCTCAGCTGCAGTACGATCTAGAAACCTGAACAGCCACCAGCGAAGGCAAATACAGATCTGTCAGGCAGCACATACACAGACCACAGGAGCCTTATTATAAGGATTTGTACTTGCCACAGCTTCCTTAAAATACCTTCTCCCTCCTCAACAGGTCTTCAGCTAAAGACCATTCGAACACCATGGAAACCTTCCCTTTGGGCACACATTGAGGAAAAGACACAGCACCAACACGAAGGTACCAGTCACATCCATCATCAGTGGGTCTGTGCCAGGCAGAGTCTGACAGAGACCAAACTTTGATCACTTGTAAGTAGAAATGGGCTTTTTTAACTGGCGACCTGAGCAGTTAAAAGTGCAAAGGGATCCCAGCGACCCCAGTGCCAACCTAGGACTGAAGGTCACGCAGGTCTGAAACCACCGGCTTCATATTGCAGTCCGCTAACAAAGATTTAGGACCCTGTCTACTGAATGGTGTGACAGGCGGTGTGTAAAAGGGGGAAAAAGTCCCCTTCTCCCAGGAAGCTTAACTTAAACATACTATTAAAAAATACTGATTCTATTTCATGAGCATTACAGATTCCCAAAATCCATACTTCTGCTCGAGGTCCTAAACATCCTGACAAAGTCATTGCGGCTCTTCGGGTATCATTCATTCTTTCACCCAAACCACTATTTTTAAGCATTTTATCCAAAAGCAAAGTGGTGGAACTTCATGACCATACTGTGTTTGGAGGTACTGTAAAATTTCCCAGCTTCATTGCTATATTACACCCCGTTACAGCCGACAGGTCTGTTACAATACAGTGTCACGTTGGGAGAAAGGAAGATGCTGTAACTGGAGCATCTCTCCTATGAGGAAAGGCTGAGGGAGCTGGGCTTGCTTAGCCCAAAGAAGAGAAGACTGAGAGGGGATCTATCAACACGTACAAATATCTTAAGGGTGGAAGTCACGAGGACAGAGCCAGACTCTTTGCAGTGGTGCCCAGCGACAGGACAAGGGGCAATGGGCACAAAATGAAGCATAAGAGGTTCCAGTTGAACGTGAGGAAGAAATACTTTACTTTGAGGGTGACAGAGCACTGGAACAGGCTGCCCAGGGGGGTTGTGGAGTCTCCTTCTTTGGAGATATTCAAAACCCGCCTGGACGATGTCCTGTGCAACCTGCTCTGGGTGAGACTGCTTTAGCAGGGGGGTTGGACCGGATGATCTCCCGAGGTCCCTTCCAACCCTTGCCATTCTGTGATTCTGTGTGATTCTGTAAGGTAACCCACCTGCAGCCTGCTCTTTGCCACGCACCCGCAGCCACACGGGGCTTTGCAAGGGTGGGTAAGGCAGGGTTTCTGAGCTGGTGGTGATACCCTGGCAGCTGCACATCACCACCAGGGCTGCTGCAGAGACAAGAGGCGAATTCCCATCTCTGGTCACCCCCCCCACTGCAGAAAGGGGTGGAAACGCTTTTCCAGACCTCCAAGATACTGAAAGAGCACTGAAACCATCAGGTTGAAGGGATGTTGACAAATATTTACCCTTGTCATTATTTCAAGTGGAAGAAAAAGGTTAAGTTGTCTGAGGGAAATTAAGCGTTTCAATAGGAACAAGAACAAATGTGCAGTTGTCAGGATGTATAAAAATGCAACCTCCCTAAAACTGTTCATGTTTTGATCTATGCAACCAAGAAAGATACCTTAAAAACAACCACGCTGCACTCCGCCTGAATGCTGTTGACGTAAGCTCTATGGGAGAGGAAATAAAAAGTAAAAAACCAATCAGGCTGTTGTTACACTGTTGATTGCTGAAGATACACAGTGGGAAATGATACCTCCCATCTCATAGAATTTGACAAGACCTAGGCAAAGCAAACCAAAATTTTATTTGTAATATTTCGTTTCTAGTTCAGAACTGAGATGGCTGGCCGTATTCATTTACAAATGTTTGCTTTATGAATACATCATGTCTAATTTGTATTTAAGAAGTAGAACTGGAAACCAAACAGTGCAACAGTAAAGCTTCCTTGAGGCATAACGCCAAAGAAAACCAGGAGGCTGCAGTAAATGGCACTAGTAGACGCATTTTGGGAATACCTTGTACAGGCCAGTAAGAATCTCCGCGCTGTATTATCAAAGGGGCTTTAAGCATTATACTGCAAATCCTGTGTTAACAAGAAGTGGATGAAGCATACCAAGCCATATACTGTCCTTTAAAATTCCCCACATTAAAACGAGGTTTGAAGAACTCAGGTTGATGTTATATGTTAGTACTGGAGAGTAAAATGCATTATAAGGCGCATTATCCTCATAATTATACCCAATACAAGTAACGCATATCCATAAAATGCAGAGCTAAATAAATTGAAACACATCATGGTTGGGAAATGCACTGTTAAGGTACACAGAGCCTTATTAACACCGGAGTCAATACTGGGACTCATTAAGACATTCCGGTGTTTTGAAACGCTAAATTAAATTTTACATAGTGATCTAGTGGCCATTTCTCCCATTCTAGTATCACCAAAGGGCACAGCTAGCTTTCTTTGGCTGTAGTAGTTGACTGATTTTCTATAGCTTAAAATGGCCTTCACTGGGCTAACATCTAGCTTCCCCAGGAAAACTGTAGGCTCCTGTGCTGATGACAAGAGGATGCTGCCAGAAGGAATCTGCCAAAAAAATACTTTTGTCAGAAAATTCATGACCAGAATCTAAGGTATTTGTGAAAACCAAGAGTTTTAGGAAGTTCTACATTAAAAAATAGTTTCCAGAATGGTCGGTTTCATCTTTTCTCAACCCCCCCCCCCCCAAACCAAAAAACCATTTTATCAAAAACTTTGTTTCAGATTTTTTATTAATTTATGCTAAGAAAAGCCATGCAGACTTTGAATAGTCAAATTCAAAACAAATATTTGAAATTTATAACAATGAAACTCTGATTTGATACACATTTTCATTTCAGAAAAATTACAGAAATATGACAAGTCTTGAGTTTTCTGACATTTTAGTTTTTGTTGCTTTTTCGCATTAAGTACAAGTTATAAAGGGAAACAAAGGCACAGTTCTAAAAATAATGTCCACAATGACCTATGAATCTAATTTCAACGAGCTGTAATTGCAGGTGTCTGAATAGAGTACAGATCTGCTCCGAAGATCATCTGACATCCCTACAAGGAATGGCTTGGCACACACTTAGTTAAGTGTGGGTTTAACATCTATTGTTCGCTCCAACCTGGGATTGAATTTACTACCATTCGGAGGACTCATTCTGAAAATACTCGTCTTTTAGGTAATTTCAACAGGGTTATGTTTTGCTTTTTGCACAAACAACACTGTATCCGTTGTAAAGCTACAAACTTGGTTATGGATCTCAAAATGCCGGTCTTTTCCTTTGTCATATCTACACCTTACAATGGTACGCAGGCGCTCACAGATGACCATCTCTTTGTTGCACGGAATAAATTAGGTGAAGCTGAAATGCCTTCCCCAACCCCATGCTCCGAACTCAGGTGAGCATTTGACTCCCCCCCACCAATATGCTACCAGAGGACATCGGATAAAGAACCCAACATCTGAATTTAAACATCTCCAGAGCAATGGAAAACCTAAATATAAAAAAAATGGTTAACCCAGAAAATCCCATACTTGTCCACTGAAATTCAGACTGTTCTCAGGCTATAAAGCTCTCAAGGATTTTAAGAGAACCAGAATTTCATCTTACAATTTTATTAGGAAACCAAAATTTCCTGGCACAACCCTGCAACATCCACCTATCTGTGGGAACTCCCTTGTTATGACTTCCATCCCCCTGTGGCAAGCGACTCTGCAAACCAGCCAAATCTTACACAAAGGTTTGCTTCTTCTTCGGCGCTCCCCTGGAATCTCAGGGCGTAGATGAAAGCGAGGACTGGCTGCCTTGGAAAGCGGCCAGGCACAGAGCAATAAAAAAAAAAAAAAAAAAAAGGCAGGTAGCAAGACGCCTCCCAGCAGCATAAAATTCCCTCTTCTATGGCGAGTGGAGAAAGGGAAGGGGGCGCTTGTTTTCGACCGCACGGCTCAGTGATGGGAAGGCAGAAGAGAGTGTGTGGGACGATGCTGGAGAGGTGAGGGTGAAATGCCACAGGGCATTACTTACGGTGGGGAAAAGTCGGGTCTCAGGGTTAAGGAACTTGTCGTGGGGTATGTGAGCTCGGTACCGGCGCCCACCACAAACCTTCTCGCGTGCCTTAGCTCCAGTCCACAAAATGACGTTTCCATGCTCCAAGGATTTATTGGAAAGATAATTTGTATTCCTAAGGAACACAGTTGCTGCACACGTGAAGTCTTACAGAGATACTTAGATAGTTTATTGCCAACTACTTATACAGAACATACTTTCGAATTAACCCCTGGCCCTCCTCAGTGTATCTTCTCATTTACCGGTGCCTTTTCCAATGGCACACAAAAATTTAAAGGCAGCTTCATCTGTCTCGCTGTTTCATCACATACTGCTAGTGCGTTCAAGGTGGGGGCATGAACTCCTTCTGCCCTTGCACATTCTGACAGGTTATACGAACTCGACAGACCCACGGCTTCAAATGCAGCCAGTGAGTCAAAGCGCCCAACCACAGTTCTCTTAAACCCGCCTGGTTTTCAGCAAGGGACTTTCTGAAAATCAGTCCCTATTAAGTTGTCTCAGACTGGGCCCACCCAAACTCAGCTGCCTAAAAGCCTTCTGCAGAACCACACCTGGCTTCTGAATGCGTCTCCTCAATACGGTGTAAACTACTTATTGTATGGACAATGCAAAATTAGGGTAGTTAGAAAGTAGCCTCTTCTTCCAACTTGTAGCAATTAATTCCAAAGTCAAGAATCTTCACAATATAGTTGAGAATTTTCAAAGGCACTATGACGTTGGTGATGGGTTTTAACTAATTTTCCCACAGAAGCTGATGGTAAAACTCCTGCCAATTAAAACTGCGTTCATCAAACGCAGCTTCCAAGTGCTCCTGACAATCACACTCATAACTCCTAGGTGAGGTAATAACCCGCTTCAGTCTTTTGGAAAATGATCTTTAAAGATAAAACTTATTATTAAGTAATAAAAACCTGGTATTTATCTTGCAATGACAATAAAGACCTATAATAAAGCACGCAAGTTCAACCAGAATAAAATCTTGCTGTGCTCAGCATGAACTGGTTTGTGACCATACCCTTTGTAACATACAAATCCCAAACAGTAGAGACCGAAACAGTACGGTACACCCATACAGTGTCTCAAATGGACACTGAGACCAGGCCAAAAGAAACCCATGTGTTACTTTAATACCAGCTCAACCTCCCACCTGACATTTCCCCTCTGGCTGGGCTAGCAGAATGATCTTCGTTAAGATCCAAAAGCCCTACCCTGCCCACTTTCAAGACAAAAGATGACTTGCAAAGGTTTAGGATCACTTTTGGTAAAATATGCTACCCGAACTTACACCATCAGATTTAACATCACGAGAAGATTTCCAAACATATTAACGGGAAGATTTGTGCTTGGGTTTTGTTCTGGTATCTCCCTCTAAATAAATTCCATGGTTGAGTTACAGGCACCTCCTCAGTGTCTTTTCATAATAGAAACCAGGACTGGATGAACCAATACTAATAGCTGATCCTCCAGTATGTACCGTGTCCTGTCATCTATCATCTCCAGGGCCATCGGCACTGCTGGGATTTATAATCAAATCGTGGTACGTAACAGACAAATGAGCAAAAATTCTTCTTAATTTAAGATGTCATTAATTCCATTATAATTATATTGACTGTAGTAAAGGTCTGCCATTTTTAAACGGTGCACAGGCACTTAATTCCCTGTGACAAGCATACTTACACCGAAATAAAGACACAGAGTTAAGCTGACACTAGTTCCATGTCAGGGAAGTGAAAATACCTGAAAGGCCTATCTACACAACATCGATTTAAGACGACTCATAAATCCAGCAAGCTTCAGAGAGGCTCCAGAAGCGCAGCGGGCGGCAGGGCACGTCTCGCTTCCTTCGGGGAGGAAGCATTTACTGAAACCCTACACTGTCAGAGGTAGCGGCCAAAGCAGCAGCAATTAATGCTTTCAGCTGCATATGCCCAGCCTATCCAAAATAATTTTAAGGTCAAGCTTCATCCGTCTTCATTTGTTTTTAATTTTGCCAAGGTAACTGTGATTAACTTATCAAGTTTCAGGCTGAACTACTTTGGGGTCAGGGGAGACGGGAGGGAAAGAAAGGTTAACGCGGAGTCACGTGTTTGCCTTACAAGCCTAAATAAATAACTGCTGGTGATGCAGAACAATACTGCATTTTAAAATAAACAAGAGTCAAATCCCTATAGCCGAAACAACCTAAACATAAGTTACTTTGTCTCTTTGGAAAGCAGTCGTCAATATTAACAAACATCAGACATATGCAAAAGACAGCTGAATTACATACACACAGAGCAAGAAAAAAAAAACAAAAAACAACACCAAACCAATGCCAAACCAAAAAACCCCTCGCTGTACACTCTACTTCTAGAAATGCGGCAGAAGCAATATTTCCAGTTCCCAAAAAGAACAGCTGTAAGCTAGTCTGGGGGCAACCAAGGATGTCTAAACGCAAGCAAAGTTCTCGTATCCAAACACTTCAAGTTCTCCGAGCAAAGAGCAGTTGCTCATACCCAAAGACGACAGCGCCAGCTTTGCAGGCTCCTCCAACAGGTAGCAGGCCTGCCTTGGCTAAATAAACACTCCAACATCCAAAGTATCCAGCAAATTCCCGACGGGAAGTTTCAAACCCAGAAGTCAGCAGACAGGGCTGCAGGCATATCTGCCACCCTCCAGAGACAGGCAGGCACACCGGCGTCCCGCCCAGGGCACGCAAGTCACTCGGAAACTGTTTCTCAGCATCCTCCTGCACCCCCTGGAGCGTGCCAAAATACCACGTAACCCTGCTGCAACACAAATCCCATCTCCCGGCTCCCCGCGCTGCCCCTGTGCTCGCCCACTTCGGTAGGGCTGCGTTATTCAGCTTCAGGTGCCGCCCGCTCCGACTTCTGCATTTTCAGAATATCCGTGCACAGGTAGCAGGTATGCCTTGCTAATTAAAGCAACAACGCTCTTCTCAAATGTCTTCATACAATAAATAACTTGGCTTCTGGAAAACTGCTTTGGTTGTGGTTTTGTTGGGGTCCCTCCCCCCCCCAGCACAATTTGGAGATACAGATCATGTCACAGCTGTAAAACCCGATGCTAAAGCTACACACTATAGCCCGAGATTAAGCTTTGCCTATTTATACAACAGCGTCCTTACTTTAGTTCTTTAAAGTTCTTGCAGTCCATTTCTGTCTTTTTCATACAAATAATATTTGCAAAAGCGAAATGTCTTTGTTCAGGTAGACCAAACAGAGCCTTTTTCCCCCCCCGGTAGAAGCCTGGAAGCTAATAACTATTTTAGAGCAATTCCAGTGCAATGAAACGCTGTTATTGGCCGTTTATGTAACAGTGAATTAACCCCCACCGACACCTTTCAGGAATTCATAACCATAGTGCACAAAATGTACTTTGCGAGAGCTTGTTAATACGGTAAGTGCAAAAGCCGTCTCGACTCAGAAGACTGTCTTTCAAAGCAAACATGCTTAACCTGCAGTTTCAGTCATGGAAGAAATTACTCAATTAATTGCAGACAACAAAAACAACAGGGTTATAACTAATGTACAGTAAATGCTCTGTGGGTGTAATGCAAGCTCATTTCCCAGTAGTGTACTCTCTTACATCCTAACACATTTCTTGCCCCGCTGCTGTAAAACAGTTTAAGAATGTCAAATTTACTTAAGATTTTCCCCCCACACACACACACACATTTGTTTTCTGGCAATGAATACTATTATTAACCCAGGCAGGGTTTGGTCTCTTAAGAAACATGTTTACAATATAGTATTTTGCAGCACGGTATTTTTCATACTTTCTTCCAGACAATACCTCATGTTTTCCAAACTTAAAACCAAACATCGGAATTCATAAAGTTTCTGCCTGCACTAACGATATCCTTGCAGCGAACAAAAGGAGAGCCCACAGTGACAGGACTCCATAAATTCTCACCTGCTCCTAGGAATTCCAGCAGGCAGAGAGTACCCAAAGGCTCAAAAGCACAAGACGACCCCACCAGTGGCACCCGCTCCCATTCTGACACTAAGCAAGAGATGGGGTAAAACACTAATAATTAAAGATAACGGAAAAAAAACTTACCAAAGCAGACACCGGTGTCTTCTTCCGTCATTCCTTCCATTCATGTTACAGACATCTGGCAATGGACTTCATCTAGGCTAGATATCAGCATAGGGCTAATATTTAGACTCGCTGCTTGCTTACGGCTTACAGATTTTCAGGGTAGGTTTATGTGCACAGCTTACGATTTAAAACGGGAACAACTAACCGGGATAATAAAATATGCAGATGAAAATTAAAAGAATCCCCTTCTAGCACACTGCACAGCCAGTGCTCGGCAGACGCTAGGCACGTTCGTAAACACGCATGCCTCCCCTTCCCATTGGAGCCAGCCCAGTACCTCAAAACCAACCTCCCCTGAAGTCTTGCGACATTTTTCTCAACGCAGCCCCCGTGCAAGCGTGTCTAATCCTCTTACCCTGAGAGCC
>NW_009259588.1:7770733-7807542 GCF_000687185.1 Egretta garzetta
TTTTTTTTTTTTTTTTTTTTTTTGGCATTTCCCGCAGCCAACTGACAGCCGGTTTAACCCACTCCCATCCCATCTCCCACCATGGGAAACCGACTACGGCAAAGCCATTCGACAACACGCGATTCCCATTCCCATTAACGGGCGCAGCGGAAAAATCGTTGCGCGCCTCGCTTCTCCGGATGAATAACCCCGGGGAAGGCAGAGAACCGGCAGATGAAAGGCAAGGTGTGGACTTTGATCGTGCAATCAGATCCACGCGGGCAAGGCCCCCCAGCCCATGTGGGGCGGCCGCTGAAGGTCAGCCGCGGCCGATCAGGTTGCAGCGAGAGCGCCGCGGAAAGCAAGCCAAACGGAGGTGGAAAAAAACCCCTATGCACCCAGATATCTGCCAAGAGATGAAAGAGAAGTTTGCCTCTGGTGCTGGGATTTATGATAAAGGTAAACGAAGCTGTAATATAACGCTTGCCAAGATACTTAGGTCTTCCTTCAGGAAAACACTTAACCATGCGCTTAAACCCATTACTATTCAGGGCAGCCCATAAGCATTTGCTGAAGGTTAAGCACGTTCTTACATTAAATTCTATGCTGATTGAGTTTTGGGGTTTTTTTTCCCTTCTAAATCTGAGCCACTGTGAACCAACAAAATGAATTGCCCTCATTATATTTTCATATCGCCTCTGTCTTCTTTCAAATTAGACCGAAGCATGCAAACAGAAAGCCTTATCCTACATTAAGAAGATACAACCCAACTTCACATTCTATCGGGGGTTGTTTTGGTTTGGTTTTTTTTTTCCCTTTAAGATCAACAGGCTGCACAACACCATGCGCATCCCTATGAATGAGCACCTTTCATGAGGAAGGAAGCGAGCACACAGAGAAAAGATTGCCCTGCTACTTCTAAAACTCTGCAATTCCCTTGATTGTGCTGTTACAAGCCAGGAAGGATCACACGGAGCAATGCATACATACATATGCCTTATCCACCTGATCTCTTTTGAAGCAAACCTTAAAACGCTGTACCTGGTGAACGTGTTTCAGCTATTAAAGGTCGTGGATAAGACAGCTATTTATCAGTTCAAGTAAGGTCACCGTTCCATCCGCAGGCAGAGGCCTTTGCCTATTGCACAAGTGATGCTGCCTGCCCTTAATGCCCCGAGAAACTTTTGAACAGGGCTAAGCATACGTAACAAGCCACAAACCTAACACATAAATGTTACAGTTCCTTAATGTTCAGCGGGGAGGTATCACGTCTGCAGCTGCTTCAGTTTCTGTTTCACAGCATATCGTCCGGCCTCAGAGCTCCCCGCTGGCCATTTCTCACAAAGAACCTGTATTCCCCCCCTGTTGGAGGAAGAAACCTTGCTAACTAGTCAATCAGCTGCTGTGGCTCCTTCCAAGAAATTTTTCTCCTTGTTATCATTTAGGAATATTCTGCCCCCCACACTAAACTACTGGTTCGTTTACTTTCTTTACACATGAAGAAAAATGGACCTTGGGAAATGGCTTGTGCCTGGTTTAGATTTCTACTGCAGCTAAAATCAGGGTCTTGGTTGACTTCTGTAACATACAGTTTTGAAGGAAAACATTTTTACGTAACTCTTCCGTTTCCCTTTTTGGGAGACAGCCTTACAGGAGAGCTTGTGAGAGGCAGTCAAATCTCCTGCTGCAGGTTTTGAGACTGATGCCAAAGTACCAGGGCAGAAGGCTATGTTAAGGTCAAGGTGTTTCCCATTCTTATCAGCCATAGCCAAATGCTACGAGCAGGCAGGAACATCTTTACTACAGCCACCTCTGAGAAACTTTACCGCTTCTCCTCAGTTGCAGTAATTTGCCCTGCTAAATCCTGAGCTCAAGGCACCACCATCTTGCTGGAAACCTTGTTGTTATAAATAGGTAAGGAGAAAGAAATAAAGAAGAATCTCAGAAGCCTGTACCTAAATGACCAATTTACCTTTCCGGAAATAAACGTCTCACCATGCTCCTCTACCTTGGCACGGGAGCTGGACAAAAGAGATGAAGTCTGAAACCCCAAAGCCACAACTGTACTGATGTGCCCCAATCAGCTCTTCAAATGGGAAAGCAAACCCAAGAAGGAGGTTAATGATCTTCTTTCACTGAGGGGGGAAAAAAAAAAAAGGCATTCATAAAAAAAATTGAGAAGGCCATAATCACGCTGCAAAAAAAATGAAAGTGCGTTCAGCTGTCCATGGATAGTGGAATTACCCGTGAACTTTATAAAGCACCTGCTGGGGTGAATGCTATAGGAATTCTGTTTAATCAGAAGAACAATGTTGCAAAAAGGGGGAGAAATTAGATGTTCAAAGTCTTCCCTGCTGTTCCCACAGCTTAAAGACCTACAAGCACAAAATCAACACAAGCAACATGAAGAAACAAGTAAGTAAATAACTACAATCATCACCGCTGTGCAGAGAAGCTTGAAACCAAAGGAAGAGAAAGATCAGTACGAACAATCCTAACTCCAAATTTGTAAAACAAACCTAGAAGAAAATGTCTCCTTATGTGAGATCATAGCAGGGCTCAAATGGCTTCAAGACAAAGCATACGTGAGCTGCTCTCTCCTGCGGAGGCTCAAACTCGGATGCTCATGTCATAGAATCATTGAATGTTTTGGGTTGGAAGGGACCCCTAGAGGTCGTCTAGTCCAACCCCCCTGCAGTGAGCAGGGACACCGCTAACCAGATCAGGTTGCTCAGAGCCCCGTCCAACCTGGCCTTGAATGTTTCCAGGGATGGGGCCTCCACCACCTCTCTGGGCAACCTGTTCCAGTGTTTCACCACCCTAATTGTAAAGAATTTCTTCCTTATATCCAGTCTAAACCTACCCTGCTTCAGTTTAAAACCATTACCCCTTGTCCTGTCACAGCTGGCCCTACTAAAAAGATCTTCCCTGTCTTTCCTATAGGCCCCCTTTAGGTACTGAAAGGCCGTAATCAGGTCTCCCCGCAGCCTTCTCTTCTCCAGGCTGAACAAGCCCAACTCTCTCAGCCTGTCCTCCTAATAGAGGTGCTCCAGCCCTCGGATCATTTTTGTAGCCCTCCCCTGGACCCGCTCCAACAGTTCCATGTCCTTAAGTCAACTACCAATGAGTTTTCCTGCAGAAGCAGGACCTCCAAGAGAGGCCATTTCTACCGCCACTGGATTCACAGCAAGGACCTGGCAGCACGCGGTTACCACGTGAGCTTCTCTCTCGTCCCCCAAAAAGGAGCACAAAATGAAGGATGCTAACTGTTTTCAGTCGTTAGTAGCTGGAGATCACAGCACCTGCATTTCCCTATACCTCCTTCTTGAAGAATTATTTTAACAACCTATTAAAAAATTAACTAGTAATGAAACAAAAAGAGATTACAAACTGATGACCTCCATTTTCTAAAGTTGAAATCCCAATCTCTTCCACTGGAGTGAAAGTCCAAGTGATGAAATAAACCTTGAACTGTGTCCTAGCATTGCTCTACTCATAATTTTTGGAAACAAAGAGCACCTCGTCCCAAACACTGAAATTTGGCAACTTCACCCGTGAAGAAGAGGGAGCAGAAAGCCTTCAGCCAGCCGGTATCCAAACAAGGGTGTTCCCCCAATCAATGTCACTGACCGGAATCGCACTTGCAATCGTAAAGGACACCAGTGCAGTTACTGTCATACCACCGTGACCTGACTGTGCTCCCAACCCAGTGGCCTCCAAAAGTGGGTCTCATGAACAGCAAGCAGTCATAAGGATATGAAAGGGGGGGTGGGGGGTGGGTGGAAAAAAAGAAGGAGCTATTTACTGTCGACACATTCAGCAGAACTCAGCCTGCATCATCCTGTTAGCTCTCCCGGTGTTTCTCCAGGAGCGAGTGGGCAGGAGAGATGACGGAGAAGAGCTCTGAACAGGAACTCACCGGCAGAGGGAAGTGGGGTCAGAAGGGCCACGGTCTTCTCACCTCCCAAATTCCCCAAAATGAAAAATGGGTACATTGTGTATGCGCATTGGGTTGCCCTCTAATCTCAGCCACTTCAACTGTTCCTAAGTGCTAACTGCTGTTTCAACTGATAAAACAAGGAAAAAAAAAATAAATAAAATCTATGCGTTCCTGATGTGTAATATACAGCTGTCACAAGAAGCAACACTGCAGATACAGGAAAAGGGAACTATTTAACTAAGTATTTTTTCCATTTTTATCGAAGGTAATTCCAAATAGTGAACAGGGGGAGAAGAGTTCACTATGGCATCCAGTGTTCATCCTAAGTCAGACTGCCAGATAGGTTAGAAAAAGATAGCACTTCTTTAAATATGCTTGAATAAAAATTCCTACTTGGGTTTGAGATAATCTTAAATAGTCTTTCCAATGGCTTTGTCCTGTTACACTATGATTTAAACCAGGTATATGCAATTTTGAATCATATTCAAACAAGGTATGTTAACCAATTTAAACTATATTTAGACTGCAGTATTTTTACTACTAAAGAAACCTAACAGAGGAACAACATGCTTGGAACATCTGTCGCAGTGATTGAAAGAAGTCGACGACAGGAATAGCAAACACTTATTTTCTTTTCCGAGATGCTGTCAATCTGTTGAAGCAAGGTATCAGTGAAGTAGATTGTTTCTAAGAGGTACCTCACACTGGCCCATCTTCTCCAAAACAAAGATGATTAAAATATCCCCGTGTTGCATAACCTTGTCTGCTTGCTTATTATTATCTGCTATCTCTGTATCAGGGGGAAAACACTCTTTGCCAAAGCTAGTAAGCATGTTACAGTTTTTATATATATATATTAAAAAAAAAAAGTTCATTTGCCTAAATCTAAAAACCTCCACCTAATGAAATTCAAATGTTAACATGTGTCAATTAATATTTACATTTAAATAATCAACTGTATGACTCAACACAATCCCTAAGATACAGACCCCTAAGCAAGGCTGGCTGTCACATGGCGTATTCTGCAGAGACGATCAGAGCCACAAGTACTTGTGACACAAGTTTCCAGTTACTTCATGGAAGATGACAACAGAACGGCTGCTCACCCTATGCTAACACTGGTTCTCCAGGATGGATTTCTATGCTGCTTGCTCCTCAGGTAGTCAAAAAAATCAAGGTTCCCTTGTCCAACCACCTTGACCTGTCTGCCCAGACCACCCAGAGGTGTATCCCACAGGAAGGTGAGCGAGGGAAGAGTCTCTAGGGTTGGAACAGTACCTCTTCTCATGGTCTCCAGGCTGAGCTTGCAATCTCATCGCCAAGCGGCAGCTGTACACGTTGCTCTCCTGAACTAGGACCACGTTGCTGGAACACGTCCAGAGGAGAGCAACAAAGCTGGTGAGGGGTCTGGAGCACAAGTCATACAAGGAGCGGCTGAGGGAACTGGGGTTATTTAGCCTGGAGAAGAGGAGGCTGAGGGGAGACCTTATCGCCCTCTACAACTGCCTGACAGGAGGCTGTAGCGAGGTGGGAATTGGTCTCTTCTCCCAAGTAACGGGCGATAGCATGATGGGAAATGGCCTCAGGTTGCACCAGAGCAGGTTTAGGTTGGACATTAGGAAAAATTTTTTCACCGAAAGTGTTGTCAGGCATTGGAATGGGCTGCCCAGGGAAGTGGTGGAGTCCCCATCCCTGGAGGTATTTAAAAGATGGGTAGACAAGGCGCTTAGGGACATGGTTTAGTGGTGGGATAGCAGGGTTAGGTTAATGGTTGGACTTGATGATCTTGAAGGTCTTTTCCAACCTAAATGATTCTATGGTTCTATGACCTGCTGGGGCCCTTAGGTCAGGCACACAATGTGTGATAAAGAGTGGCCTGTTACTCCACATCACCCCTGTCCGATTGACAGCATCCACACACCGCTAAGGCAGGCACGTCTCTCTTGAGCTCTGGTGGAATAAACCTTGAGGCTCAGCTGGAAGAAGACAGGCCGGTAGGCTGCCAAGGTGAGAGGATGCCTTTAATAACCAGCAGCGGTATTGCATGAGATGAGAGAACACAGCCCACAAAGGGCCGGAGGCGGCCGTGGTTGCACGGCCCAGGCAGTTGCCTCGTGCTCGGTGCTAAGCTGGGTTCAGGAGAGGTGACCACCACCATTACTGGTCTCACAGACCAGCCTGGGGAAGAGCTTCTCACCAGGTCACAGCACCGCCACGGGGCTGCCGGCTGCGGCACCAGGATTTTCAGCCACAGCAGAGAATGGCACCAGTTTTCTAGCCAAAAAAACTCAGGATGTGAAACTGTTTAGGAAATGGTGTGACAGAAATTAAGATGGGGACTTCAGAAGAAGCAGCCGAGCGGTTTCTGACCAGTGGATATGGATGTAAAAGCTTTCTGAGAAACTTGCAGTATCAAATAGCTAAGACAGAACCAAGTATCAGCGCTCAGGAAGGACTGAAATTACTGTGAGAAGGGAATGACACGCCACAGCCTTGAAGGTCTCTGCCGATTATTTGCAGGGGTGGGGGGGGGTGGAAATCAAACAAGGACAGGGATACTTACATATTCAACTAAATAGTTTAAAATCCTGTTTTCTTTTTGCATGTAAATATTCACATTAACATATATTGCGGTAAAAGGATTCATAAGACATTTATATATAAAATGCAGACTTAAAAGCAGAATGCATCCCTCTGCATAATGTTTTTTTGTAGATACAGGGTTCTTTACTTCAAAAGGGACTGCTACACAAAGGAATCGTTGTTAACTTCCAACTTCAGTATCAAAAGTATTTAGTGTACAAATCCAAAATCACAATTCAGCCACCATCGGGAGGTCACATCAGGTTCTTCTGCAAACAATTTGGGAAAAGATGGCGGCTGTGTAACTCGCTGGGGCGACCCCAACCCCTGCCTTATCATACCCCACTCCGCCCACGGCTCAAATCCTTCTGTACTTTTATTAAAACTAATGGATACAGATCCCATCTTCCCGAGAGCAAAGACTTGATTTCCCCTTGCATCCACTGGTCCTTTCGGAGTGGTCTCCTTGGAGCTCTCCAGGGGCACATCAGCTCTTTGCTCCTGCTCTTTTTACCCCTCCTTAAATTTCAGAGGGACTTCAGCAAAAGCTATCTTAAAGCATTGGTGGAGAGACCTGGATCTACGTTTCCAGAGCAATAAAAAGGTAGGACAGAATTTTCTCTGTCGGTAGCAGACAGGCAGAGCTCCTTTTTGACTAATTATTTTAATGCTGCTGTGGTTTTGTTGTAGTATTAATTATGCAGTAGGGCGCCCACAGCTTTGTATAAGCATCGTTTTGAATTATTTAAAACAAAATAAAAGGGAAACAGCAGTTACTCAGCATTTCTGCAAACCATGCAACTCAAATTTTAGCACCGATCACAGAACACACTACACAACAGATAACGTCGTCACCCATGTACAGGCCTTGAAAAACGAAGCACGGGTCAATTTTGCAGCTGACTGTCCCTCCACAGGAGCGCACGTGCTCAAGGACAGAAGCATCGTAGGGCTACCAAGGGGACTACTTTGTGGACTCAGCTGGTTACTTTCTTTAAAAAAAACCAAAAAAACACAAAAAACAAACAAAAAAAAACCAGAACCCCCCCCCCCCCCCCAACTCAGACCATAGCAGAAGTGGGAAAAAAAAAAAAAAAAAGTTAAATTAAACAATGTATTTCTATTCAATTTTTGAAGTTTTGGGTTGAAACAGTCCAAAGTGAAAGACTAAAGGAGAAATAAAGCTCACAGACTCCTCTGTGATTTCAACCCAGTCCTTGGCCAATTCAGCAACAGTTGGGTCAGACACTGTGAACTAATACAGCCGATATTTGATGACGTGGTTTTCCAGCCACCGTGGAGCGCCCTTCCCTCCCGCTCCCGAATCCACCCCAGTCCCCGCTCCTCGCACAGCTCTGTTAAACCGCCCCCTTCCACGCCAACGGGGTAGCAGGTTTTAGGAGGGTTCCCTTAAGGCTAATGAGGAAATGTTGAAACGAAGCAGGGTGCAGTCATAGCTGCGTGACTCTCCGAAAGCAAGCGTTTAGGAACAGATTCATAAACAAGGGGATTGCGGCTGTCAGTAGGGGCTTAAGGCCCATAATCGGGATCAGACAACGCAATGCGAACCGCGGCATTCGCCGCAGGAGTTGCTACACTTCTGTCCTTTTTCCAGCAACTTCTGCTGACTCAGGAGCACAAACTGCTGACATCCCTCCCGGGAGCGCTCACGCACACAGCAAAACGCCTTTACACGCACACAAAATCCAACCATGTGAACACGGAAAGGAGTTTGAAACAACAAGTATATGTCAAAGAACTTAAAAACCATAAAGCTCCATGCTTTAACCACTTTTTTTTTTTTTTTTAAATACTCACATTAAGTGCTACACTGAATAAAAGCAGCTGAACAAACAATCTTGGGATTACTGGAAAAAATACAGTGGTAAAATTTTGCAGGATTTTAGCCCACTACAAAGACCCACAGTTTTTTGTCCAATCTGGAAGACAAATTGTTTCAATGAGTGAGGATTTCCCCTCTTTTCAGAAAGAAAAAACTCGCTGTGCATGTGTGGCACATCCTAAATAACCAAAAAGCATCACGGGAGTTGTTCTGCACAGGTACCCACCCCGGACACTGCACAAGTAACTCTGCCATTCAAAATGTGGGATAAAAAGACTATGGAAAAGTTTGAAGTACAACTTCTTGAAACTTAGAAAATTACTGCTGTTACAAGAAAATACATACAAACAAACCCAACTGAATTTATCTAACACTTTACAGTTGGGGTTTTTGTGATTTTTTTTTCCACAAAGAATATGAAAAGGTCACACAGAAAAGCAACTTGGGCTGCAAAGTGACAGAATTCAGGCATACAGCTATCTCCTAGCCTCAGTCAGGTTATAACATCAACACCCAAACTAAACTTCAGCACATTTATTGCCAAAATCCTTTTGGCATCAGATTTCGTAACTGTGGAAAAAATATTCCAAGTTTTGTCTTTTTTTTACCCAGTGAAATACTTTTACTGTTTCTTTAGTCTAGTTGTTTTCCTCTAAGTAATTGTTATCCCTTCTTCTATTTCATTACCCCATGCTAGCCTCACAACCAGTTTTCCATCTTTCATCGACCACCCAACTTGCACTCTTCCCAGCTAAGCAGGACTTCTGTGGAAGAGAGCTAGAGCTTACAGGGTACGATAAGCTAGATGTGCATCGACAGTATAGCACTCTTGCAAAAAAAGCAAACCTTGCGCTGGAACAGCCAGCCAGCAACGGAGGTCCGTGAGGAAAGCCTTCTGCTGTACTCACCATTACTGGGATGTCAGCAGGAGCATTTTGGTCAAGTTTCGCTGCTGCGCTCCATGAAGCACGTGGACAAGGCGGACAATATTCAGGGAAGAGTAGAAAAAGGATGGGTTATGTGTCTAATCTAAACAAAAGGGCACTGAAGGGAGATGAGCTAACAGCCCTCAACTGTTCAGAAGGATGATGCAAAGAGGAAAGGAACTTATTTTCAAATTACAAGAAGAAAGCTTTCTGACAGAAAGAAAAGCACTTGAATAGACTATATATATGTATACATATGAGTCATATATATGTATAATGTACGTTTTACCTTTTTAGTAGGATGAGAACATAAATCTATGTATGAAGATGCTAGCTGCTGTCAGGAATGACCAAGACTTTGCCAATGCTGCCTTAGGGCAAGTGGTTTAGGTCATTTCTTGGGGACCCAGTTCAGCCCTGTGACTCTGCATGCAGGCAAACCACCTTACCCTTTTCCCAGCACCAAGTGCCCACTGAGGCCTATGAGAGGAGCAGTCCCTTTAATGCAAAATACAGAAAAAAGCGAGGCTTTAGCTTTGCTGTCCCTGATAATCCTGGGCAAAGGTCAGGTACAACCTGAACCTCAACAGTAGGTCCAAGGCAGAGTGATAAAAGATGATGTAGCCATGTGGAATACTGCAAGTCACCTGAACTGCACAAAAACCCATGCAATCAGCTACAGAGAAAACAAAAGCAGGGGTTTACAGTTGCATGCTAAGAGGTCTACAAATAGGAAAGGGCAAAAGTCTGCTGGAACACCACCTTTGACTTCTATATACTGTACCAGCAGATGATGCATGTTCTTTTCAGACATCAGCTTCCCCGTACCCTTCTTCTAAATAAAGTACATGGCTTTTCCCTCTCCTATGTGTATTTTATCTACACAGATTACTAGTAGTTTGGGATAAAAAACTATTTTACTTATTTGTACTGTCCCTCAAAAAATAGGGCTCTCTCTCAGATAAGCATTGACCACCCATCAGCTGCCCAAAAAACCAAGATGCATCTCCCACCTCATTCTGATTTAGCTACAGCTACAAGTTTGGGTTCAATCTAAGTGATTTTTTTTAACCTCTTGTCCCACAACTTTTTTTTTTTTTTTTTTTTTTAAAGTTTCCAGGGTGTTTTTTTAATCTGTCCTTTTCCCCCTTCTTCTTCTCCTCCTCCCTCTTTCCTCCTTCCAACCTTTTTTGTTCTACACCAGCTGTTCTTCTCCACTGCCACTCCTAATTTCTCTACACCATACCACAGGGTGGAAGGCAGTGGAAGAAAAGCACATTGAGCTCCAGCAAAACAGGGATGCTCCTGGTGCCCTCCTCCTCCAAAAAAGCATGCGTCTCCAACCTTCACTGATCCGTCAGCAGCAACAGTACAAACCAATACTGAAACACCAAGGGCAGCAGATTTTGCTCTTGTATCAAGGTTGGCTACCTCAAGAAATCGTTCACATACAGAGAGGGTGGAAAAAAGAAGAAAGCCTGAAGGACCAACTGAAGATTACAGACAGGTACGCAATTTGGGCTAGCCTTGCGGGTAACACAGAAGCACCCACAGAAATGCTACAGTTGCAGTCACCCTATAAGCAAGGATGTGAAAAATTACTGTGATTTTTATCCCAATCAACTTCAGTCTTTGGGCTGGAAAAAAAAAAGGGGGGTAGATCAAAACACTTAGCAACTCTTTAAGAGGAAAGGCATTGCAATAACGTCTCATGACGGGGGGAGAGGAACTACCATGCCTTCATGGGACAAAGCATAGGTTGGAGAACACCACAGGCGGCTTCACGGATGTCTTGTGTTGTCTTGTCTCTGGACTGCTGTCAGGGTTGGAGGGACCCTGACGTGATCTGGATGCCTGCAGCCTGCCTGGACGATACTGACTATTGCATGCGAACCGCTGTGTCCTCAAGGCTGGGCCTCCTGACACACTCCTCCCGCTTTCCACAGCACGGCTTGCAAGAGGAGTCCAGGGCTGAAGCATGTTCTCCAAGCCAGGGAGATGTCAATGATCCTGTTAAAACTGTTCTAGATTTTTTTTGTGAAAACTGACAGGACTACAGTCCTGGTGAAGATCTTGGCCCCCATACGTACATGTTCCTTTGGCTTTTCCTTTTACTGGCAATGCGGAAATTAGCAGTGTTTTAAGAACTGAAGCCCTCCAAGAAAACAACTCAGGCAGAGCAGAACACCTTGGTAATTACATCACTACCTTACTCTCCCCTTAGCAAATCCTTGTCCACAGCACATGTGTTAACTAAGTTTCAGCAACTTGTTTTGGAGTCACTTCTCATGCAAAGCAACTGTTGAGTTTAACGAGACAAACAATTTATCAGAACCATTACTGGGCAGCCAGTTTTTTGCTGTACAGCCAGGACCAAAGGTGCTTAACTGAAAAGTCTATTTCCTGTTGTTGTTCCACGCAGGTGCATTAGGATTATTGTAATACTGGACTTTGTTTGATGGAAAGTTTCTGTATGTGTATATAATCTCCCACACACGCACATATGCTCCCAACTCCAAGGAAAATAAACAGAAAGTTAAGCTGTGGTCATACTTTCATTTATACTGGTCACAGTCATCCTCGTTTTCTCTGAAGTAGCCAAAATCTTATGCAAGTGCACAGCAGATACGGCCTTTGGCTTACACGGGACATACTTGCCAGGGTAACGACAGCTGGGCCGCGGGAGGTTCGTTTGGGCTAGCCGCATGGGACATCAGACTGCGCTCATTTGGAAAGTACCTAGCAGCCATGCCTCGACTCATTCTGAAACAAGAAGGGTCACTTCTTCCTGGTTTGTATCAAGGTTATCAGAAAACCACAGAAAGTTCCCACAGCAGTAACTTAATAAATATTCTTAGGGGAATAAAACAAAGTAAAAAACATATATTTAGATACGCATGCATGTAGCAAGCTGTTTTCTTAAACACAAAATAGAGAACTTCTGCTCTGGCAGAAGAGTGGACATTCGGCAACAGCTGCTCTACCCAAAGCAGGCAGCCAGTATGGAAATTACCTCCCGTTTCCTAAATAGAAAGTGCACGAGTATCAACAAACTATTGACTAAATAACAATGACCAAAATTAAGGGGAAAAAAAAAAAAAAAAAAACCCAAACCAAAACAAAGGTGCAGTTCAGATCAGAAGAAGTGCTGCTCATCTAACAACTTCCACTGATCTTACTGGAACTAAGCGTACTTATACAGGTAGCTAAAAGTTAATTTGAAAAAACAGACCTTAAATTCTGGTTTTGAAGATGCAAGCCAGTGTCCTTGGTTACACAACATGCTACAACTGAGTTTCTTCTTCTACTCGGAGCATCAGGCAGTTACAAAAGTTGTTAGTAAGTCTTTAATTGCATCATAAACCTTGGCAGTGTTTGATAATTTCTTAAGGGATTTGATAGAGGAAGCAAAAGGTTACAAAAATCTGTTTTTCTTCTCAGGTTCCTTACCCTTACAGCAGTGCAATCATGTGGAAGAAGCGAATGTGAAAGTACCAGATGAAAGAAGGCAAGTAAATACATTTCAAGCTCCTTTTTAATTTTAAAGAAATAACAGTTTAAGCCGATCTCAGGGAGTTCTGGCTCAAGACTGAGCACCCGAGGTTAAGAACACTACTAAGCGTAAGTGTTTTGTAATCAAACCCCTAATTTTGTGCTGCGTTCAAGCTAGCAGTTACTAGCCCAATTAGCTCCCGAATTCAGTGCTACTTGTGTTGAGCAGCAGGGGCTGCGTGCACCTGTGGGAATCACAGAATAGTTTAGGTTGGAAAAGACTTTTAAGATCATCAAGTCCAACTGTTAACCTAACCCTGCCATCCCACCACTAAACCATGTCCCTAAGCACCTCATCTACCCTTCTGTTAAATACCTCCAGGGATGGGGACTCCCCCTGGGCAGCCCGTCCCAATGCTTGACAACCCTTTCGGTGAAAAACTTTTTTCCTCATGTCTAACCTAAACCTGTCCTGGTGCAACTTGAGGCCATTTCCCCTCATCCTATCGCCAATTAGTTGGGAGAAGAGACCAACACCCACCTCATAACACCCCCCTTTCAGGGAGTTGTAGAGGGCAATAAGGTCTCCCCTCAGCCTCCTGTTCTCCAGGCTAAATAACCCCAGTTCCCTCAGCCGCTCCTCGTATGACTTGTGCTCCAGACCCCTCACCAGTTTCGTTGCCCTTCTCTGGACAGGCTCCAGCGCCACCTGGGCACACTGCTGGCTCATATTCACCTGCCTGTCTACCATCACCCCCAGGTCCTTTTCCTCCAGGCAGCTTTCCAGCCACTCTTCCCCAAGCTGTAGCATTGTGTGGGGTTGTTGTGACCCAAGTGCAGGACCCCGCACTTGGCCTTGTTAAACCCCAATCTACCATTGAAGACCTGGGGAAAATTTGCTCCCTCCCAGCGCACTCCCTCCCAGCCGGGGTCTGCTCCCCACCTGTCCCTGAGACCATCCATCAGCTGGGGGTGATTCGTTAACTGTGAGGCAGGGGTTTTTCTCCAAACACTGCAGTCTGTCACCGAGCAAGAGCATCACGCCCTGTCGCTTGTGCACAACACACATTACAGAGGGCTTGAGAATTTTGCACGGCCGCTTTTATTTGAGGAACAACAGAGATACTGCTGACTACAGAATGACTTCTTCACAGTGCTGCTTTAGGGGGACACTACTGGCTTTACTTCCTCATGTAACTATGGAGGATGAAACTATTGCTCATGTAATGACAGTGACTAGGTGTTCCTGCCATGTAGCAGTGTCCTGCCCTAGCAGGGAAAATATCAGTATGTCCCAAAAAACCAAGTTCTGTCCCCAGAGTTCCAGTAACTTAAATTCAACAGGAAGAAAGCTCAAGAAAAGCTCAGAAGGGGATTCTCCCTTCAGCTATTCTCATATATTAAATATATGCATGTATAGCAATATTCCTGTTTTAGTAGTTCTGGTATTTGTTTTTCATTAGGCATTATGAAACTTACTTTAGCAAATATGTTTTGTGGATTGTAATCCATAGCTTGTTAACCACTATATTCATTTAGGGACTACACATATGCTTTTTCAAATATAGACATAAGGGGAAGTAAAAATCATGCCAGAGAGCATTGGTTAGTTCCCAGGAAAGACGGCATCTAGAATTTGGCAGCCTTCAGACATGAGGAGAGTACAAACACCATCAGACTCAAAATTTTAAGTAGTTTGTGTGGGCCATTTCTTTTGTATTGGTGACCCCAACTTCTACAGTTATTCATAGCTTAAACCATCCTTATTTTTTAATATAAAACACATAGCATCGTTTCCTCTAGCTGGAGCATTATTGTACCAGAAAATGATGCTTGCAAAACACATCCCACTTGCAAAACACAGTTCCAAGTGCTTCTAGAAACTTATTTTTACTGGACTATTTGATAAAAATGCTGATGTAATTCAGTACATCGCTACCAAACCTCTTACAGAAGGAAATGATTGGTATTGACTGGGAAATGATTGGTAAACAGAAAATAATGAATGAGTTACCACTGGGTTTCCAATAAAGCAGAGAGGGAAGAGCAGTCACAGCAAATCACCAGAACACACCAAGAACTGGTCTCCACCACCCAACAGAAAGCGGGGCAGAGATTCCAGAGGTAAAGCTCAAATGATTTAAACACAGCAGAGCGGCACAGGGGTCTCAGATCCTCCCAAAAGCCACAGCCAGCAAAGCCCTCTGCATTTCATGAACCCTGGCTCCCTGTTCGGCCAGGTATTGGCTTCCTGAAGGGCCATCCCAGCTCAGGCACAAGCCCGGCTGTCGGCCGGGGACCCTCCGCTCCCCAGCGCCAGGCATCCTCGGGTGACAGCTTCCACGACTGAGCAAGGAATCTGCATCTCACATTCATGTATGGCAAATAATAAACCCTCCAAAGCTATTGTGCTAGCGATGAGGCTTCCTAATTGGGAAAAAACACACCTGCTCCAACGTAGCTCACTAGCTTACTGGTTTTCTCTTTGGTTTTGTTATAGCCAAGATGAAAGAATCACAGCTTAAGTTTATGGCTTCTTTTTTTTTTGTAAAACACAAATGTACTGTTGGTTCCGTAAAAAAACCAACCAACCAACCAAAACCAAACCAAACCAAAAACCAAAAAACCCCCAAACCAAACAGAAAAGCCCCCAAAACCCCTGCCATCAGCAGGCGTATCTATTTAAATGTGGGTAACAAGAAGTTCACATCAAACATCCCCTGTAAGCTGCTTCTCCCTTGCACTGATGCTGAATTCCAGCCCGTCCTAGGAGCTGTCTGGTTCCGTTCTTCACCAGCGCTTCCCTCCCCTGCTTCGGGGGGTAACACGAGCATGAGCTCCTCAAGCAAAAAAATACAGTATTATGCACAAGCAGACCCGTGTTGAAGAACGTCGTGGGGTTGGGGAGTCAAGCACGGGGCTGAAGCCAGCAGCACAACCTCCCCTCAACCCCAACATTTCCTACGCTGCTTTTCCTCACAAAACTGCTCTACCCCTTGCTGTGCGGAAGGGGTGGCCACCCCTGGGTGGCCAGCCACGTGCTGTCCTCCCTTCGCTGCTCAGGGAACGGCCCCACGCCCACTTTGGCTCGTTTTTTCAGTCCGGTTGGTAAGAGAAAATGTTTAAAGACAAGTCTGGGTGCTGGAACTGTTGAGGGCACAGGTTTAGCAGCCATCACCAAAGATGAACTTACCCTCTGCTGACCCATCTGCCTCTTAACTGAATTCTGGATGGCGTCTAAGCAACAAACTCGAAATTGCAACAGGGCTTCTGTGCACGCGGTTGGGCTCAAAGTACTCACTATGTTACAAGGGCAACAGATAGCTGTAGAAAGAACATATTCTTATCACCACATAAGAAGAAATTTATATTGACACTACAGAAGACCTCACGGGGGGTGTAGGGGGGAGGAGATGCCTTCAAACACGTTTGATTTTTTAAAATCAAAATTAACAGCTTATTCTTCAGACTGTGATTGCACCGTAAAAGGGAAATAAAACCATTCAGTGTGCTTCCTCGAGGTTTAAGGAAGTAATTAAATACTGTACAGTTTGTAATATTTAATTTGCCTCAGCTTCTGGAAAATAATTAGACACACAGGGGGACACATTCAAAATTTTGATCTAGTCTACTTGAAAACTATTTGAAGGCAATATTAACTGATACATACGTTGCTGAATCCCTCTGCCAATACTTGCTGATTATCCCAGCAGTTTTCCCTCCTACTGCTGTATGAAAGAAACAGCCAACTAATTCATTAACCAGGAGGTGTTGATTACACACATATTGTTATCAAAAGCACAAACTACACTTTTTTCCTTTCTCTCAGTTACAGTAATTTTAGGTGCTTGCAAAACAAGCAGACTGAAAACATTCAGCCTGAAATCTGATACTTAAATAATACTTGGGTAATGCCTCCTTAGGAACCCAAATAAGACACACAGAAATTTTGTACACTCAAAGCCCAGCTATGCACAGCGAGTAGCTACTCTTGATTATGTATTCTATTTTAAAAATGGGTAAAGCTGAACAGACACAGAGTACCTTTTTTGTCCCAGAATAAGTATGTCTACAGAGCTGGAACATTCCCTGAGTTTTACATTTATACCTCCTTTAAATTCAAATTAGTTTCCAAATGCTAAAAAGCCCCATTTTCTTTTTTGCATGGCCTAACTACAGAAGACTTGGATTATATTGGTAAGGAATGAACACTGCCTTCTAACAAACTGATTCAACTGGGTATTTTCAATTTCACAGCCAATTGAAAGAAGCCCCCAAAACCATGAAAAATGACCTAGTACTTTTATCGGCATTTCCCACCCATATATATTTATGAATACCAAATTCCGTACTTACAACAGACTCTCAAATCATTTTCAGTTATTCACCACTGTGATGGCCAGAGCCCCAGAAGTGACTAACTGTAGAACAGGCGAGTAGTTGAAGACAATTTAGAAATATCACCCCCCAAGGCCAAGTCTGTCATCGATTTAATACGTCAGGTTTGGTCTCTAACTAAAACTAACAGTGCATGTTAATGTCATACATAATCGCAATAAAGTTTATAGCTCTAGAAGACAAAGTGCTACACGATTCAATAAAACTCTTTTAGTACATGATGTAACTGAATTATTAAGAAGCACAATGCAGGAATTTTAAGGCTCCTCCTCATCGGCAAGATTTGTTCCCAGGTAAGCTTAAAGAATATGATATGACCAGCATCTTTGTTGCCACGTAACTAAGGACAAGAAAACAGAAAAAAGGAGCTTCCAAAAAATCAACAGAAATATGATCTGAAATTTTCTTCCCTTAATTCTAGGAACTGCCCCTCCCTTTAGGAAGGGAGCATTATAAAGGCAAAGAGCACCTACGCAGAGCTGGATCCTCAGATTTCTGTAGCTATAAAACACCTTGGACAAAATCCCAGAGAAACAGGTTGAACGGAGTATATGACAACAGCCTCGGAGTCTGTACTTTGTTGTCACACTTTACATTTTCTGTTTGTGCTAACTCAGTAATCAAGAACTTAACCCACCACCTGGCTGAAATAAAATTAGGTTTTGCTTGAAGTTTCTCCAGCATCTCTAGTCGCTTTGCAAGGTCACGCTGAGGACTAGGGGTATCAAATGCCAAAAAAAAAAGCAAGATGTTTTGCCAAGCAGAAAATACCCAGTGCCTCCCTGGCAAAGGGCAGACAAAACAAAGGCGAAGGCAATCCATGACTCTGGGAAATGCCTGCTTTCACTTATTTATTTATTTTAAAACTCCTCCAAAACAAAATGCAGAGACCCGTCACTTTAACTGAAGAGACTTTTATACAGCTTTTCACTTCTTTGTCAGACAACAGTCAGGATGGCAAGGCAGTATTTTCAGTATCACCAACTTCTGGTGTCTTTCGGTTGCTCTTTTTCCTTCGTCCCACTGTAAGCGAAAACATTCCACTGAATAATATTTTGCATACTCTTGACCAGAACGTTAATTACAAAAGGCAGGTGGATTTACTTTCAGGAAACACGATACCTAATAGCAGTAACTTTTCAGAGCTCAATGACGAAAATCTTCCCCGCTTTACAGTTCCTACGGCCCCACTGGAACATCACCGCTGCACCACGAGGTCGGTATCTCGTGTAGTATTTTCAGAAAAAGCTTTCTCTTACCAGTCCAGTCTGTGTATAACTCACAAAAGACCTAAGTTGGCATTAGCTTCATAAAGGGTAAAACTGAATATTTCTGTGCAAGTAGGACATCTATTGCAGTCGCTCATTATTGCGTCTAGCACTCGCCATACGATGTTCACTAAGGGAATGGGTGGCAATGCTTCGATTCAGCCGGCTTCTGAGGGCCCGTCCCAGCAACTGACTGCAGTAAGGTATCTTTTTTCCCTTCTCAGTATCTAGCACAACAGATGGACTCCATGCCCAATATTATTCTGTGCAATGTCCTGAGTTATACCACAAATGGCTTATGTAACACAGCTAAAACAAACTCCTCTGCAGCAATGAATGGGGGCTCTGTTGTTGGAGTCTTTGCCAACTGCATGCATCATTCTCGGTTCCGCTATCGTTGCGCGGGGACAAAGGCGATATTCTGTCCTCCGTGGCAGCGCAGCACAGCAGCGATGCTGCAAATTAGAGAAAGCACAACACGCCGACAACAGACTCATTACTACTGTCCTACTCTCGGTTCCAGTACATAAATGTAGCGTAGCGCTCCTCCCGCTGTGCTGAAAATAATGGGAAACGGGGATAAACATGGGAGAGCCCTTCCATCGCTCAGGAACCTAGATCCCACTCCCTCCGTCTGGATCCAATTTTGTTGGGTGTTTTCTGCATCAACCTTCTATCCTCGTTCTTATCTTTTCTTCTATACATTTTCAGAGCTGCTGTTCAAGCACATCAATAATTTAAAAAATAATCTTCTCCAGAACAGCATAATCTATACTCCTATGAGAATCTGCTCCACAGTCTCTGGTAATGTCATCTCTCTCTGCACTATCTTTATTTCAGACACACACCAAAAAAAAATCAAGTTTGAGGAAAGATCTAAGAAAGTTTTCATTTATAACTAGAAGTAGACATTTCCCATACAGGTAAGTGAATTATACAGTCCTGATTCCTCCATAACCCCTTGTTCTGCCCTTGTTCCCTGTCCGCCTCTTCTTTTCCCCACATATATATGGCCTGGGCCGTCTGGCTGCTAGGTGTGACCTCAATATCATCACAATACTGAAGATAACCTAAGTGGAGACTTCAGAAAGCACACATCTAATAATAAAGCTATTTGCAGAAAACTGTGGGAATTCCAGAGAATATTACAAGCCTTGAAGGATAGGTATGCATACAGAAATAACATAAACCAGACTTGATTCTGATGACCCAAGAGAAAATACTTTGATATCGGTACTATGCTTGCCTTAGGAAAAAAGAAATTACTATCAGCATCCTTACCGTCTTTAGAAAAAAATATAATGCTAGAATGCACAAACATCTGACTATTTTCAGTAAGGTCTATCAGGATTAAACAGAATAGTATTAACTAGCACAGTGATCAAAAGCTACAGGGTACCTGACCATCCCCAACTTTGCCACCAGTGCCTCTGGCTCAACAGCCCCACATGTCCCAAGCCTAAATGAGCCATTGGTTAAAAAAACAACCCCCAAAACCCCAAAAGTGTCTCTTATGAGTGGCAACCTGACATTTCACCGAGATGACTACACAACAGTTCCCATAACATTTAGAAATTAGATTCAAAATAGGAGAAACAGTGAATGTAATTCTACTGCCAAGAATAAAAAAAAACAAACCCAAGAGTACTCAGGTCAACAGGACCCCGAAACGAATCCCTCGCTGTAAACTTGGGATATATTCTCACACAAGCAGAAATACAAATTAGACCAGTTACTAACAGGAAAAACATTTTCCTTTTTCTGTGTTTCCAAAGGAAGGCGAGAATTTGGTGCAAACACCACCCTTTTCTCCGAAGTGCAGTTCTACAGAAGTTGAGGTGAGCAAAAAGTCACCAAGTGAAAGCTTCGCAACACAGAAGAAACACACAGCCCATCCCAAGTCTATGACAATAATCTAAGTACTGCACCAAAAAATAGCTGGAAATAAGCTTAGAAAGAGTTCAAGCATTATTTACAGCTTAGCCTGTAAATACAGAGAGCGAAAACCGCGGCTACTCATGGGCACGTGTTGGGCTACCACAGCTGCTGGCGTAAGTAGTGCCTGATGCCCGTTTTAAACTGAATTTGCTGGAGTGGAAATACCAGACCCGAGTGGACTCTGAGCCACAGTCACTGTCCTGAGTGGCAGTGGGCAGTGCCAACAGGTCTGCAATGGTTGCTCGGGCACTTTCAGGAGTGGTCTCGATGGTGTCAAAAACCAAGATTAAAAACTCAGCAACTCCACAAGGGCCACTGAGCTCTCCCACACTGCTTCCAATCCCATCTTGTACTTGAGAGCATTCTTATATAAATAAGGATACTACCGCTGAAACCAGCCCAGTGACAGCATCGCTCTGATCAAATTTCTTTGCTAAACAAACAAGTTAATGGTCCCAGTGAGTAAAAAGACCTGCCCTTACCACCCTAAGCAACAAGAAAGCTCATAGCTGGTGGACACAGCTGCAATGAACAGGTTCCCTATGCCACTCGCCTGCTTCTGCAGGGATCTAATTTGGAGAGAGCACACTTTGACATGAAACTCCACCATCACTGCAGCAGGATTTTTCCCAAGGACAGTACTGTATAGCAGCAGGAAAAAGAAAAATTAAGGGGTTTGATGCTGCATAAACATGCCTGCACAGCTACTGGATATGAGCACCGAGAAATATCTGAACTCATAAGCTTACTAACTTTCATGCTGAACTTCGTATTTCAAATTAGCAGCCACTCCAAGATTTCTGATATGTTGAAACATTCCTAAATTTAAGCACTTCGGGTTCCCTTATACAAGATTTTCTACTATTTTAGAAGGACCATTGCCTGCCCTGTGAAGTTCCTCTACTCCCTTTGGCTTTTCCCTTTTCAATTTCCCCTTTTATTTACTGAAAATGTTTTGAAGATTGGTTGTTGGGTTGTGGTTTTTTTTCTAATATTTATTTTTTTAAACACTCCATTGGAAAAGGACAGGACTGATACAAAATTATTTCTTTAAATCAAGTCACACATTTCAATAGAGTGTAATTCAAACGCTTACCATGAAAAGAAGCCCAGCAACTTTTGTTTACATGCCTTAACTTGCTCATTTGCATTCTGTAAAATATTTTGAAGTCATTAACTGGAAGTTACCGTATCCTCTATGGTACACAAAAGAAACCTCCATCCCGCAGCCGCAGTCATTTTGTGTCATTAATCTGCTGCATGATTCAAGCACATCTGGATTTCTGGTAAAGAGCATATGACCAATAATAAAAACTACACGCGAACTAGCTCAGCTTGGACTCCTGCATTCATTTGGGAAATTGTCAGCAGAAGCTCTCTCCTTGGTTGTAGCTGTATTACTCAACAGGCAGCACACAGGAATTGTTTGTGGAAACATTTAGTATTTTTAGGTCTGGCCTCTCAATGGGAATTCCACACCAAAAAAAAGGTATAATTTATACACTCAAACCCCTCACCGTGTCCTCCGCTACGAATTTACATACAGGGGGTAGAGGGTGAATTGCTCAGCTATAAGCTGGAATTTACAATTGTGTTTAAGCACCCGCTGAAAATAACTAGGAATTATGCTCCTGACATGAGTACATGCTTCTCTTTTTCTGCAAAGTAAAAGCCTCAGCTGAATACAGGACAGGAGTACACATGAAATGAATTGATATTGAATGAAAAGCCACAAATCCGCTCTTCTAATTCCCAGTTCTTGTCTTAGTTGCACAAAATATGCTCTTTTAATCTAGTCTTTATGGGAAGATACTCTAAAATACTCTGTCAATAATTTATATAATCTGTATATAATTTTTTTTTTTTTTTGGGGGGGGGGGAAGGGGGAGCAAAGCAAAGCAAAGCAAAGCAAAGCAAATAAAATATCCTGCAAGAAAAAAAGTATTTCCATGGGCATTAAGCATGAAGGGAAAGTCAGGAAGAAGCAGAAGACGACTCAGCCTGAATATTTACCCCCCTCATCCTCTCAGCTGCATGCTCCAAACATTAGTGTCAGCTACAGACAGGTACGGACAGTCTTCCTTGGGGAATGTATTTATCCACTTAAATGCAAACTTACACTTTTTTTTTGTGACTGTATGGATACTGTATGTATACACTGATCTTCAGAGCAGTGCTGTACTTCCTCACCACCACAGGAGCACGGTTAATAGGAAGGGGATGAAGCAACCACTGTGTCTTGGAAGAGCATTTCTGCAGCAATTCCTGAGCTCCAGTTTCTGAAGACAGAAAACGGGTGGGGCGATTGGATTCATCTCTGGAAAAAACCTCAGCTTTTTTTCCAGTGGACTTTTTACTTAAAGTCTGTGTTGTTGTTACAACCATTATTTTGTACATCTTGTAAGAGCACCAAAATAAGCAAAGCAGTGTGTGTATCAGGCAGAGCTTTACCAGGGGAGCAAAGGAGTAACGCGTCAGGCAGAGCAACAGCCGTCTGCAGACCCCTGGATGGTTTGCACGCCCCTGGTCAGCGATAGGACGCAAAAAAGCTACAGCGTGGCTTCACGCACCCACGCTGCAGCACCATTAGCCCTCTACAACTTTAAAATGCTAAGTAAGCATATACCCAGTTCCCACGGCGGGATTTACATATGAAGCAGAAGGAGCAAACCAGGCAGTCTAAAATTTGTTTACCGAAGACACTTTTCTCACACGGGCGCGTATAAATGATAAACCCACGTCAACTTCCACCGCGCCGCGCCATGCCAAGTTCCTTAGCACTCCCGGGCACAAAGATGGCAACGGCGATGGAGAATATCTTTTCCAACCTTTGGTCAGCCAGAAGTCTGTTCCCTTTACCTTGCCGTGAGGCTCTAATCTCTGCGATCCACGTTTTGTGGTTCCTAGGCTTGTGCAGTTCCCCAGGCACAAAGTCAGCTGCTTCACGGAGGTTGCAGCCAGAACCGAAATCCACGGCCTGTACCATCGCTGGGGCCAGGCTCCCCTGAACCTGCCAGGCTGTTGCTTCTGAAATTAAAAGAGTGCAAGCCCTAGTCCAGCCGCGCAGGCTCGCCGCACGCACGGATCTGCGCGTTCAGAGGCACGTCTGCCGGAATCATTGCAACAGCCCACCCGAACCGAAGACACACAAATGGGGTGGCAGGGACACGGAGGAGGACTTGGCCACCACCGAAGGGAATTAATTCTCAGCGGTGAGACATCCAGCTGTTAATTACTTCTCAGGACGAGCGAAACATCTAACTGTATCTTCGGGCGCTCCATTTCAATAATTCATTCACCACCCTCAGATGAAACTCGTAAGAGGGAAGAGCAGACTGGGCAGCTCCGGGAACCGGTGATGCAGTTCAGTCGCGTCCCGCTGGCGGAGCAAGGCGACGGGCCCCTGGACAAACACATCTATATCTCATTAATCTACACCCGGTGTGCTAGGCACAAATAACATGATGGGGCCGGGGGGTGGGGGGGAGTTTCGTGAAGAGAGCCACACAGTTCACAAATTTTAGGAGAGGGTTCTGTTGGAAAAGACCGGGTCAGCAGTGACCACTGCTTCTTGGGGCTGCCAGGAAAGACCTGGCTTCACCCCCCAGCATGACCCTAAATGACCATTCCAGAGCCTGATCCAGCAAGGGCTTGGGGTGCAATAGCTCCTCAGGCTTCAGCAGAGAGCAGGTGCCTACACGCCTCAGTTAAGCTGTCTCTTAACCCTCCTGCGCCTCCACTTCTTGACTTTGGGGTAGTTGTAACAGCAATACCTTGTTTTGAAAGGTCTGTTGAAAGAAGTGCAACAAAAAAAAAAAATAAAAATGGAAGCCCCAATGAGAGCTGGTGAAAAATGTTACTACTGAACTGTTTTGATTTTGGACGACTTCAAGGAGGATACGGAAAAATGACAGCTCAGAGAGAAAAAAAGTCAGTTCCAGCTATTTTATTTGTTATTCTTCTAGCAGAGAGAGAAGAAAACTGGCTGCATGAATGGTATTCCAACACCAATGCAATTGTAAAAACACAGAGCACCGAGTAGTTTGGGTATTACCTATGCAGAAAAAACGACAACCAAGAATTACCTGGGTTTGGTACTGCTTTACGTCTAATAGTTTTAAAAACATTTGAGGCAGGAGAGGAGGGAAAAACACAAACAAACAAAAAAAACCCCAACAAAATGCAAAACAAAATAAGCTGGCAAGGCCAGTCATAGACTTGCTTGCTGTGAGAGAAGGGCGATTGTTCTATTTGTTGCTTGCCTACGTTTACTTTCTATCCCTTCACAGTTCTCAAAACCTCTGCCAGTTCAACAACGACAACAGAAGCCCTTCTGTGTAAACAGAATTCTTTGCTCTACAGGCCCAGGTAGAAGATTAATACAAAACCTTGCAGAGGATATCAAAACTAATGCAACAAAAACATACCAGGTGGAAGGGGGAAAAGTTTGGGGTCCTCAGAGGGCACAGAAAGAATATCGAGTTCCCGTTGGAAGAAAGAGTCAAATTATCCCGTGCAGGAATTCCCTTTGCAATGCATGAGTGCAGTCTCTCCTTTTGGACAGCCAGGTCAAGTGGAAGAGGAACTATGGCTTTTCAAAAGCATCCCACCTTCCTGATGTTACCTCCATGTGAATATTCCTCTTCAAAGTTCAATCGTTCTACCTAAAAATTCTTTGAGGAACTGCTCAATCATAGAATCACTTTGGTTGGAAAAGACCTTTGAGATCATCGAGTCCAACCTTTAGCCTACCCCTGACATTCCACCACTAAACCATGTCCCTAAGCACCTCATCTATCCTTCTTTTAAATACCTCCAGGGATGAGGACTCTACCACCTCCCTGGGCAGCCCATTCCAGAGCCTGACAACCCTTTTGGTGAAGAAGTTTTTCCTAATGTCTAGCCTAAACCTGCCCTGGCACAGCTTCCTGTAAGGTGTCGATTTCTAAAGGGGAATAATTTCAAAGGCAAAAAATGAGAAGCAAACAATGCAAAAAGCGAGTCACGGGAAAGCAAAGGAAGGCGGAAAGGAGGGAAAGAATTCAGTTTTGCCTCTCTACAGAAATTGTTTTGATACAGTATCCCCGTTGCATGAATTTTCCATATGCCTGTGTCAGATCCACTACTTCAAGCCACAGAGCTGTCAGATGCTCGTTTTTTATGGTGTGCTTACGTGGCAGGCCAACCTTTCTGTTGAATCAGTCAGTTTTTCACAAAGCCAGGATCCGCAACCCAGAAAGATGTACGTGCTCTTTTGGCCAAAAGTCTCAACTTTGCAGCAGAATTGAGTCGGCAAAGCAAACCACTATATTCTGGTACCTAACAACTGCTAGCAGAATCGGTGCTTTTACATGAAAAAAAAAAAAAATCATGATGAACAACATCAGAAACAGAACTATTCTGCACACAAATATGAAGCAAAGATCATGATGGAAATGCGGATTTAAATGATCAGGTGCTGTCATAAATTGGCAATTCTTAAAATAATCCAGAAAAATCTCACACACTTTTGTACATGCTAAACTTTCTTTGTCTTTAATAAAATGGGGAGTAGGAGACATTTAGTTCATGAACAAAAGCCTTAATACTTCAGTTAAAACTTAAGTCTGTTGCAGACTAAGTAGAATTCGCAAAAAACCCAAGCCAAAATAAAACCACCCCCCCTCACTTTTTCCTTTACCCATATCTGATTAAGAAACCCCATAATCTGACAACTAAGTGAAAATATCAGTCACGTAGGTATCACTTTACAAGGCTGAGGGAGGTGGGTGCATCTCCCGCACGGTTTTTACCACACATCCCCAGCCTTCAGCATCTGAAAGATCATCTCAGTTCTCCGTGCCTCAAATTTTGCTAAAGTAAAATTGTATATTTAACTGCATCATACGTGCTAATCAGGATGTAAACATTTAAGTAACAGAACGCGGATCCGTTAATCAAAAGTGATTACCAGCTTTCTTTCCACTTACTGGGGGTTCTTCTGTAAAACATCATCTTAGTTACTGTTGCCAAAACCGTGGTTTTGAAGCCTCTTGGAGAAAAAGCTGATTAGTTATAACATTGGCTCATGAGACATGTTTTACATCAGCATTCACTAGAAATGAGAGATTGAAATTAACTTGCAGGTAACCAGTACATAACCGTGCATCTACATTAACCCTTTCTGTCAGCTTAAAAAACAGCCTTTGTCTCCTCTGTCCCTTTTCCTCATATCAGTAGATTTGAAAGCATTTCACAGTTCCGAATGCCCTTGCAGAAATATGTAGTTAACCAGAAGCTTTCAGCTCTGGAAAACACTGACCGCTACATCCTTTTCAGGCCATTATTTTCCACCCATGAGACATTAACGTTCAGATTCCTCCCTGTTTGTAAGTATTTTTAAATAGCTTTTCATAATTAATACATCCAACCACAGAAGCCCAACATCGGTGAGCTCGGACTGTCGCCGGCCACGCTGTGGAAATGGTGATTTCGCAGCCAGACTGAAAACCAGAAATTCGCAAGCTGCACTGATAAGCTCTTAATACCTGACTGCGGGCAGCATCCTAAGGTCCACAAGAAAATATCTCAACGGGTTCAGTCTATCTTTTTACCCTCGGCGCTACAAGACAGACAGAAGAAAGGAGGTTGCGAGGCACGCGGGGTGCGCCAGCCTGCTCGTCTCACGCTCGCCCTACTGAAGTTCCCTTTGATGGTCCAAGAAAGTAAATGGGAGAGATCTACTCTGCAAATCTGGGCAGCATTTTACTAAAGCGTGAAGGCTGAGCATTTGAAAGAAAAGCTGCCAGAATGTGAATCTCCTACAGAATGGGGAAATCAAGAACTTTTACCCCCCCACCCCCAAGTTAAAAAAAAAAAAGTACAAAAATTATTTGTAAAAGGTGAGAAAATATTTCCGTATTAAACTTTTTTTGCACTTCCATACAGTCCTAAACGTGTTTATACAGACCTACTGGAAATGCAGCCATGACCACACTTACTCTTTCACCTCAGAGACACTGTTTGTAAAAATACCACCTAAAATAACGGGGTCAGTTTTCAGATACACTGAAAATCCATTACTTGGGATTGCTTCCTGAGCATGTTACAGGCAGATATCACATTCACCAAACCTCTGAACCTTGATCCTTAATCCACCGTGCTTCTCTATAGCCAATTTCTTGTCTCCTTTCTGAAAGATATTATTCCTGAAGAACATACTTTGTTAACTAGATTTTTTAAGGCCTCATCATGTAAACTCCGGGTCGCTTAAATAGAAACGTTTTTTTATATGTACAGCTTTGTTCAGGGAGCAAACCGAAGCGTGTATAATGTTAGCAATATCAAAGGTTTGTGAGGCTTAAGAACAGGAGGAAAAATCAAGGAGAAGTAAGACGACACTATGAATTTGCCTGTTTCCTAGATGCCCACTAGGCTGTTGGTTATATTTGCAATAGCAGGCAGAATGGTAGAGAAGCAATATCCACAGAAAGTGAGAACTGGAAGTCACTCTGGTGAAACAGAATGAGAGAATAAAAAAAGCACAGAAGAATAAATTTTTTAAAAAAGAGAAACACCGCTTGCGCAAAAAAAAAAAAAAGTTGTGAACAAAAACGTTAAAATGATAGTCTTAAAGAAGAATGCGCTATTCATTTATTTTTGTAAAGGCATGATAGAAGCCAGCCATAAGATACTGGAAAATCATTAATAATTAAAACCTAGTTTGTGCTGAGGCTGTATCCTGCCTGGATGCCTGTGAAAACTTCCCACGAGCTCTGGGACGTGCCCCGATCTGCCTACAGTGCCCGCTCACCCTAGGATATGGGATCCCTCCGGCAAAGGCCCCAGGCAGGAGATCCCAACCTACTCCATCAGGGAATTTCAGAGTTTGCCCTGCCAGCACTCTTGCATATGCAGGTGACACACCAAAACAACCGAGAGCTTCAGAAACTGTTAAGACCGCAGGGCTTCTGAGCAAGCCTAACCACTAGCCTAATGAATGAGCCTAAGAGAGGGAAGATCGACCGCTTCAACAGGGAAGCAGACCTGCATTTAGCAGCCAAACACCAAAAACCGGCTTTCTGTCTACCACTGCGGCAATGGATTTCAGGGACGTGAACAGGGATGGCAGCCAGGTTCTACAGTAATCCTGGTACCAAGCCTTGCTGAAGAGGTGCTCAAGAGACAAACAGCAAGTCTGACAGAGCTAAAATCATCCTGTACCAGAACAGCAATTCCTCTGGTATCTCCAGAAGTTACATCACTGTTGCAGGTTATATTCTAGAATTCTAAGAAAAAAAGGAAAAAGCACGTAAAGAAAACACTATTTCGAAACATATTAACTAACAGACACATATACCTGGACGTAACGTACGTATACAGTGCTCTAAAATAAATGTAAGGTATTAAACGAGTACAACGTACATACTTAGCTGTGCATCTTGACAACTGAGATTTACAGGAACATTTTGGCACATTAGGTATCTTGCTAATAGAAATTGCAGAGTGAAATATTTTAAACACAATTAATACATACACCGTTGTGTTTCCTTCATAGACCTGGGACAGAAACACTTCTTCCTGTAAGAAATCCTGAAGCAGGGAGAAAGGGAAAAATCTGTACATCTACGGTGTGAGAGACATACACTCCTCTTCAAAAAGCACAGCGGCTAGAGATTCCTTATAGGTAATGGAATAGCAAAACCACCACAGAAATTATATTTTAAGTGCCGTTTCTACACACTTCTTTCTTTTTCCTGGCTCCGTGTTGTGTCTGCTTTGCAAGCTTTAGGGTAAGAACAAGCGTGCGATCTCCCATCTGACTTAACAGAGCTCAGTAGCTAAAAACAACGCCGTTCGACATTAACTTACCCTACTTCCCACCCCCCGAAATTAGGCCAAAAAATCAAGAGGAAATCATGCGGTTGTGCTCTGGATATTCCATGACTACCACCGCTGGCAGGGCGTAAGCCACATATTTCATAGGTAACTAGGAACACACACACAGTTGTTTTCTAGCGACGCTGCACCACAGGCTGCTGCTGCGCCCGCCGCCTCTCCTCCCCGCAGCGCGTTCCAAACCTTCGGCGACTGCAGCCCGGGAGGTCTGCCCCGGGATTTACGAAGGGGACTTGGGGGGAACTTACCTTTTAAACGCACGAGGGGGAATTCAGGGGGAAAAAAAAGATAGGGTTCGCCCCGCGCGCCCCGGCCGCCTCCTCCCCCCGCCGCCTCTCCTCCCCGCAGCGCGTTCCAAACCTTCGGCGACTGCAGCCCGGGAGGTCTGCCCCGGGATTTACGAAGGGGACTTGGGGGGAACTTACCTTTTAAATGCACGAGGGGGAATTCAGGGGGAAAAAAAAGGTAGGGTTCAAGGGGTATTTGACCTAATGAACACACATCATCAAAAGATGTTAAATCCAGTTTACTGCATTAACCAGATTCAATCATACACTGAGTATCAAGACAGCCGTAAGTCAAAGATGCGATTTTCAGGTACGCAGACTTTTTCAACTTCGCCTTAGCAAAACCCCTCCTCCTGCTTTTCACAACCCGCGGGTCGTTACGAAGACATTTCTTCTTTGATCTGCCACCAAAGGTCATACGGGAATCGCTAAGTCAGCATATGCTCCGAGCAGGCTCATTCTGAGAGGAGCTTTAAGGGCATTTAAAAAAGCTTTTGCATAAAAACAAACACTACTGGCTCGCCTGCTGAGCTAGAGCTTCCCCACTTCCCCCACAAATGCGTCACCGAAGGCTCCAAACATCTGCCCGTAGGGGTTTCCCCCCACCACCTCTCCTTCTTCTTAAGGTAAATATTCTGAGTTACGATACGTTTAAACAAGTGGAGGGAAAGACTGAGCTTCGCCCAACTCGTCTAACTTGGAAATTTAAAGTCCAGTTTATTCATCTGGTTTAATACAGCAAGGAAAATCTTACTTTTCCAACTGAGCAGGAGCATGAGTTTCTCCCTCCATAATCTCATAATCAGTCCATTACTAAACTAAAATGCTTACTGCAGAACTCCAACATACCAAAGAATGAACAAATCTAGGAAATATATAACTGGAGTGTAACTAGCTCTTTGAAAATGTGCAGCTACTCTACATTTTCCAGCATAAATATTTACAGCAGTTTGCGATTTGAAATCAAATTGTCCGATTGTAAGAGGAAACTCAAAATACATGCTATGAAAGGGAATAATTTGGAGATTAAAAAAACCCAAACCAAAACAACATAACCCCCCAAAAAAGAGTCTTTTTCTAAGCTTCCCAAGTACATCAGGGTGGGCTACAGGGTGATTGCTTTAGTGATCAGAGCGACTGCCTGTGCTTAGGAGGAAAAAAAAAATAAAATAAATATATATATACACACACACACACACACATATATATATATATGTATATATATACAGTTTTCACCTCTTCATCAATTTTGCAAAGTGTTAGGGTCAAACAGACACTACCCCCCTACCACACAGACAACTACGTGTTGTTCCTCCCTGAGTGAGGTCCTGCATGCCTGCCCACCCTGCCAAGGACCGGGAATTCCTCCCACAGCCCAGGAATCCTCGCCCGGAGCAGCAGGTAAGCATTTATCACAGCAAACCCTTTCAACAAGCATCCTAACGCCGGCACAACGCAAGTCTGAAGGAAACAGTACAGTGCTGCCAATTCCTTTGGTACCTCTTTTGTCAAAGAGCATCCATTGCAACGAGGTATTTTTAAATGGTAACAACGCTCTCGGAAAGTCTATGGGGCTAGAGAGAAGACTGGGCAGGAGGAGCGCAGCCCACTGCTGCAAAGTCTAGTGGACCCATGCCAAGTTTGAAAATGCTGACTGGAGCGTCAACAGGGAAACCGGCATAGTTTTAAAGCAGTAAAAAGTCAATTAAGAAAAACCTGAGAGCATAATAAGCCTTTGCCTTTTTCACAACAGCCATTTAAGATGTTGATGACCATAAACCTGCGAGGAGGCTCTCTTAACCAAGCTTCTCCAGCCTATCCAGGATTTTGCTATTTACATGTTAATTTCTAAGGGTGACAAATTAGAAGTGACTGTCAAGGTTTTTTTATTTGTTTTTTTAAGTAAGTTCACACACACAGACGCATACACCCCCCCACATTAAAACAGTTACCTTACATATACACTCATAGCAAACCAAAATCTATTCTGAGACGCAAGGATTTAAAAAACCCAAAGAAACAACAAGTCATATTCTTCTCATAAGGAAGCTGGACTCTTACAAAATGTAGCTGTTCCCCTGATTCATCCCAGAGCCAACTGCCTGCTTTAATAGACATGTTTGAAAGAGCAACTGCTGAAATCTTACTTTTTGTTTCTCTCTTCACAGCTGCCATTCCTTTCACGACCCTCCTAACACACTGGAGTTCATGCTTCAGCAAATGCCAAATTCTGCAGCATTTCTTACTCCACGCTCAATTTGCAATAAAGAAGATACAGGACGTAAAGGTGAGGCAGAATTACAGATCTGCACTGTTTCCAGTTCAATGTATCCTGAAAAAAATCTAACTGGCTCATACATAGCTTTCAAGCCCCAGTTCGTTGCTGCTTTTTTTCGTTTCTGTAGGAATTCAATTTTTTTTAACCTTACCCTGCACCAATTTCTTCCAGCTCAAGCCTGATTCTAACTGCAATTATAATGATTTTATATTCCATAAAAAATAACAATTTGTTGTTTCCTGCTATCCAGAGAAGAGAACTACGCTCCTTCCTCCATCCTTTTCCCTTCATCAACATTCTTGCAGGTATTTCTTTGCAATCCTGTTAGCTGGAATGCCATTCTTTTTTATCCCTCTTCTTCGCTTTATTTTAACTCCCTCTGAAAGCACCTATTTTTGCCACTGTCTGTATCCAGCAGACTCTCTTTGCATTATCCCCATTTTCTTTTCCTAATATTTAGCGTGCATATGCAGAAATCTATAAATACATATTCAAAGCTGACAGTGCCAGCTACAATCAAGTTTGGTTTTCTGGACCTCTTTTCAATTGCCTCAATCTTAGCCAAACGTTGTTCATTCTGAATGAAAGTTCTAGGCCAAATTTTAGAGGGAGTGTTTTTTATTTTTAATTAACGTGTCAACCGAGACCAGTTCAGTTTCTTGCTGGTTCACCAGTACACTGAAGTTCTTAAAGTCATCCATTAAGAACCTCCACCGCTTCCCAGTTTTGAAATTTGTCAGTAAAAGGGGGGGTTCTGGAGGGAAAAGCAAAGAAACCAGAAATAAGGATCACACCTTTTGTTATCCTCACAGAAAATCTATCCCTGCCTTTGGACAATTAAGGGAGCTCAAAAAGCCTGCTGCTTACAGACGGCAAATAGAGACTTCCAACATAGTTTCACAAGGATTCAAGCAAGAGGCTCAAGACAACCCTGCCTCGCAGCAGCAGGGTGCAACAGCATCAGGGAACCAGCCAACCCAGCACAAAAATTACCCCCCTGCCCGCCATGCCAGGAGGGTAATAACTCAGTCCGGGTGCCGCTCCTTCTTCCACTGCGGGGCCAGCAAAGAGGGCAAGGCACCGTGGGGAACCAGCACCTGAGGTGGGGGAAGGCTGGACCCGCTTCACTTCCTCCTCCTCCAGCAGCAATGGCTCAAACCAGTCTCAAAACCCACCGGGAAAGGATGACATTAAAGATGTTCCTCTCTAGAGAGTTACCCTGCAAGCGAGTATTCCCTCCCGGCTGCAGGGGCTTTCTCGGCAACAGCTCGAAACTCTGCAAGACGATGACGAACACTCACCCACCAGCGGGAGCGATTTCCTTCTCTGCCCCTCCGGCGCCTGGTCCACGCGGGGCACGTCAGCGTCCCACACGGCTCGCACAGCAAAAGCCTGCGTTGCGGTTCGAGGTCCCAACACGTCGATGACTCACATGAGATGCGCTGTGGTTCAGTACAGTGGAATCTCTCGGGTTGGTTTTTGGTTTTTTTTTTTTAGTTTGGTATTTTAAAAGCTAGGAAGTAACCTTTAAGAATACCTTTCAAATGTTAAGATTGTGAAGCAAAGCAGCAAGAAGTTGGAGAATGCCAAAAAGTAAGGGTGTTTCCGCAAACTAAGCCAGCGTGCAAAATGGGCAGTGCTCACTGCTTGGCTCTGTTTACTACCAGTTTCTTCATCACCTTTTCCGTTATTTAGGCACCGAGTGTCTGCTTCACAACACCAACAGCTTTACCTTCTGAGCCCTTAGAAGCTGATGTGGTAGTGGTGTCTCCAATTTACAGGTAGAAAACCAAGGCATAGACAGTCTAAAAGACTTGCCAAAAGTGCTGGCTAATCTTCGATCTTCAATTTAAGTCACCTAGACGTTGATTTTTTTTTTTTTTTTAATTTTTTTTTTCCAAGGTACTTATCACTTTTGCAGTGTTTTGCATCCAAACTGTAGCCACGGTGGATGACTGCAGTCACAAAAATTCAGAATTTGTGCCTGGGCATCCCTCCTCAGGCAAAATGCAGCACACGCAATTGGTGGCTGGATGCAAAGGTTTGGTGTAACAGAACCACTCAGTCTAACACAAGAAACTCAGTGGTAGAGGCAGGAATTAAACGCAGTTGTCTCAAGGCAACACTGAACAGTGTTACCCACCCTACTATTCTTTCCTCTCTTGCGATCCACTCTCATGGCTTTTGTCCATCACCTGTGGCCACTGCCGTAAGCCCCAACCAACCTGTGCAGCTAACAGGACTAAACCCTGTTGAAGACATATGATCAAATTCAGGGACGTGGAACAACGAGACAGAAACAGGACAGGTGATGGGAAAGGGTGGCAAATTACAGCTTTTAAATCCAGCCTTTCTTACACTGCAGAGTATTTTAGACAGGTTTTTCACATGTTAATATATATATTATTCACATTAGAATAAAATTCAAGGGTTGCAGCCAAGATGATCTCTAACGGGCAAGATGTTGGACCGTACACGCTGTAAGAAACAGCCTAAAGATCTCACTCTCTACACAAGTAAAACAAAAACAAAGAGGAACATTATCATTCCACATCCCAGATGAGAAACACGAGGCAGAGAGAGAGTACTTCTATGGTCTACAAGAGATCTCGTCCATTCCTTCCATTACAGGTAGATCTGCTGGTACTCCAGCTGGTGATACACCAACAGAGCCATGCATTCTTTTCTACCTTCATGAGGGAGGGTTTGGGTTCAAATTTGGTTTGTAGAAGAAAGTACACGAAACAATCCGATAGAAACAAGAACTGCTGCCAAATCAAGGGATATTTCTGTAACAAAGTCACGGAGTCAAAACTCTGACTTCTTGTTCCACCTGTGCCTCACACACGCTCCGGAATCTTAAGCAAGACACACATGCAGCATCTTTACAGATGTCCACAGGTATGCCGCAGAGCGCAGACCACCAGCAGCACTTCTGATGTACCCCTACTGCATCTACAGCCCCTCAGAAATACCCTGAAGTGGAGCATTATTTTTCTCTCAGAAACAATGCCAAGACCCAAGAGTCAAATGTTGTGTTTGCACGTTTCTTCTGAACCAAGCAAGCACAAGCTACAGAAGTGAGCCTTGAGAAATCTCAGCGGGTTTTTTAAGTCATTTGATGCAAATCATGAGCTAAAGCACAGCACACCAATCAATTCTCAAGTTTTATAGACTACACGATCAAACGCTAATAGGAAATACCAACCTGTCAGCTTCCAGTGTAGACCAGCCTATTTCAGCACTGAAAGCACATTACAATTTTAAACCAACTCAAAGAGCCTTTGCTAAATCGCACTTAAGACGTAGTAGATGCCTAGCTCTTCTGGACATGGTAAGGCCCAGAATGCATCCAGCTTTTCAGCAAACTTAAGCACGCTTTTCAGATTACTGCAAAGCTATCAAGCCATTGAGCAAAGCTATTCCTATCAAACGCAAAGATTTGGAGACAGCTGTTGAACTTTATGGGCCTGTCCGCCATTTGTTTCAAATAGAAATATTTGATTGAGAAGGAAAAACAGAAACAGCAACAACTTGTCTTCTTAAAAATTACAGAAAGCTTACCTAGGAAGAGAGGAAGTTCAAAATATTTCTGTTAAGAGTTTTGTATTGGTGAATCAGAGCGCTGTGCTAAACACTGTACACACAATAAACAAGTTTCCATTTTAAACTCTGCAACAGGGTACTTCTAAGTAAACACAAACATGGGTTGTTTTTCCTTCTATATCCTCACAACCATCTGACAACAAACCAAGCCCACTCAGCCCTGCTAAAAGCATGATTCTCTAATGTAACTGTACTTCTGGGAATACATTACTGCTTCTATGAAATCTTCTGTTACACCTGTGTATCAATCGGCCATGTAAATATAGGGGCTAACCACATGTAAAGCAGTCTCTCAACTTACTTTTAGTGAGCTATAACTGCATACAATGAAAAAGACAACCTCTGGATGTCTGAGTAAGACAGATGTTCTCCTCTTTGGCGGCACACTTATTTTCTGGAGGGGAGGTGATGATGCTCTTGATTAGCAACACGATACGCATCTTTAATATTTAAGAGACTAAGACAACATCGGGAACACCTGCTTCTAAACTGGGTTCCAGTCACACAGCTGGCAGGTAACCCGTGCCAGGCTTTTCCTTTGGCCTTTGCCTTTGAAAGCACCGAGCGTTTTCCGCAACTTGCATGCATCCAGTCCATATCCTTTAGAGACCTGCAAAACTGTCACTTCTCTCAAATTTTAGCCACTCAACCCTACTGCCGGGGACGACCACGACTGTTAAATTAGTCAGGAGACTACGTCTGACACTGCGCACCACTCCTCCTCCTACCAAAGCCATCCACTGGCGATGGTTAACATTTTTCATGTAAGGACGTATTTGCAGTGAGCAGCAGGGAAGGCTGATGTGACAAAACACCGTAATGAAACGAGCACAGCACAGCAGATGCCTTATTGGTACCCTTCAGATACAACACGCTCATGCAGCCGCAGCTGGGCATTAAAACCATGGCACTAACACATAGTCATGAAAACAAATGGCCAACTAATTTTATTTTTTTTATTTGCGAAATAATGCTTCCCATACCCTGTCCTCTCAATACAAGGTTTTTTTTCCCTGCTGTAACATCAGTTTAGTATAGCACTATACTGACTCCTCTATAAACAGACAGTGAAAGCCAAGAAGGGGAGAGAAGACCTCAACACACAAGAAAGGCCCACAAAAAATAAATTCAATCTTCACTGATCCTGATACTTCAGGGCCACTGCTAATTTGCCAACTCTCACAGAAGTAGAGAAAATGAGTAAAATCAAACCACATCACAAAAAGCAGAGCCTTAAGATTTCCTACCAAAATCTTAAATTTAGCTCTCCATATTAAACAACGCTACTTCATTTTCCCCAGACAATAAGGTTGCTTACGGTAAATGCAGGCAGTATCAAAACCTACAAAACTTATTCCTATGCTGCAGCAAACCTCAAATTAACTAATGGGGGG
>NW_009259588.1:7807631-7810927 GCF_000687185.1 Egretta garzetta
ATTGGTTTGTGGTGGGGGGGTGGTGGTGGTTTACGGTGGGCTTTTGTCTATGTGTTTTTTGGGGGGAAGAGGGAGAGAGGGATTGTGTTGGGGTTTTGGGGTGGGGGGGGAACACTTTAGGTTCTTGGACTTGGTTGTTTATTCTCCAGGCTGACCAGGACTGCAAGTGCAATCCAAGTAACTCACCTGATGCACAACAGGATGGAGAGTGTCAAGGGTTGTTCAGCAGTGAGCCCTCAAAAAAGTTAAACATTGATGGGCTCTGGACAAGTCCAGTTAAAGCTGTTTGGCGATTTGAGCGCTACGGGGCAACAAGAGGAGTTGGGACAAGGGAGGAGAAGCCAGGTAAGGGCATGGAGTGTTCTTTGTACATGGTACAAAAGTTGACAACCGGGTTTAGACAACTTAAAAAAACCCCTTTTAACCTATAAATACAGGTTACTTATTCTTACATCTTTGTCTTCCAAAAGTTACAAAACGTAAGAGTTTGCAGAGTTTCACCTTCAACCACAGACATTTATTCTTTTTGCAGATTTAGTTATCAACGGTACTAATTACCATGGATTAAACCACACTGATAAAAATCACATTTTTTAAAGTTACAATGGTTAAGAGCGTCAACTTAAGACAGGTCTAACTTTGCATACATAAAAATAAGCTGTCAGAAAACAGACCTGTGAAATCTTTCAGCCGCCTCAAGTTCCAGCAAAAACTGAGGGTTTAAGCAAATGTTTTCTGCAATATTCTGAGACTGATAAAATAACTAAAGAAACTGAAATCCAGTTTTCCTCATTATCTAGACTAAAAACGGAAATAGGGCATAACTAATGAGAAGTAAACTGATTTTTCAAATCACTTCACCTCTAATAACCCATGATAGCAGCAATATATGCTCACAACATGTTGAAGTTTGCAGCACCTGTGTAGTTTTAACAATCATTTCACCGTTCCAACATCACTTCAAATTATGGGCTGACTGTATATCTCTATTTCCCTTCTCAACATTTAACCCATCTTAATTCATTCAAGAACTCCATTAGTTGTGGAAAAATAGGAACTGATGAAAACTGCTATAACAGGGGGCGATAAAAGCTAAATGACTGGGAAGATTACGCAAGGCAAAAAAAAAAAAAGGGCAACTAATTTCTTACACAATTAAGAGTTTAATTAGATTATTTATCTTAAATGCATTTACTTAAGCAAATGGAAAGCTTTACAATAGACTTAACTCCTCTTAAGTTTCAAGCAATACAGGAGTAGGTATCAGACAGAGTACTAAAATTAGATCACTCTCATATTTGATCGGCTCAGCCATGTCAGCAACTCGATAAGCAGCGATATTAAAAACCGGGCTCCAATTTATTGCTTCACTTTCAGTAGAAGGGGAAATGGCATCACCTACATGTGGAATTCCTGATCTGTGATGGAGGTTTACCCACCACACCAAACAATGCTGCTCAGCACTTCCTCAATAAAGACGCTGCAACAATGTCTTCTCCAGCAGAGATTGTTAGCGGCAGCAGTGATACAGTCCACAAACGCGAGGTCTCAGATACAGCTGTCTGCGCTAGCGCTCGAGAGCCTCTCGACTGTAAACCGACCGAAACACACACGGATGTTTTGTTGGGTTTGGGCATAAGAAGTTAAAACCGGAATCAAACGCTGCTCCTGCCCCTGGAACTTTACGCTGATATTTGTAGTTTTGTAAGGGATGCTTCCATCCTACAACATTAAAATTCACATCAAAAAAGCTGGTGACAGCTACAGGGTGAGGGCGCAGGTGGAAGCACGCTCTCCCAAAAGCTGCATACAAGGGTGGGGATGGAAGCGTGTCCTCCCTTGACATACACATCTGCTCGTCAACTGACCTGTATTTTCCCTCTCATTTTAATTCCTCCAGGGCCACTTCTACCAAGACAGTAACAAGTAACCACAGGATCAGATTCCTCACATTCACCTGCCAGTCCTGGGCTCATTTAAGTGCACTGGGATTTTGTTCAAGGAAATGTCTGGACATACAAACTTGCCAGTTTGTGGAGCAGGTCGTGTGCCCGTTCGCTCCTTTCCATAGCCAGTGAAGCTACCATCCGGCTGCGCGACGGCAGGACGGTGAGGGGACCAAGGTCAAACCTAGCGATGCCCGAGGTAGCGTGGGTGACAGAGATGGTAAATAGCAGGGAGGCACCCATGGGAGGAGAGCTTGATCCCCTCAAAAGCAAGCCAAATTGATTACTATTAAGAAAAACAACTACTGGCTGTCAGATCTCATGCTGCTTCTACGTTACACGCGTTTCCCACCTCCCTCTGTATTTCAACTGTAAATTCTCTGGTAAGGAAACTACCTCTTCCTTTGCATTTTCAAAGTTCGTGCTGGTTATTGCTGTAAGCTGGAGGGTATCAAGAATGCTGTCAAGCACGCAGACTGCAAGAATAAGAACGGATTCCGCTTATTTCTCTTAAAATTAGAGCTGCCTCGCGGACAACTCCTAAAACTTGCTTGCAAACTATTTTTGGATCAAAACATTCTTCTTACATACGTATTCCTTTAACCTCGTAATTGAAACGGTAACCGAGTTTCCCAAGAGCTTTTCTTTCTCAGCTGAGAGCTACATACCTCTCAGATTTCTGGGATGTATCTGCTTTGTCCGAGGCATTTTCCTCTAATCTCATACACCACTTTCTCCTCTCAGAAATGGAAAGCACAGCAAGCAGAGAGATGGCAGCTCCATAAACTTGTCAAAGGGGTCAGTTAATCCGTATGCTAAAAAAAAGAGACAGAAAAGTTACGAGATGGACGCATTAATAAGGAAAACAACGATACACCTATCTGCTCCCTTTCACCCCCAAATGGCTCCAGAAATTGGCGATGAGCAAGAAATATTTCCGTACCTATCCTTTTACGGAGTGAAATGTTCCAGTATCTTAAGAAAACTACACCAGGGTGAAACTCCTTCTGGGATTACTCAGGAAGCATGAGAAAACTAAGACACTTTTCCACATTTGTCAGCTGTTTTCTAGCCAGAAAACATCTTCCAACCACTCGCATCCCATGCAAACAAATCCAGAAAACTAAACAAAATTTGACATCAGGCTTTAAGATACGGATCTTCATCTCGGGGTGGGGGGCGAGCAGAGCGGAGGGTAAGCACACACTGCATCAGCAATAATCCACCCCATTTGTAACCTCAGTCACCTCCAATTTCCACACAGGGAGCGTGCGAGTCTGGAAGAACTCCGTCCCCGTGGGCTATTTCTGCTGAAGTACCGATGCCCAGCAGAGAATCGCAGCGGCTCCC
>NW_009259588.1:7810940-7812162 GCF_000687185.1 Egretta garzetta
AAGCCCCGGTACGGATAAACCCCACGGACCAGGGAATTCTTTTAGTGGCCTAGCGCACAGATTCGCTGCTGAAATGGCACAAACCAACATTTGCGTGCCCAACCCTACATCTTTTTCAAGACTAACAAGACTTTCTTACTTTTCAAATATTCTTACGATTTAGTTCCAGTTTAAGGAGAGTTTTGCTTAGTTTCTGAAATCCTACAGGATGCGACATCTCCCACAGAACGATGGCAAACTCCTTACGCACAAGAACTTAAGGAAGAAAGTGACTGGTGTAATTCCACTCTCCCAGCTAAACAAAATAAAACATCAACAACTTTTCACCTTTTTTTTTTTTTTTTAAATAGTCATACTACCTCAGGTTAACAGATACTTTTTTTTTAGTTAACACTAGGAAGAAATCTTAAAACTTTATATAAACTTCAGAATGGCCCCTAACATGGACAAGTTGATTAAAGATAGATACCTGAAGGAGGAAGCATGTAGAGTTTTTAGCATTTATTATAAGTATTAATTTAGGAGTTTGGGTGGGTTTGTTCTATTTATTTTTTTTTTTGTTAAGATAACCATGTTTTTGTAAAAACGGAATTCAAACCCACTTAAAATAGACTACTTGCAACCACCCCTTCAGTCTACAGACTGTTGAGGAATATAATCATTAATTTTTAATGCTTCTTTTGTCTGTTGCTGCATAAAAGGACCCAAAGAGGAGAAGAAACTGACTGCAACTGACACAAAGGAAGGCTGCAAAATATTATTCTGACTAATGGCTCTTCACTAGCATATTACTGCACGTTAAAGGAAAAACAAGGAAAAAATCCAAAACAGAGCACACAGCCTGTCAAGTTGTTCGCTCGTATCACTTGATCTGCAAGGGCAATGGAAAGATTTAGAAATTAAATAAAACCTTATGCTAACAGGTCCATTTTCCTGGTCTCAGGCACCGTGGCTGGATTGCTCGAAGCAACAAGCACCCCCTGAACCCCCATCACCTTTCGGTGGGAGCTCTGGGTGCCGCTGGGCTGAGGTTTTTAAAGGTTACGATAAACACCGTCACTTCTTTATGCAAGTTATTTGGAGCAGGAGTTTGAAATCCCCCGGGGTACCCGTAAGTCACAAGCACCTCCTGATGCTCCCCTGCAGCACAAATGACATCTTATTTACGCTTTAAAACCACCCCTTTCCCCCGCTCACCAGCGGGACTCATTCTTTTGGGGGG
>NW_009259588.1:7815174-7817885 GCF_000687185.1 Egretta garzetta
ACCGCTTGTCCTCAGCCGTAAGCGCGTCGGCCACGCTACGTCCTGCTCTTGTTAAGGCCAGGGCCTGCCTTGAGAGAACACCGCCACCCTTTTCCAGAGGCTTCCCGTTTTCCATAGGGCTGCCTTTCAAACTGCATTTAATCCTGAGGGGTTAAGGCGGCGGACGACTGCTTTCACCCCCATTGCACGGGGGAGAAACCGAGGCAGGAAGATGCAGAGCGGCGCATCGCAGAGCTGCCTCCAGACACGAGACCCGCTTCTGTGTCAGCTTTTGGCCACAGGCGCTGTCTCTGGGCTATTTTTCCTCTTGAGTTCACTTAAATTATTACCTTGAAAATATTTATGGCTTACAACGGCGGCAGGTTCTCTGCTGTGGGTAAGCTGTCCTGCCTCCTGCCCAGAAGCAACAGAGGTGTTCGCTCGGCAGAAGTAAGCTGACAACCTGGCCTGGCACCTGGGGGTGAGGGTGAGAGTTAGTATTCCTCACGGAATTGGAGATTTACGGAAAAAACAGACCCTCGAAGCTTCAAGGAGAAGCATTGTGTTCTACTGCTTCTCCAGTTAGACGCGACAGCGATGATTTTTTGGTTAGAGACTGCGCTCATCTTCCCCCTCTACTTTTTAGACTTAGGGCTCTGGCTTGCTAGAGAACAGCGCTGCCATTAGCCCGAGGCCATCGATACGAACGTGATCCTGCAGGTGCCATAAGCTTAAATTAGCATCCCAAGTCTGACCAGTCACAAACCTGAGATCAAGCGACCTCTGAAACTGGCTCTGGACCTCCACTTGTTCTCTTCAGCTGCCTCCGAGAGTCTGTCCCGCCGGCCTTTGCGATACACGGCATCTGGCTCCTTCCCTCTTCTACTCATCATCTGAAAGCTTCAGGCTGTTGTCACCAGAGTCATCAGGGAGGAAGCCTCAGATGCTGGCCCTTCCTCACAAGGTGCCTGAGGAAGGAGGACCCGCTGCAGCTGCCGCCAGTGCCAAAGGGAAGTCCTAGGTCGCCCATCTCTGTGCAGGGACCTGAATAAATTCAAAGTAGGTGCCCTGACACGCAAGTTGAAATGAAGGACAACAGCAAACACCCTGGAGCCAGCAGGAAACCGTTCTTCTGCTAGAAGTCGAACTGCGTCCCGCCCAGCAGCGTGAAAATCCAGCTCTCTCACCACACGGGTACGCACAGAAATATAATAGGTGCCCTTCCTCCGCAAGCAAGCACCAAGTGTTTTTACAGGAAAGACTCAGTGAGGTGTCAAAAAGGAGACAGATCCCCAGGGAGGCATGGGGCATGTCAGATGGTGCCAGCTGAGCCGCCCTTGAGCATAAACCCAGTCATCTCAAAGTCAGTTTGGGTCGGGGGACAAAACCACAGAACTGAAAGTCTGGCCCCATGAGGTTATTCCCACGGCCATCCGAAAAAGCGGGCAAAGAGGCAGCTGTGAGCTGGCAATGCTCCTCAGCCTGCTCACCTCCAGAAGTAGGGGCCAAAGAGCCACCTCCAGCCCAGCTCGGCGTTGTTCCAGCAGGCTCCCCTCTGGGCAGGTAGGAAAAGACAGTCCCAAGGGTTTTGAGAAGGCGGCATACCAGGCTGTTTATCCTGGGCAGACCACTTCATCTTTTCCTCTCTCTTTTTCCATCGAGTAAAAAGGAAGCGCGTACCCACTCAGTAAAGTGCTTTGGGAAAAGTACTGTGGATGATTGCTAGGAGGAGGCACATAGTAATCTTCTCAAACCTGCAAATGAGGGAAATTCTTTAAAAGTTTTCAGCGAGATCTAAAATGCCACATCAATATGCACACTGGGAAGAAAAAAAAAAAACAAAAAACCCTTCATGGCAGCATTTAGATACTTTTAAAATTTCTCCTAAAAGGAGCCCTACAGGATACAGATTCCCTTTAAATGACTGTGTGTATATCTGAATGGGGAAGATTATTAAGGCTTTTTTTCTTTCTAAAACGCCACTGCATTTTCAGGAGGACACCTATTTTTAAACATCTTCTAGATTTACGCTCAAAACCCCTACGCTCAGAAACTGCTATTCCGTAATGGCTCGCAGGTATTTCATGTATAAATATATACACATACACACATTAGGCTCTCGAGAAACCATGATACATTAGGTACTTTTAAATAATTCATTGTTAAGCACCCCATGATAAATCTCTAGTTGAACAGTATGTGATTTTGCTAGAATTCGTGGTATATATTGAATGTGAAGCACTGTGGTAAATTTAACTATGCTGAGCATCAAATGTGAAAATTTTATATTGCGCATTACATCCTGACACGCCACTGAGAATCTTTATTATTAAGGCTTCAGGGAATTTTTGAGGGAACTTCTGAAGTTCTGAAAAGAAAAAACAAGACTGAGCGCCGTTTCTCTATAGAAGTTGAGATTTTCTCAGAAGGGAAATTCCATAAGTAGTCTGTATTGAATTAACATAAAGGTTTTGCTAAAAGAACTGCTGCTTGTGCTCTGAGGTTCTTCATTCGGCGCTATTCAGATTGCAAGTCAGAGGATCTTGGCTTGCCTGGCACGAGCCGGTGCTCGGAGCGTTCCCAGGGGTGGCCGCTCCTTGCGGCGGGGCCGGAGAGATAGGGCAGGGAGCGCTGCTGCGAGGGGAGGCCATTTTCCCCCTTTTCGCCAGCCATAACTGCCACCCCAGATACTCGCAACTCCCCCTCGTCAGCAGCCAACAGACGCTTTTCTG
>NW_009259588.1:7818027-7818780 GCF_000687185.1 Egretta garzetta
GGGGTCGCTTTTACGTTGTCCTGTAAGTTGAATCGGTTCCTTCCAATTTGGACAAACTGGCATTATGCATTGGAAAAATGTTCCATCGAAGAATTTTGTCCCAACCTTACTTTTTACTTACATATATCTATATATACAGTGCAGCTGCGTGTGGTGGACCCCCGAGGCCAAGGAAAGGTGCAAGTCTGTCCAGCTTCAGGTTAACCAAGTGATTTAGGGCACAATTCACTGACAGAGCTTCGCCTTTTTGCCAGGTATTGTTAACCAGACACTTCAATGAACTTTGTGATTGCTGATGCCAAATCTAGTTGCTTACACCGTGTTCATCTTAATGATATCAGAGCATCTCAGACAAGAATACCCATGTTTAAGATGCTATGCTAAAAACTGTTTTGGTGACTATTTGTCCTTCCCCCTCCTTGGAAGAACCCCAACTTCCTGTGGTGCTCCCCCAGGGGTAATCACAGGAGAGCTTTCCCAACACCAGCTCCTCTAGGCAGGGGAAGCAATCCTCACCCTACCTAAACCAGCACCACAGCCTGACATCAACCTTCTTTCCTCCCAGTGCACAAGGTCTCACACGTCTGGTCAAAGGACAGGAGATTGGCCACAGAGCAAAGCACCTGATGAGGAGGTTGCTTTCTAGCAGAGTCCCTTTGAGGTCTCCTTCAGTACTGCAAGCTCTGGCAAGACTAGCACTGTACCTGTGCCACGCCACGCACGGTGTCCTCTCTTTCCTGAGGGAAAGATGGC
>NW_009259588.1:7818825-7820017 GCF_000687185.1 Egretta garzetta
AAAAAAAAAAAAAAAAAAAAAAAAAGAAATTAAAACCAGACTGGTTTTAATTAAAAGGCAGCCCCAGCAGCTGGCTTATGTGGTGCTCGTGCTGTTGCTGACCTGCTCTGAGCAGGGTGAGGAGCAGGCTGGACCACCGCCATGCGACGAATACCTTGTACTCAGCACACCACACATCTAGCAGGGCTTTGCGGGATGTGACATGAAGCCCTTCTGGGAGGGAGATAATTGCCACACAGAATTAGGAGAGCTGGGATGGAGGATTTGGGAGAGGGCAAAGGCTCATCTGCAATGCAGGATATGATACCGTTGGGGTTATATTAAAAGGTTGAGCCAGCTCAGGCTCCCTTCCTCCTCCCAGAGATGGAGCTCACCCAAGGCCCTGAGCAGAGTCTTGTGTCCAAACACGAGGCAAGTTTGAGCTTGGGCCGGTGCTCTGAAGTTAGCATAGGCATAGCCATGAAAAGCAAGTCCCAAAGCTTTTGGCTTTCCACTGAAGATTGCTTCTGTCTTTTCAGAAAGAACTGTTTCTCCACAGACGGGCAGGCTCTGTGCTTTTACAGCCCTTTTACTCCCTTGCGCCCATGTATTTTTACTCCTAACTGAGCTAGACAGGTTTCTTGCCATCTCTGAACTTTTTCACGAAGTTGCTCATATTTTCCACCACATCTCCCCTTCACCTCAGCTTGCCAGTTCACTCTGATCTTTCCTTCTCAGTAGCTCTAGGTTCTGAACTGTTCATTTAAATGTGGTGTGGTTTGCCAGCATTTTTTTGCTAAGCCTTTCATTTTATCTGTTAAAGAAACAGAAGACACATATGCACTTAACACAGGTTCACCTTCCCCAAGGTGTTTTCAGTTGTATGCTTTTTCTTTAGGTTTGACCGTGAACATTTTGATGTATCTGAATGGTTAAAAAAGCATTTCATCCCGTGCCTTCTTCCCTGAGTACTTTTGCCATTCAACGGCACTCTAGTATTACGGTTGCCACAGACACCTATGGGAGAGGTCTTTTAAATGTTACATTCCGAGCACATTAAGTTAGCTTAGCAGCTCAAAGGTTGCAGGTTAATTATGTTTTGCTTATTTCCTTTTATTTTCTCTGGAAATGTTTTCCTTTGCCTCCTTTCCAGTACAGATGTGAATATAAGAAATCTACAAAGAAGAAAAAAAAATCCCCATTCTATTGAAAA
>NW_009259588.1:7821638-7849548 GCF_000687185.1 Egretta garzetta
GGGGGGGGGGGGGGGGGGGGTCGCTTTTACGTTGTCCTGTAAGTTGAATCGGTTCCTTCCAATTTGGACAAACTGGCATTATGCATTGGAAAAATGTTCCATCGAAGAATTTTGTCCCAACCTTACTTTTTACTTACATATATCTATATATACAGTGCAGCTGCGTGTGGTGGACCCCCGAGGCCAAGGAAAGGTGCAAGTCTGTCCAGCTTCAGGTTAACCAAGTGATTTAGGGCACAATTCACTGACAGAGCTTCGCCTTTTTGCCAGGTATTGTTAACCAGACACTTCAATGAACTTTGTGATTGCTGATGCCAAATCTAGTTGCTTACACCGTGTTCATCTTAATGATATCAGAGCATCTCAGACAAGAATACCCATGTTTAAGATGCTATGCTAAAAACTGTTTTGGTGACTATTTGTCCTTCCCCCTCCTTGGAAGAACCCCAACTTCCTGTGGTGCTCCCCCAGGGGTAATCACAGGACAGCTTTCCCAACACCAGCTCCTCCAGGCAGGGGAAGCAATCCTCACCCTACCTAAACCAGCACCACAGCCTGACATCAACCTTCTTTCCTCCCAGTGCACAAGGTCTCACACGTCTGGTCAAAGGACAGGAGATTGGCCACAGAGCAAAGCACCTGATGAGGAGGTTGCTTTCTAGCAGAGTCCCTTTGAGGTCTCCTTCAGTACTGCAAGCTCTGGCAAGACTAGCACTGTACCTGTGCCACGCCACGCACGGTGTCCTCTCTTTCCTGAGGGAAAGATGGCAAGGCCAAGAGCAAGAGGCTTATCCTCAGCACTTTAAGGGCTGGCTGCACTCCCTGCCCAGCCAAACCCTCCGTGATGGCATGCCAAAGTCAAACGAGAAGAAGGAGAAAAAAAAAAAAAAAAAAAAAAAAAAAAAACCAGACTGGTTTTAATTAAAAGGCAGCCCCAGCAGCTGGCTTATGTGGTGCTCGTGCTGTTGCTGACCTGCTCTGAGCAGGGTGAGGAGCAGGCTGGACCACCGCCATGCGACGAATACCTTGTACTCAGCACACCACACATCTAGCAGGGCTTTGCGGGATGTGACATGAAGCCCTTCTGGGAGGGAGATAATTGCCACACAGAATTAGGAGAGCTGGGATGGAGGATTTGGGAGAGGGCAAAGGCTCATCTGCAATGCAGGATATGATACCGTTGGGGTTATATTAAAAGGTTGAGCCAGCTCAGGCTCCCTTCCTCCTCCCAGAGATGGAGCTCACCCAAGGCCCTGAGCAGAGTCTTGTGTCCAAACACGAGGCAAGTTTGAGCTTGGGCCGGTGCTCTGAAGTTAGCATAGGCATAGCCATGAAAAGCAAGTCCCAAAACTTTTGGCTTTCCACTGAAGATTGCTTCTGTCTTTTCAGAAAGAACTGTTTCTCCACAGACGGGCAGGCTCTGTGCTTTTACAGCCCTTTTACTCCCTTGCGCCCATGTATTTTTACTCCTAACTGAGCTAGACAGGTTTCTTGCCATCTCTGAACTTTTTCATGAAGTTGCTCATATTTTCCACCATGTCTCCCCTTCACCTCAGCTTGCCAGTTCACTCTGATCTTTCCTTCTCAGTAGCTCTAGGTTCTGAACTGTTCATTTAAATGTGGTGTGGTTTGCCAGCATTTTTTTGCTAAGCCTTTCATTTTATCTGTTAAAGAAACAGAAGACACATATGCACTTAACACAGGTTCACCTTCCCCAAGGTGTTTTCAGTTGTATGCTTTTTCTTTAGGTTTGACCGTGAACATTTTGATGTATCTGAATGGTTAAAAAAGCATTTCATCCCGTGCCTTCTTCCCTGAGTACTTTTGCCATTCAACGGCACTCTAGTATTACGGTTGCCACAGACACCTATGGGAGAGGTCTTTTAAATGTTACATTCCGAGCACATTAAGTTAGCTTAGCAGCTCAAAGGTTGCAGGTTAATTATGTTTTGCTTATTTCCTTTTATTTTCTCTGGAAATGTTTTCCTTTGCCTCCTTTCCAGTACAGATGTGAATATAAGAAATCTACAAAGAAGAAAAAAAAAAATCCCCATTCTATTGAAAAGTCTCAAACAAGTTAAAATTTCTTTCATTACTGGGATGTTTACTTTGCCAAGCGTATTGTGGATCGTTAGGCACAGATCAACAGCAAAGCTCCAAGTTCCTTTAGCCTCGGTCCCCTGAGTATGAAGTGGCATTCAAATAATATAAGGAGTATTTGCAGTGATGCACCACCACAAGCCAGACATACAGCACCTTTTGTAAGCTGTGCTATTTCTATCCTTTAAAGATGTTCAGTCCTCCTTAAATCCAAATGGCTACAACAATAACTGAATGTATGGATTTGCTTTGAATTATCTCGGTGCCTTTCTGTTAAAAATCCTGCTATATAATTTCCCTCTTTGTGGGGTCTCCTGAAAAAATCATTTCCTCCAGCTGCAGCCAGCAATTTTGTTAAATCTTTTTATCTTTTTAAACTCAGGCTAACAAGTGTCAGGGTCCAATGCTGAGGAGTGTGGAAAGTTTTCAAAACATGCCTTAGCAAACAAATGCAAGTTGAAAACACGGCACTTGCCGTCTTGCAGCTGTCCCAAAATTTCACAAGGCCAACACTGTAAAAGCCATGGATCTCATTTTCCAAAGTCCTATCACAGCAGCACGACTGCGCCCTGTACCCATTTTCACACATCAATAAACAATTACCCACGTAGCGTACAAGATAGAGGAAAACCTGGCGTAGGACAGCAGCAGCGATATAAATAAGAGACCCGGTTCAAGGCTGGCATCTCACTGCAGTAAGGAGAGAAATATTTGGGGTTTGGTTTTTCATGGATCAGCCGAAGGCTGCTAGGCAGCCTGGAAAGCCGGCATCCAGCCCCGTTTCCCACCTGGCCAGGCCATTGCTCTGGGCTGGCTTGGCAGCCTCTGCTCAGGCTTCTTCAGGTCCAGCTGCATACCGCACCCCTTCCAGAAAGCTGTGCCATGGGCTCGTGGCATCCCAGTCGAAGCGCCTGTTCACCAAGAAGGGTTACGACGTTTCACAACTGACTCTATCTTCTATTTAAACCCTGTGAGGTCTCGAAAGGCAGCTTCAAAACGTGCTCTAGGGTGCAACAGCAGGCCTCAAAGCTGTTTGCCTGTTGGCTTAAGAAGTGGTACAACAGAAAAAGCACACTTTATTTCCTTCGGAGGCGAATCATTCCCCGGCCCTGTCTTTACAGCAAGCGTTGAGGCCTTTTCTACGTCACAGAAAGATGACATAGATCTTATTTTGATCAAACTGCGGTACAGCCGTACTGATACATTAAACATGCCTGCATTTGTGGAAAGGAGAATCTGACACTGGTGCACAGTTAAGCTTGCAGATAAACTCATGGCAGCACAAGGAAAAGCAAAAGTTAAGACATTAGATCCTCCTCTAGTTTAAATCAGCATAGTTTCTCTGAGATATGTAAATTATATTATTGCCACAGAAATCCTACAGGAGGAGTGGCTGGCCGGCCCGTAAACCCCCAAACATGGCATGCGCTCACCTCTTAAAAATACTGAGTTTGGCAGGGCTGACAGAAGCCCAGGTCAATACTTGACCAGAAGTAGTTCAGCACAGAGGCCAGGCTTGCTGAGATAGGGACCCAGCCACGCGGGGCAGATGCTGGGTGCAGATAAGAGAGGAGTTTGCAAAGGACAGCTCAGCTCCCCAAAGGCTTCGGGCACCAGTGTGCAGAGAGGGGGAAGAGCATGTAGCACAGCTGCGAATCCCTCTCTAGAGAGCTATTTCCCTCGTGGAGTAATTTTTCCTCTGCTTATCTTCAGGAAAGAATTTGCGTGTCTGTCAAGTCCCACTAATGCCAGTGAGTGCACTCTCAGAAAGCCAGAGCATATGCTTAAGGGCTTCTTGTATCAAGTTCTACAGGCATCACTTAAACACGCGAGTTATCCCCTTGGCTTAGTGGGACCACTCATGCCTAGAGTCCCTGGTGATCTTACTGTAGCCTCGGCAGCAAACTTCAAACAGAAAAAGAAACTGAATGTTACTACATCAAAAAAGTTCACAGAGAATTGAAACGTAACCGAACCCTTCCTCCCCCCTATCTAAGGTTCCATTTTGTGTATCTGATCCTGCAAAGAGCTTGCACAACGAGGCACCGAGATCAATGGGGCTAACAAACCACAGGTTGTGCTTTTTGTCGAGTCAGAGGCATCATCTGCAAACATTCAGAGCCTGTTCTGCAACGTTCCACCATGCGTGATCTTATTATCAAGACCGTAGTGCCATTCGGGTGCGATGCTTTAGAGATCCTTCTCTGGTAAAAAACACAACTGTGCGTTACTTTTGTTGTCTCTTAAATAGAAATACACAAAGCTGTAAAAGCCCTTCTAATTATGCTTAAAAACCAATCACATTACAACCAAAGCTGATGCCAAGAACATTTTAATCACACAAACTGAGAGATGCGGAAACACTTTGCTCCACTGCTATGGACTGCAGAATGAAGTAAACATGATCATTTCAGTCTGGTTTATGAAGGCCAAACTCATACTACCCACCTTTGCATCTCCCCTTTTTCCTGCCTAGAAGCTTTTTTTTTTTTTTAAATAATCTTTCCACTTACACACGCTTTTTAATTACTCCTTCATTCCCTACTCCCATTCCCAGGGCCCATCTTGCTGTTGTGGGTTTTGTCTTTTTATCTAATTCTCCTCCACACTGCTTCTCTCCCAGCCTCAAAGCACCTTTTCCCTACCCGGGTTGCGTGAGGAGACATTATGTGTTCCACCTTGTCTTCCCCAGTCTGTATGTAGGTTGGGAGAAGAAGGACTGAAGCTTCCTTCACTCACTTCTCTATCATCTTCCCCCTTGGCTGACCATTTGGTGTATACCTCTTAAGCAGCTCCCAACGGGAACACAGAGAGGACATGGAGGTGGCAAACAACTGTTCCTTGTTTTGAAATTTGGGACCCACTGCTCAGTCCTGTTACTACTGATACCAAAAACATTCCTTGATACTGTGGAGTTGACTGGATGCGGTGACAAAAAGTGATCAAAGGCCGATTCTGGAAGTCCACTCACCAACTGCAGAGTCCTGGTCCTCTTGACCTATAAAATGCAAGTGCATTGGTCTGACTGATAAGAAACAGCAAGTACGACCTAAACACCAAGCTCTGGAAAGACTCACATGAACCACGTCGGTGCACATTTCTTACCTAGACAAGCAATGCTTTGCAGGCTCAAGCCAGCGAGGTGAAACAATGAATGGAAGATTATCTTTACTTGTGGGTAACGTTCTCTAGCCATATCTGAACGACAGATCTTTGCATCTGAAAATAAAAGCATTATCTAGATTTTTCTCCTGTGTTGGAGATATTATAGCAACGCTGCCAGAGACTTCTGTTCCTTACCTCTGCCTTCTGTTGCTACTTTTCTGCCTCCAGAGGAAGAGGAGCCAGTTAGGGAGGTAGCTCCTTCTTCATTAGGCAAAAAGGTGACTTCAGTTAGAGTGCTTCTGTGGAGCGGGCAGGAGACACCATCTTCTGTAATTTTGGTAGCAATGGCCACAGTAGCTCAGCTCTATGCACTGATGTACATGCTTGAAGAGAGTGTCAGAGAGCAGCAAGAGCAGGTCTTTTCTCCAATGGATGGCAAGCCAGAAGCTGAGGTGATCCGATGGCCTGCCCCACAGCCCCGAGCAAGCCAAGCAGGACAGGACCAGAGGTGGTGTCTAGGCTCAACCAAGGATCCAGACCGTAAGGCAAAAGCATGTTGATAGAGCAGGTCCAAGATCAACCCAAGCAGCCCATTCACAAGTCAGGTCCAGTGATGTCCAGGTAGGGCCAAGGTGACGAGACAGAACCAGGTTCTAGGCTAGGAAACCAGTCCGCCTGTTGAGCGCCAGAGAAAAGAACTCCATGGCCAGGCTGAGCTGGAGATCATCTTTCCTCTAAAGAGCTCAGGCAAGAGCTGATGGTCTCCAGTTGAACTTTAAAGGGTTTCTGGGCTCTTTTAAGGTGAGTGGAGGTCCCAGGTGAGGGCCATTAAGGACTGTGAGTGCCCTCAGACACCTGAGGGAGCAAAAGAAACTGCAAAACATACTTGTGTGTATGTACCACATACATGTGTGTGTACATATGTATAGCATATATATGTCACCATGTTAATATTCTGTTTCTTAAGTCCGCTCGCTTCATCCCAAGCATCTGGCTTATGGTTTTAGATCCTCTAAGGCTTCGAATAGTCCTTAACTCTAAAAATGTATGTGATGACACAGAGCGAGCAAAAGCTTAAAAAGTCAAAGAAAGCCTCAGCTGCAATGAAGGGATTGCAAGTACTTTTAAACAAAAACTCCAACCTGCAAATAATATGGCCTGCATTCAAATTTACATCCAGGATACTTTAAAATCTCTTCAAGGACTTTTTAGTTTGCCTGGCTACAAATCATTATAAATCTGGAAAGTATTCCTCTGCATTTCCTACATCCTTCCTACGTCCTCTCTTTGTATTTGCATTACTACTTTCTACTCCCACTACTACCTGTTGTGTTCACTTTTTGGACTATTTTCCCCAAACTGATTCTCCCTTTGATCTTTCCAGTCCCCAGGTGTAACCTTTCCAAGCCTCTCTCTATTATTTGTGGTCTTCGGTGGCACCTGTAGGCCTTCCTAAGTTAAAAATCAACTGAAAAATCAATTCACGTGCTGTTTCCCTTCTCTCTGCTCTCACTACTGAGTACCTGACACCAGGTTGGACCCCACACCGAAGCCTGAAATAGCCTGAATTTTGAGAAAAGTTACCATTCCTAGGACTCACCCTTGCCATCGGTCGGGTTGTTACAAGCAGTGTACAGGCAGACACGCATGCACACACACAGGATTAGGCTTGCAACTGTTGGGTTTCCTGGGTCAAGGTTGTATTCAAATTACCCTGAAGTAACACATTTTAGGGCTGCTGAAAAAAAGTGTATTAAATATAAACCAGTTATTCTTATGAGTAACTTCCTTAACCTTATATCCCAGCTTAATTTGGTTTTCTCTGTATTTACAGTCTGGTTTTATGCTGTAATTATTCCTGGCCAAATCATCTGAAACAATTTTAAAAACATTTAATTTTGCAAATGTTCCCATACAAATGCAAATCCTTTAATAGAGTTCAGATATTACATTTATTCTTACCTCTTCATTGCAAATTTGTGTAATTAGATTTCAAATTTGTTTATGTTGGAATTTTTTAGTATTTAAAATCACATCCATGCCCTAGTATCACCTCCAGTGGTCCAGGCTGAAGTCAGCTGGATTTCAGTGTGGTGAGCTGGTCTTCTACCAGCTCTACTTTTTCAGCTGTGATTGAGTGCATCAGTGCCCACGTGGAGTTTACAGCTCCTGCTCTGCCAGCAGAAGGGGTTGTGTGGACACTCCCTAGGCTGCTCCACGGCACGTGGGCTAGTTGAGACTGCCTTCGTTAGCGGTTTAAGTTAACGAAGTTAATTGTGCAAAGAGGCAAATGGTGTATGTAAATACATTTCCACCTGCTGGCAGATTGGTGGGAATGGTGGCACAGGAGCAATAACCAATACCTTGGGGTGACAACATCTTCAACCAGCAGAGACAGTGGCAAAATAAACACGCGCTTACAACCTGACACAACTAAAAACTGGAAAGCAAGAATGCTGCAAAAGCTGCATTAAGCTTGGAAAAGAGAGATGGAGGCTGACAAAAAAGAATGGTGCACAGTACTGCGTGTGAGTGCTGTGGGACACCGTGAGCAATCGAACAGGGCAGCTCTCTCTGGGTTGCTCTGGAAAACGCAGGTGTGGAGCCAGCGTACAGCAAACCCTCCCAGATTGCACAGATGACTCAACAGAACTTCAAAACCATCTACACGGAAGAGTTATTCAAGGGTGATTCATGACCTCTGTCATGGGGGGGATTATCCAGGGAGAGGGCACGGGCAGTTTCATTTTCTGAAATGGCTCCAGAGAAAATGGATCGGGTTCAGACTGAACTCCGGCCACCATGAGTGGCCATCAGGCTCTGATCTGTAGCGACTGGCAGTGGCACAGTGTGTCTTAATGGAGGAGGTCTGAAATACCTGAGAAACTACGGAGCAGCCCATAGCCCTCACAGCAACAATTTCATGTAGGAAGAAGCTCTGGGCAGGGACTGCAGCTAAGCGCATCCAGGAGCGCTCTCACGTGCTGGAGAGATGCATGCAGCGAGTGCTCCTCTTCGCGCTGTGTGAGCATGGTTGTATCAGGAGAGAAGCCTCATGTGTGAGAAATTGAAGCTGAGGAGAGTGGAAAAAGAAAACCAAGCTTGATGGAAAGAGCACTGTACATGCATGTTTGTGTCCAGGAAGCTTCTTGCACCCTTTTCCGTCTCCGTAGTTGTGGAGGGGCTGCCAGGATCCAGCCTTCAATAAAAGGCATCTGTTTCTGAAGTGAAAACCAGCACTTAGTTGCTAACGGCACACAGTAACTCTACACATCAGTGCAGAGCAGGAAATGAAAAACGCCTTTTCTAACTATGTTATAATGGCAATTTTAGGTAGATGGAACATTAGCAGCGGATGCCAAGCTGGAAGCTGGCCACCCCGTTGGCTTTTCAGCACTAGCTTTGGTCTTTGGAAGCTTTTCACAGGCTGACAATGCTTCGGAAGAGTCTACTTTTGTCTGGGATTACAAAAATCAATCGCACCACTTGTACATAGCATGAATGTTTACCACGTGGATAGCCTCTTCAACCAGCGGACATTTATTCCAGGTTATCTTATCCAGCATGGCACAGGAAGCTTCCTCCAGCTTTATGGTGCTGTTTATCAGGAGACCATTTCCATTTTTAAACTCGGGTTCTCTTTCAAAGGAGAACAGATTATTTCTTTCCCAACAGGTGAAATCAGTTCCCTCGGGAAAGGTTTAGGTGCTGTTGATGTGTCTCAGGCCCCGCTTAGTCTTATAAGCCATTTCAAGACCCACACACAACATCCGTGTCACTGTAGTGTTGCACCTTTTATTCTTCCATAAAATGGATCTTGAGCTCTAACTACCTTGCAGTCCTTCTTTCGGCGCAGAAAAGCCGTACCAGTTGGTGGGAATTATAGTTCTGCCAATGTTAAACCTCCTTTCAGTTGGTAAAGCCTTCTCAATCAAAACAGAAGCATTTTATACACGAATATCACTCAAGAAACACCATAGCAGAGGGGCAGGTTTCCAAACTCAGCCCACATACCTGCATTGCAGCCTTTTGAAGTAAAGAGACAACCCAAAATGTCCTGAAAGCCATCCTGCTTCACTCTGGGGGAGTTGCCTAACTCGCTGTCATGAAGTTAGCAGAGCAACTTATATATCCTTATATCTTCTCTCAGGATGGCATAAGGATTAAGACTAGGGCATCCCCACCGCCAGTCGATGCTTGGTTGCTGCACGCAGCCCATTTGCTTCCCCTTTCAAACTGTTCTTGGGGTCACCAGCAGTTGGGACAAATCAAAGAAGCTTTCAGACTCCAGTTTAATTTAGGAAACTGGTTTTATCCACTGCTGGGCTAAGGTTCAGCGTGTGAGCATGGCTTAAAAAAAATACATTTCCCTTTTCCACTTCCACCCCCAAATTTTGCCTTGTATCTGTTGCAGAGACTTGGGACACACTACTTAGCAACTCCATGGTGAATCAGACATGTTACACAATTATTTGATTAAAGGAAGCATTCCTCTTCAACTGAGACACAGTTATGTCACGGATCTGCACAGAAAGCTTTCCAAAGTATCATTCATCCAACAGTCCAGAGTAGCTGTTAATATTTAAGGAGCACCAGAAGTTACTAAACGTCTCTAAAATACCTATGGGATTTAAATGTTCCCTGTGAGGTCCACTTGATAGACTCATTGTGATTTTGGCCATGCCATAGGACTGATTCATCTGCCCCTTGAGCATTTCCTAGCACACAGCAAAGAAAAGGTAGCAAAAAAGATACAGTTTTCCATGGAAAGTCATACATATGCATGATACACAAATATTTTACATAACGTGTATCTCTGTACATACCTATGCACAAAAACATGCTCAGAAAACACTATTCCGACTCTGAAGTTCACCACTCAGTAGTTCGGAAAGGCTACAAGAAAGGTCACCCATGCAGCATTAGTTTGGTCCTGCATAGTGAGTACGGGAGGCCAACATCACGCTCCTTTGCTCTGGGTGAAGGCCACCCCGTGTGCTGTGTGCTGCGGAGGGTGAGGCTCCAGAGGAGCAGGGTCAGACGTGTTTTGATCACAGCTCATCCCAAGTAAGAGTCTACTGCCCTGGCCCTACCACCAGCTACTCATCACCCCTTCTCTGCCAGGGATATAATCACACTTTCTGATCTGCCAGCACAGCTCCATCTGTAGTCACTTCCTAACCCAAATTCTGTCAAATGATTTATTTTTTTGGGGGGGGGGGAGGAGACCGTATATGCTTTTAAAGGGCAGGCAAAACAGTGCCCCCGCTAAGCCAGATCATTTTTGCAAAACTGAGGAACAGCAAGATGTGCTACTCTGCCAGCAGATCTGAGGGGTCAGCAACCCATGAGACAGGATGCACTGCAGCCAGAACATTGTGTCTGATTGCGCCATTAATGAGCTCCTGTTCAATATTTCTTTTTCACCATATTGCTGAAGGCATGGTACCAAAGCCTTAGTAATGGTGCCATTCAAACCCTGTGGTGGAGACAGAGTTACTAATATCTGTAACACCCACCAGTGTAGTATCACAAATACCCATTTGTTCATTAATTTTAAATGTCCAGTTTGATTTTTTTTTTCAGAAGCTTTAGCATTATACAGCACTTTACTTGATGAGGGAACAACTTACATCGACTTCTGTTGCAAGCATAAGCATCAGCACTTGAAGTTTGGGATATAGAATGTAAGAAACATGCTGTGTTAAATAAGCTGTCAAACCATCAAAACTTGATTAACTATTAATTCTATAGGAATTAGAGCAGAACCAAGGACAGATTTTTGTTTTTCCAGGGCAAAATGCATCTCTGACACTCTCCTTCCTCAGTCCTTTGTCTCGGGCAATACACATTTGCCAATTTCTATATCAAATAAAGCAGGGGACCCTGTAAAGCTTGGATCCACCCCAGAGCAGATCAATCCTGCACCTCCAGCGAAGAGAGTCCTGAGAGAAAAAGTATGTGTGATCATCCAGTTAAAGGTGCAAGTCTCGTGGCTCAGAGGATTTTGCTGCATGGGCAACCCTAATTTCTAGTATTGCCCAATAACTAAGAACTTGATTTTTTTAAAACATTAATAAAAGAAAAAAAAATTACGTGACTGTTATTTCCTAGATTTATAAAAGCACATGGAAAGCCTAGAAATGTGCTTTTGTTGTCTCTCAGTGCCCCAGCACACAGGACCCTGAATGGTCTTGAAGACCCCTGCCACATGAGCTAAAGGAGAAGTTCCACCAGAGTTTGATCATTGCCCTGTATATCTGACAGGAGGTCTCGCCGTGTGCATGTTTGTGTGCATACATGACACATGCACACACACTTTGCCAGTGGGTTTCAGTGCTATTTGCTGCCACCATCCTGGAAAGGATGAACCAAAGAAATGCATGCTACAAGAGGCACATGCTCTTCTGCTTTTCCTTCCCAAGCTTGACTGACTCTGTCCCACTCCACTACCATGCTCCTGTTTTGATTCTTCTCCACCGGTGCACTCCTCAGCCCTATCCATTTCTCCTTGCCAGTTGAATCCTTTCCTTCCTCCCTTCCTTCCTCCCTCCTTTGGGCTGCAAATCCCCATCCCAGGCTCCTTGCCTAACCACACTTTTCCCTCACTTAGTCTCTTCCTCCCCTCAGTCCTCCTTCTTCACCAGCACCCCCTTACTGCACAGTCTCCCTGCCCCAGATTAATTCTCTGCCTTCTCCCTCCTTGCCCAGACAGTCCCAGCTCTACTGCAAAGCTCTTCTCGTAAAACGTCTCTCAGCCCACCAGAGTCCCTCTGGAGACCCTTCATCCAGCTCCAGTCTTCTGCCTTGTCTCACCCTAACTCCTTTCCCCTGTCCCGCTGCCAGCCTGATTTTCCAATCAGTCTCACATTGATGAACCAGTCCTGCCTTCCCTCTCCCAGTTCCCATTCTCTCCCTCCTTTTCCATCAGGCTCCATCTCCTTATCGAGCTTGCCATCTTCCTCTTAGCTTCGTCTAGCTCAGTCATCCCTTAAAACCTGGCTCCCAGTCTCCTCTTCCACAACTTCTCCCCTCTCCAGATTGCTTGGCTGCTAGTATGTGGATGGATTACCAATGATGGAGAGAAGGGGGCTCTGAAGATTTTGGTAATTAGCTCTGTCAAAAAAAATCTTGCAACAGGACCTACAGAAGCAGTCTGGTTTTGTCCCTTTCACCCCAGGCCTGAGTGGGAGCCGCTGCTGGCTGTGTCCAGGCAGACATCTTAACCTGATCTCAGAGACCTTAAGTACCTTAGCATGTCAGCTGCACAGATAAAATTCTCTTGCTTACAACTTGAGATACAAAGTTTGAGCTCTGGTCCTCAGGGAATGGCAGGCTAGACCGTGGGGTCAGAGGCCCGGTACTTATACCGCTATAATAATAGCCAGGACTATCTTTGTCCTTCTAATACATTACTATAAAACCTCTATTTAGTATCAGTTTTCCACTTGTAATTACAGTAGACATAGAAGAATCTGCTCCAAAGGAGGTACGGTCTAATTAGACACCCCTCCCCACCCCCCCAAAAAAAAAATAAAAAAACCCCAACCAACGCAAAAAACTTCCAAACATTAATGGAAGTGCTATTGCCTTAGTGTAAGTTACTACTATTGGACATACCCATTGAATGCTAATAGTTTGCTCTGCAAGGTCATTTACACAATGCTTTGAAAATCCCCCAAGGTTCCCTCCTGAGCAAAAGCCAAGAACCTGGAAGAAGGTGATAATGAGCTCCCACCTGAACCAAAGAGCTCCCCCACACTTTAATTCGTGATGGAAAAAAATGCCACGCAGATTCTGTGCGTTTGTCTTCCCTCTCACCATCGCAGTTGAGCGAGGGGAACAATTCAGGCAACTTAGGACTTCCCAACCAGCGAGGTGTGCCCATGTGGAAGGTGAGGCTCATCAAAGCGCAGGGGCCAAGTGGATAAGTTCTGATGGGGTCTGTCCACTTCGTTCCTGGAGCTGGCAGTAGGAAAAAGCAGCAGGAGCATGGGGAGCTGGGACACAGGAGAGGAGGCAGCAGCAAGGGCTCTGGCTGATGGAAAGCTGAAAGGGGAACCTGTGGGCAAAGGTGGAAGTTATCCTCTGTGGACAAGGGCAGGAAGGAAAAGTGCTAAGAGGCTGGCTCCAAAAATGTTGGTAACCACTGGCTTAGAGACACTGGCAGCTTGCAGCAATTAATGTATTCCATTACCTCATGGTTTTACGCTTCAGATGCAGATTAATAGCATTCATTCAAAGAGAGAATTACATCATCTGCATAAAATCCTTTCCAGTGTCATATAGTATTCTCTGGCTTTCTGATTATTGCTGGTCTACTGGGTTAGGGATGGTGTTTCAAATTTTTTTTTGTTTTCCAGTTTAAAAAAAGTAAGTCCTTTGATGCTCCAGTCAAGCCTGTTTCCGCAAGTATTCTCTTAATGGAGGAGGGTCTCTGCATCCAAATGTTTCTTTTTGTCATCTCTAGCCACTCCTCATGCCTCCTCACTGCATTACCTCCATGCATTTATACAGTTCTCCTCAAACCTGCTTTAGCAAAGTCTCCCTTGTGGCTAATTGGGGTGATGATTAGCCATGGCAGCAAGGTGAGCTTACGCAGCTGCTGTTGAGGTGGTGGAGCTTGGGCACAGAGCCTTGACCAGTGCTTGTAGGTCTCTTTCACTACAGGCCATGATTTCATTATCTTCTACAGATTAATGTCTTAAGCAACTGCATGCCCTTCTCATTCCTGCAGCAAACCTTCTGCAGAGGGCTTGTGTCTCTTCAGCCTTCATCCTGGCAAGGGTCATCTGGGGGCAGGTTGCACGCTCGTGGGACCTTTTTTTGAGGAAAACCAGTCATTAGACTCCTACCCACCATTCTGCATAGGTGGCACAATCTAGCCTTGCATTTTTCTGATGCCATCACCTTATTAAACATAAATAATCTTCAAAGACAATAGGGCAAAGGAAATATGACCGAGAATATTCCTTTGGATAGAAAATGTCTCTCATGTACAACCCGATATAAAAGTACCGGTTGAATTTTGGAGAAGCATGGTCTTTTCTCAGCTTTTTCACAAAGCTTCTGTTAAACACCAGTTGGGTTCACATGCACGTGACAGGAGGAGAATATACCCAAGAGTATATGTAAAAAGCGAACAAGTGAAACAAATTCTAAAGATTTTATTGCTTTATTTGTCTTTTCATTTTTCAATCCGTTTCTAATCTGAAACATGCAATTAAGAACATGTTGTGCTATCTGAAACAATAGGCAGGGTTTACATATAGCTGTCAATTATCACAGAAGGTGCTGGGAAACATTCTGTAAAGCTCTGTCTACCCTATGCAAAAAGCAAATCACAGCTGCAGCTAAGCAGGCAACATAATAATAATTACCCTGAAATCATCTGCTTGAATTTTCAAATGAATTCACCATGAGCAGTCTTAGGCTCAAATAGCGTTCCTTTTCTGGCAGCTTTCTATCAGTTCAATAGCACAGGCTTTTGCAGAAAAGACACTTATAGGACCTGAGAGCTGGGAAGATTTTCTGGGTGTCTGATTTTTCTTCCCTGCTGTGGCTGCCGGGCATACTGTATCTGCAGCTGAATAAATGATAAAGCTCTGTCTTTAAAAAGAAGGGGGTGGAAAACTCTTTCTGTTATTTCCCTTAGAAAGAGACTGTCCATTTAGAAACACCTTGTTTCCAGCTTGAGCTTTTCTTAGCTAACGTTGTCCTTTAGCATCAGTGATCTTTCCACTGTTTACCCAGTATTTATACACCACTCCCATCATCTCTTGCAGCCTGGGTTTTGACAAGGTAAACAAGCTAAACTCTTCTGGTCCCTTCCCCCTAGAAAGTTTCTAGACGGTCAAATGAAAAGAAAAGAAAAAAGAAAAAGCAGACCTGTATCCAGACCTACATATGGAGGTTTCCATCAAATGTCTGCCACCATTCAAAAAAACATATAAATTCTCAGTACTGTTCTGTACTGTTGCAGGAAAACAGATTGCCCCGAAGTTGCAGAGGGAGGGAAAAGACTGTGCTGCCTAAGCTCTTGGCTAAACACCAACACAACCCAGTGCATGTTAGGCCTATTTTTCAGAAATGTTAAGCACCACCAACCCTCATTGACTTCAGGTGGAGCTGAAGATGCTCAGACAAGGCCGTTAAAAGCATGATTTGGCTCTTGAGATACGTGTGGAGTGTGTCTGCGTTCACACAGCATTCAAACGGGGCACCTCGTGTCCTTGGGCACATTTAAAATTGAGAATGGTGGCAACGTTTTGCATCCTTAGAAACCTTTTTCCCTCTTCCAGTCACTTCAGCCTGGCACACTCATTCTCAGAGTGAATCACAAGTACAGCACTTAATAGTTCTCTGCGGTCAGAAACTGTCTGAAGGAACTATTTTCTGCCCATTGGAGAATGTTGACTCACCTACACCAAATCCTCTGAAGAGACTCTGGTTACAGAATATGTCTAGTTGTTGATTGCTACGTGACCTCTTGCTTTCAGAGGCCTTTCCCAGGGCAAGTCCTTAGGCAATGGACGGATGGATGGATGGATGGACGAATGGACAAAGTGTGAGTGCGTATGTGTGAAAGAGAGGTGAATGTCTGTCTTGGGTAAGGGACTAGATGGGTCACGGACATTTTCAGTAGGTTTAGACAGCGCGGTAGACATGCTAAAGAGAATAGCGCCAAGTGGCATCATTTTGATTCTCTGATATTAATGCTGGAAGAAAGAAGGGTTTAGAGCTCACAGAAGGGAGAAGAAAACTGCAGTGGTCCATGTTGTAGGGTCAGGTCCCGTGAGGAGAGGCTCTGTGTTCCCGAGAGCATGGTGCCAAAAAGCACTCCAGAATGCCCCGGTATGATGAAAAAACTGAGGCATGATATGGCACATAGACATGTTATTGTTTTGCCTAGATCTGTATCTCTCTTGCGCTGCCTAAAATAAATAGTGTTGAGGGGGCAGGGGGCGGGGACAGGGATGTGGCTGGAAACCTCATGCGAAAGCTGCAGCATACACTTCAGCTATCGTGTGTCCCTGAAGAGGCAATCTGCCAGAATATCCACAGAACTGGTGTGGTGGGAAAGGGTTTGATTAAGCCATCAGGGAGTCTCTGAGACCTGACACCAGTCTCAGGATCTGCACTGGTGACAGCAAACCATTACATGGAGGTCAAGCTCAGCCCTGACAAAGATTTGAGCTGGCACCAAAGACAAATCAGCTATGAAGTTTTTGCTCATAAACTTGGTGCTTGACTCCAAAACCCCTACAGAGGTGGATACCAAGGTCTCAGCTCTCAGAAGGGGATGCTCAGAGAGGGTCTGCACTTTGGGAATGCGTCTAGAAACCCAAAGCCATGTAGCAAACAGATGCAGCAGGCTGGACCAACTCATGCACAGAGGAGGGAGAGCAGAGCTTGGGCTGCAGCACCAAGCTCTCCAGAGCTCGGGCTGCAGCACCAAGCTCTCCAGAGCTCGCCGCGCAGACTGCCGGGGAATGATGAACTGAATCACCAGCTCACAGCCTTGCAGCTCCCTGGGCAAGTGGGAGAGCCTGTGGTTTTCAGGCTCACTGGTCCCTGTCCTGCCAGTCATGTGGAAAGCCCTGGGATGGAAGACCCAGGGTTTCCAGCACCCTCCCTTCTCCAGCAGCCTGCCAGAAATTCAGTGACCCCAAGGGTTTTCCCTTTCATGGAAAACGTTGAAATTTAGGTTTCATTCCAAATTGGAATGAAACCAGACTTTGCTATATCGAAATCCTCCGCGAAATGAGATGACTTTTCATGGCACAGCTTTACTGATTGATGCAGACTGCACATAACTGAGAAGAGCCTCCTAAACGGGTGTTTCAATCAGAATTTCCTGGTCTGTCACTTCCAACAACACAATTAACTGCAAAACTGGCGTCTGCAGTTTTGCAGGAAGGCAGTGAGAAAACGGATCGGGTGCAGCATCAGCAAAACATCATATGGTGCGGTGGGTGCTGCCACCGATCCGACACTTTCTCTGGAGAGGTCACCTTCGCTCGCTGCACCTTCCCTTTTTTTTGGTGTGCCTGGTCTAACTAAACTGCGGGGAGAGCCTCCTGCCCGCTGCTCTTGAACACGTGCACACATACCTGGGTCTCTCGGCTCTGACGTTTTCACGCTGCAGACAGTTAATACTACGATAATTTCGGTTAGCGCGTGCTGTGGCTGAGCTCTGAGTGGTCGCTTGCTTCATACTTTGCTTGCAGGAAGTTTGCAACGTGTCCTCTTGTGCTAATCAGCAAGCGGGCAGGCAAGGCAACTGCACGGCGGCTAGCGGGCTTGGTTCTCGTTTGCTCATTTATTTTAATCATTGCATTTTCACCAGTAGAAGTATCTGATTTAAGGTGGAGAGGAAGTATAAACTGAAGGCTGGAGGGATTCTGTAGATGAAGGAACGTTGCATCAAATGTTTTTGCACACCAATTACTTTGGTTTATCACTATTAAACACATGCACGTGGCTTCGGTTTGTGCAGCAGTTGCCCAGCTTACCTGCTGTGTATGGGTGATAAGATACTCGACTGTGAGGAAGGTTCAATTAATTCTACTTTGCAGTTAGTTTGGTAAATTCATTTGATAGGCTGGTCGGAACGACACAGTGTTATTAATATCTGCAGGCACATGAGAACGCTGCAGAGTAATATTTCTGAAACAGAAAACCTGCAGACATGATTGAGACAATACAACTTTTCCCTTGTTGAACAAGGTGATTACTTGAAACTCACTTCCCTTTAAGTGCCAACCGCTAGAGGCACAAGGAGAGGTTAATAATATTTATTTTTTACTTTTTATTTTACTGGAAGACGATTAAAAGAGAATAAGCATAAACTTTAAATGATGTGTTTAAAAAAATACAGCTTAGAAAACAAAGAAACAGGCTTGTATGGTTTGGTTTTTTTTCATAAATTCACCTCTGGAAGAAATCCCGAGTTTAACTACATGAATACGTTGTCAGCTTTGGTGTAGGTGTTGCTAGCTTGCTCTGATTTTCTTTATTTGTTCATGTTATTAATTCATTTACCACCAGCAGTGACAACCAAGTGGACAACGTTGCCCCAAAAGAAGAGCAGAAGTGGGTCCCCCTTGAAGGAATTCCCCATCCAAGGGAACCGGTGCACAGTCTGTTCCTCTGAGCCACTCAAGCACAGGCAGCACTGATTTCCCACAGGTTTCAACGAAATAACCTGCCACGATTGAGATTCTTTTAAGATTTTTCTTGAGACACCAAATGACAAAATGTTCCAGATTGTTTAAAATCAGTTAATCCGTAGGTGCCTACTAGTACAGCACCCCCCTCCTCTATTCCCCCCAAATGCTCCTTCACCAGATGCAGTTTTACAGCGAGAGCTGCAGCCCATCCTTAAACCGAGCACTTGTGTCAGGCATCGACCTCTCTGCTGCATCACCCCACTCACATCCATATGGCCAAGGCAAACAAAAATATGCTTCCAGGGAGGTTTTCTGCAGTCAGAAAAGGGGAAATCTGTATTGAATAATGTAAGCAAGAAAATACGTTCACTACTTAAAAATCAATGTTCTCTGGGAACTTCACCTCGTCCTTATGGTATCTAATTACTCGGGAACTTTCATTCACAGCGACATGTACATGTCGGAGGAGGAAAGCTAATGGATACTGTTTGTCCTCCTTTATCCCCCAGAAATACCAGGTTTTAAGAGTCATATTTCTTATACACATACTCCTTCCTTTGAGAAACATTATATATTTAATCCACTTAGCATCTCTCTACCAAGACAGGTGCTGTTTGGAGCAACACATATCTTTTCAGTGGAATCTGGGACCCCAGTTAACCCCTCAATAAGCTATAAAAAAAAAATTCAGGAGACAATTTCTCTTTGGCCAAGGTTGGAAGACATGCAAAACCCAAGTGCCTGGCTGTAGCACGCTCCTCCTCTACCCTACCAGCATGCACAGCCATGAAAAAAAAAAAAAAAAAAGGCAGCAGTAATTAACACAGTGAGCTCATTTTAAAAACATCTGAAAAGTTTCTAGGAATAATTCCATTGACCTGCTCTTTCATACCAGACATCTTTTGTTCCCTTCCTCTTCAGGCTGCAAGCTGTCCGTGAGTACTGACACGTGAGTAGGAGTTTACACTGGAACAGTAACGTCTCTCCAGGGACTTTGAGGTGTCTGCGCACAGAGTGAAGGTCCGTGACTTATCCAAAGAGGAGCTCTTCCAGGACAGCCCCATTAGCTGCTTCATTTAGGAGCCATTCTTTTTTTCTTTTATATTATTTTATTTTAATTTAACTCTACACTGAGTGCCAAACAAAATAAACACCTCCTGTGAAATTGTAAAGAATGAAGGAGTGAACTCTAGGACTTGACAAAAAAAAAAGAGGTAGGTAGATTAACTCTCTCAGCTGTGCTGGTGAAAATGCTTGGAGTGACCCAGGTGAAATTATTGAAGTAATTCCCCACAAAGGAGTGAGCGTGAATTAGGTTCCACCGTGCTGGGAAGGATCGGAGAAGAGGAATGCACAGGCAGGAGCAAGGAAGATGGTGGACAGACCTCATGCATAGCAGCATAAGAATAAAAGACAAACAAAAGGAATGGGCCACCCTCTCACGCAGGGCCACCGCGATACTGAAGAGTGGGCCCTCGTTATATTATTACTCGGGTGAAATGCTCAGCATTGCCTTATGGGGTGTGCATGCCTGCAAAGTTCAAATATTTTATGTGGGACTTATCTGGCCTGGAGGGAAATTCCTGGTGCCCCTATATTTAACTTGTATCACAGCAGGCCAATAAAATTCCCCATGGTTTTAACTCTCTCAGTAACAACTGCCCAAAATTAGCTGGCAGCGTTTCATTTTTTTTTTTTTTTAATAACAGTCTAGAGCTATCCTGAGGAATTTTACTAGATTAAATAATATTTACCCTGTGCTAAAGCGGGATGCCTCTAGAGAGGAGCCTGGCCTGTGGCTGGGAAGGGGGTGTGAAGGGCAGCCAGACCCTCACACAAGCAGTGTGGCCAGGGAAGGTCTGGGAAACCCTCCTGACTACATCGCTTTCTGTATCTTTCTGGATCTTATTTCTATTGCAGCACCCCTGGGAGCCCCAACCCATCCAAAAGCAAGAGGCTTCGCACCCTCAGGGCTGCCGCCGGGGCAGGGTGAGGGGCAGAGATGCACAGCAGCAGGGAGGTGCCCACCAGCACTCGCTGAGCAGGACCAGCCCCAGGAACACAACCAAAGCATCCCTGCCATCGCTTATGGGCTGGAGCAGGGCAGCAGGCTGCAGCCCGTCCTTGCTACACCTTCTGCTCCTTCCTTCAGAGGCGAGCGATGCGCTGACCGATTCCCTTGGCAATAGCAGAGCAGCTGTAGGTGACAGTGCAGGAGAGGATGTTTTGCATTCCCAACTTGTGCGGTGCCGCACCCCAGCTGCACTGATGTCACCAAATTACAAAATTGTTGAGGTGAGCAGAGATTTCTGGAGATCACCCAGCTCAACATCCCTGTTCGCAGTAGGGGCAACTACAGCCAGTTTCTGAGAGCCATGCCCAGGTGGGTTTTGAGTGTCTCCAAGGATGGAGACTCCACAGCCACCCTCCAAGTGAAAAAAGCTTTTACTTAGGCTTCAATAGAATTTCCTGTATTTAAATTTGTGCCCATTGCCTCTTGTCTTGTCACTGGGCAACATATAAAGAGCCTGGCTCTTTACAGCTTCCCTTCAGGTATTTATACGCATTGATAAGATCCCCCTGGAGCCTTCTCTTCTCCAGGTGAACAGTCCCAGCTCTCAGGACAGACTGCAGGTGCAGGGCACAGACAGACAACTGTACTGACCAGTCAACTGTTTACATGCAACCAGCCCTTTTTATACCTTTACCCCTCTATATTCCCAACCTTGTTCCTCCCAAAATAATCTAAACCCTGCCCTTGTCCTACCTTTGGTTTCTTCCCTAAACATCCCATTAAAAGTCCTGTATGATCCCAAACTGCTTTTCCCCTCTATCTCATAAAATGTCCCAGCCTTAGATAGCAACCCCCTGAGTCTGAAGGGTGACCGAGAGAGCTGCTCCCCGTGGCTCATGGTGATAGGTTTCATGCCTGGATGGTGGGGCTGAGGCTTTTCTGGGACAGCCCTGAGAGAGGTTTAGGGAAGATGATGGTTCTTCAGGAGTCCTCAGTTTGGGTTCCCACCTACCGTTTTGCCCCTGTCCTCCTCTGGACTTGTGCAGATGGGCCTTCGATGGGTTGATGGCTCTGGGTGTAGCCCATCCATTATTCAGGATCCCCCACTGCCACTGTCTCCCTGAGCATCTTTGTGGGTGTGCAGATGAGCTTTATCACATAACCTAACACAGGAGCCAGTCATTTCATCGTAGAAGGCGACCAGGTTGGTTGAGCACAGTTTCCCTTTCTTAATTCCACGCTGACTACTACCCAGTCACCTTCTTGTTCTTTGTATGTTCAGAAATTATTTCCAGGAGGATTTTTTCCATCATCTTCCCAGGGGGCTAAGTGAGGCTGACCAGCCTGTGGTTCTCCAGGTTCTCCTTCTTGAAGACAGGGGGTGACGTTTTCTTCCAGTCCTAAGGAACCTCTCCCAAATGCCATGACCTTTGAAAGATTATCAAGAGTGGCTTCACAGTTACATCACCCACCTCCCTCGGCACTCCTGAGTGCATCCCATCAGGTGCCATGGATTTGAACGTGCCCAATTTGCTTAAGTGCTTCTTAATCCTGTCCTCCTCCACTGAGGGCAAGTCTTCCTTTCTCTGGACTTTCCTTCTGGTCTCAGGGGCCTGGGATTGTTGAATTTCAGTCTTTCAGTAAAACCCAAGGGGAAGAAGGCATTGAGAACTTTGACCTTTACTGTATCCTTTGTCACCAGGTCTCCTGCCCCTTTCAACACCAAGTGCATATTTTCCCCGGTCTTCCTTTTCCTGCAAACAAACCTGGAGAAGCTCTTCTTGTTGCCTTTCACGTCCCTCACCAGATTCGACTCCAGCTGGGCTTTGTCTTTTCTTACCCCAACCCTGCTCACTCAGACAGTGTCTCTATATTCCTCTTGGGTCACCTGCCCCTATTTCCACCTCTTGCACACTTCCATTTTACATTTTAATTTTGTCAGGAGCTTCTGCCACTTTTGCTTGATTTTCTGCTCATTGGGATGGACCATTCTGGAGCTGGGAGGAGACGATCCTTGAAAATCAACCCATGTCCCTGGACCCGTCTGCTCTCCAGGGACATTTCCTGTGGGATTCTTCCAAGCAGATCCCTGAAGAGTCCAAAGACTGCTCTCCTGAAGTCCAGGGTTGTAATCTTGCTTTTAGCCTTGTTACCTCCCCCTCAACTCCACCATATCAAATCCTGAAGAGCAGATGGACACCTTGTTCCCAGCCTGCGCTCTGGCACAAGATACATATGAAAAGTCAATTCTTCATGTGCTTGAACGGGGAAAAAAATTCAGTCTAAAAATAATAATAATAAAAATGATAGATCTTCCTTTGGAAATGTTAGCTGAAACATTTGTTTTTGTCTCTTTTTGTTCCCAAATGGCTTCTATGAGAATATTTCTTAGTGCTTTTACATAACATTTTTATATTGTGTTAAATCACTGATCAGATTTCTTTGAAGGGAATCCTTGCGGGGCTTTTGCAATGCTAGGAAAAGAAGAAAAAAAAAGGAAAGCACATTCTTTTCTTTCTTTCCAATTGGAAAAAGCCAACCCAAATCAACAGGGAAATGGTTTAATTTCAGACTCCTAGAGCGATGTTAGAAACACTAGCAAGGAGGAGAAAAAAAACCATTTTAAGGTACAACTGATACTTCACTTTCATTTCTGAATATTTTGCATTGTTTTCTCTGACTACTAAAATGGTGTCAACATCATTTTTTTTTTTTTTTTAAAGAGAGGCACATTTGAAATATCCAGCTTGATCAGATCCATAGTCTTTGTCTGCAAAGAAGAAAAGGCTTGTGGTCCTGAGAGGCAGCACGGCGTGATGGATCCAGATTGCCGCGACTGCCCTGCTTTTTGCCAGACACAGCTGAACCAGGGTATTTTTTATTTCTTTTGATGAGTGCAAAGAATAAGGTACAGGTAATTCTTCTCATTGCTCTGACCTTTTAAACTATATACATCTAATTGCAAATTAGTTAAACTAGACCACACAAAAGTAATGCAATAAACTCTGATACTAGCTGAAGAATGTCCATTGTAAATACTGCCACAGAAGTCTGTAAATGTATGTAAAGCAGTGAGTGTGGTTAAAAAGTTTACAGAAGTTTCTGGAAAAGTTGGCAATTTTTGGAATCTGTAAATACAAAAACATTGGTTGAAGGAGCTTTTCATCTCTTATTGTAAAACTTGTAAGCTGAGTATCACCAGATTGATTTTCTTTTCTGCCTTTGGGAAAAAACATAGAAGGATCAGAGAATGTTATTGCCCTTTCCATGGGCACGGGAATTGTGGACGCCAGTTTAAATCACCAACCTGTGCGTGGTGCTTATTTTGGTAACTCCTGGAAAACCACCTCTGCCTGCTCTGGCCCCTGACAGCACGCTCTCCATCTGCACTCCCCGCTTTCCCAGACTCCTGGGCAAACTATTTTCATTCTGGGGCCAGAATAAAGATATTTTCAGAAATACCTAGTACCCAACATCTTTACTAAAATAAATGGCCAGGGTTTCAAAAAAACTCGACAGCTTGTCTCTGGGGGAACTACTGAGTGACAAACTTTCCCCCCCCCCCGTTGCCCCAGTTTGGCATCTTCACTTAAATAGCCCACAGGCTCACTAGTTGTCTCTAACAAAGTCTCCTGACTGGCTTTCTAGTTGGAACCATTAAGAAATTTTTTGAGTTCTGTGATAAAAATAATCCAAATCGGGTTGCAATTTTTATTTTTTTTTTTAATATCTAAAAGTAACTCCAAACTTCAGAAAAAGAGCTGGTGTTATTCACAGTACAACTCACTGGAGCTGTACATTTCAGCAGAGATAAATGAAATCTCTGCTGCATTAAACAGAGACAGCAAAACATGAAGAAATCCAGAGAGATTTTCTTGCATACAGGCAAAGCTGCTAAAGTTTTAACAGAATTAAAAATTGCAAAAATATGCAATTACAACCTAGTATTGCATAAAATACAATTTAAAGTGATTTTGCCTTTTTAAAATACTGGTGCCTATTAAAACACTGGCACATTCATGTGGCTTTCAAATGCATCCCAGTAGAGTGTAAACTGAAAAGTCATTGCATTTCGTCGCACAATAGTCAGAAGCAAAAGCAATGTTGCGTTCTAAACATTCATTAAATGTAGAGATGTGCACTGAGGATGTAATGTTGACTAGACTCTCAGGGAAGTGTATAATTTATATTCAAAACTAAGATTCATAATAAATACCCAGCTTCAAATCTCCTTGGACAGTGTCTCTCAACAGATTTCTAAAAACGTACATTTATGGAGTAAACAGAATTTTTAATGGCTGCTAGCAGTATTTCAGATTTGTTATGCTTATGGGAGTTGTGGTCATCAAATATTCATGCTGATGGTTCTTACGCAATGCTGACAGCTTTCTAACTTGTGAAATAAATAAGGGGTGAGTGGGAATTGATGAGATAAGTAGACTGCTTTATCTGAGAAGGGTGACCAAGCTTCTCCCTGGCAGCAGGAAGATTAAGACTTGCGTTCTCAGAGCAAGAGGGAAAATGTGAAAGTGTATTTCTTCAGATTACAAACCAGGCACATCTCTTGATCTGGCCGTGTGTTTTCTTATTCTTCTCACTCTAACTGTCCCTTCCAGCCCAAGGGATTTATTTGCTGATGTTGGGGTCAAGTAGTGCAAAAATGACTCAGAAGTTTCTGCTACCAGGCGAGATGGGCTGAGATACTGGATCGTTTCAGGCAAGGTGTGGGAAGGTTGATAACACATACATAACCCATCCCCATATTTCTTTCTTAGGCAGTTTGCCCTTACTCCAGTTAGGGCAAATAAAGGACTTTACCTCTTTATGGAACACGGGGGACGGTCCATGAGAAGGTTTTGGGGGGGTTGAGGTTTTTTTTGTTTGGTTGGTTGTGGTTTTTTTTAAATGGACTACACTCCTCAGTGCTGGTACACTTTTAGTACGTTGTCTGGCTACGACCAAACAGCATACTTCAGTTTGATAATTTGGCATAACTGCATTTGAAAAAAAGGTGCAGGTTAACCAGTTTTGCTGTACCCTAAACCAAGATCAGATCACAGGACATTTCCAGCACAGATATTCTTCGGTCTCTTAATAGGTCTTTATTTTATATGAAAGCCATTATTGCGCAGTAGTTACACATCCTTCATATTATCTGACCTCAGCATCTGGCCTTCAGCCCTCCAATTCCTGGAATATCTCTATACAAGTCAAGGTAAGAAAAAGTACCTCCACAACAATCTGCAGAAATACTGCGTGCCCAGCACATTGTAAGATCAACGCCAGTGACTTAGTTGCCAGTTATGGTTTTCTAGAATTAAACCACACAAACGACCTCTAATTTTTTCAGTACGAGCTTCCTCACCTGTGAGACAACATTTGCAATAATTTTGGATCTCATGGATTTAACTTGTTGTTTATAAGTAGTAAGTTACAGAATCTCCACAAACATAGTTCAGAAAGTCCATGTACAGTGTGATATATAGCTTAAGCAAAACTATATATACAGTTCAAAAGTCCAGTTTTCAACCACAAAATAAAATGTTTCAGAACATAAGCAGATTCCAATGCTCTTTCCAATAAAAACAAGAGGCAAACTCATACCAAAATCAAGTAGAATTATATCCGCACTCCCAAGAACAGCTTGCCTCAAACACTGATAGCAATGCAAGGGACCCTGGGTAAGTCCAACTCCTTATCACAGACCTTGAAAGATAAGAATGTTAGCAAAAGGCTGAAAGCCCTAAACCTCAGTGCTAGTCTCAGATTTATCATAAAGCGCGTGTAACTCGGAGCCTAATCTTGCAAATTTGACTTGGGCAGTGCTGTAGAACAGAGTGAGCAATAAAAGTAAAGGGCACGATCTGAATCTCTACTTTCTGTCACATGATGCTTTGCAGCATAAACTGTCGTTCAGTGGGAACAGGCAGCGTTAGAAGTTTCCATCAAAATTACCTTGCTGGAAGTTGTATTACCATGATATGAGTAGAATCACAGGACACGCAAGAAATTCTGTGGTGGACAACTAAGGGATGCCTTCTCGCTACAGAAATTCCTTTCTCCTACTTCAGCAGTCAAATATTCCCTCACATCTTGGAGAAGAAGAATCTATATTCTTGCCGAAATTCCACTGTTTTCTTCTTCTCTCCTTGAAATCTATGTGCTGTATCTTTTCAGACAAGGGGTAGCTAAAATTCCATGTTATGTCTCAAGTGAAGGCATATCCATCATTCACACTATTCTAAAATCACGTCATTTTTAAAATCGTTCACTTACTATAGCACACTTTATTACAAACATGCAAGACACAGGGAAAATGAAAACTGCAGGCACCTACTACTCTGTCTTCTCTTCCAAGTACAGATTTATTTAAAAAACCCCAAACCCTCCCATCCATCCTTTGAAGTACTCTGGGTTCTCTTGAGATTCTTTTCACCAAAAGCCAAACCCAGGGGAAACCACCAGCACATTTCACCAATGCCGGCTTAAGTCCATTCTGATTTTCTGCAGCCTTTCTGCAAATACTCCTTCACTACAGTTCCATATTCCTTTTTTGCCTTCTCTGCCCTAGACCAGTTGAGGTTGGCAAGGGTAGGTCACCAAAGGTTTAAACACAGAGAGACAAAGAAAGATAATGTGATAAGCCTAGCTTCTAGACTCTAAGTGACAACTCTTTTGCAAAGGTCTTCTTAAAGAACAAATCCATCCATTCTCTCCACTTACTCTCCACCATTTAGCCTACCTACCTTTCACTCCCAGTTACGATTTTCCTGTTGAACACCTCCTACAATACTATCTCATTACTTGCTTGTCAAATAATCTGATTACTTTATCTTCCAATTGTTCTGTGATCTTTTGTGATTTAGCTTACCAAGTTCACAAATAAGACTTCATGGATTTGCAGTCATGCTATTCCCCAGAAGAGCCCTTCAAACATCAGGGACATTTGACACCTTCTAATGCCCCAGTTTGGACAATGGATGAATGCTCTTACTAACTTGGCCCTTTCATCATTTTTATGTTTCAGTAGGCTTAAGAGTTCAAGAGATTTTCTACTCTCCAGTTTGTCCATTTCTTTCAACACCTTTTTCTTCTGTATAGTTTGGAAGGGTACCTCTAGCCATCATCAGAAAAAAGAAAAATTAATCACTCTTGAGTGATCACTCAAAGGCTCAGTGACACCCATATTTTCTGAACTGGTCCTTTTAACCATCTGTAATCCAATTATTTTCCAAGTGTCATCCTCCTGATGCACCTCAAGGATTTCTTGCTATTGTTTTTCAGTTTTGTGCTTCTTCCCCCCGCCCAGTATCTCTGCCATTTTCCCTTTCCATTTTAGCTCTTCTGATTTCTTTTTATTGGCTTAATGCAGTAGAATTTTAATTTTCCAATGGTTTGTTTGAAATAATCTCCTGGTCATTGCCTAGCAGACATCCTGGAGTCCATGTTCCCCTTTCCATTCAATGATATTCCAGCTCTCTAAGGTTCTGTTCTGGGTTTGGTTTTTTTTAATATCCCC
>NW_009259588.1:7849578-7858693 GCF_000687185.1 Egretta garzetta
CCCCAAATGCCTCTGTAGAATCTAAAAAATTTTTAAAACTCTTTGATTTTTATTTGATTTTTATCTGATTTTTTTAAAAATCATCCTTCTAAAATACAGTGTTACTGGGCTAAGCCAGGTTACATTTCCTTGTCCAAAGACGCAGAACAGTTTATGGACCAGCAGTTTTGCTGAAGCCAGACTTACACAGTATCAATGCAATACCAAATATTTGCATAGACTATGACTATGATTTGTTTTCTTTAGGACACCTGAGAATTCTCCACCAGCTCTGTCTTCCACAGAGTAGACGAAGTCCATCCGCTGAACTGTTGGCCGTTTGCCCTCACCTTCTATTTGTAAAATCTGCACGGGTAAAAGCTCAGCAGCTTCCAAATTAGCTTTTACAATGGGAATTGGTACTGGAAGGAAATTGTGGGGTAACTGGTGGGACAACAGCTGGCCAACACACACGCACCTTTCTCCAGTGAGGTTTCTACTTTCTCTTTCTGTGGTTTAGGGGTTTTATATGACAACTCCTGTGTAAAAATACTTGACTAGCAGTAAAACGTGACGCAGAGTTCATCAGCACAGTTGAGAAATCTAGCTTCCCCAGTTTGTAAGCAGGGCTATGGAAGCGAGCAAAAGCAAGGAGCCAGCTTCCCACATCAGACTCCACCTTTTACTCCTGTGCCTAGCCTAAATGTATGGAAAATTCCTCTGCATAATCCTACACAACTTTTTTATTTCTTTTCCTGGAAAGACTGAATAAATTCACACAAGATAGTCAGTTGGTTTATCAGAGCCTACTGGAAATTCTACAAAACCGTATTAAGTCAGGAAATCACATCTGATATAAGGTAATGCAAATCTGTTAGCAACTTTTACAGTAGCTAGCCCGATTCTCTTCTCACCTAAATCAGCATCAATCAACTTATTCAACTGAAATTAATAGAGTTACACAGCTGCCCAGCTACACAGCTGTGTATTTAGAAGACCAGTGGCATTCCTCTCGTCTCTCACAATGGAACAAACCAGGAGAACCTTACTTCAGCCAGCAGACCAAAACTAGAGTAGAGAGCAGGAAAGCTGTGCCATTAGCATCCTGGGGGTGAAAAACAAGGAAAGGGCACTTGCGTGGCCTCTAAGGCAATGGCTACCACCTTCTTTTCCCCCAAAAGATAGTGCCTTGCATGTGGGGTCCCTCACAAAGGGTCTTGCAGGGCTGGTACGACAGATACGAATAGCAACATAAAAATCACAGCAGCCTTTGGTGCACATTTCTGCGAAGAGCCATATAAAGTTTAGCAATTAATGTTAAGGTGGGTACTGATAATTTGCTATCTCAGACCCTTAGAACAAGCAGCTGGCAACCTTTGAGACCTGCAGGAAGCAAGCACAGCCAAACTAAAATAACTCAAATATACAGTGATGTGCTGTAATGCTTCCCAATAAACAATCCCATTTGGCTAAGAGGAAAATGAATACAAATAAACCATCTGAAGCACAATAATATAAGTGATTTCCAAGGTGCTGAGGAGAATCTAAAAATGTTTTACTGGGAGAGGAGAGAGAGACAGAACACATGGAAAGAGGGACTGCCTTACGTGCAGCGGCTTTCTTCGCCTGATGGTGAATTACATCCGCCGTGTCCTCTCCTTTTCTGCCTCTCTGTCTAAATGCATTAGGACAACGAGGCTTCAACACAAAGAAATAAACCTTTAATTAATAGCCTATGAAAGAATTAACTTATCCATAGCACGATCACTCTCAATGTGATTTCTCAGCATGATCGTTCCCTCTTCATCTGTCTTCTACCTCTATGTTCCTGTCTTCAACTATTCTTCGTTTCTGCGCTTCTGTGACTCATTTTTAAATATGACATGAAATAAATACTAGTTCAATACGTCTGAGCGGCAATTACACCACTTACTAGGTCAAGCATATATAAGCTATTGTGGCCGCTGAATGCCTTCCCTGTGTGACCGCACCACAGCCGCATCTCAGATGCGCTGTCGGCATTTCATCCTTCTTCCTTCCCCCCCACGGTTTACTGTTAAATTTTCTCTCCTTTCTGCTGTTTTGTATCCTGGTTGAATATAATTTCTAGAAAATGTCTCTAGAAGGTAATTATTGGAAAGCCAGTTCCATACATACCCGTTTCCAGCCAAAGAATACAACCATTATATCACACATATTACCTGTGTTTCCAATGAATTTTCACAGATTAAGAAAATAGAAGGCGTAATCTTTAGGTTTCCACTTACAGCAACTCCTTTCAGTGCAAATAGATAAAAATAGAGAGAATAAATTATTACAGCCTATCGTAGTAAAATGTGTGTAGCCACTGAAGTTACAAGCAATATTTGTAATTTCTATGGGCTGATTCTCCAAAGTGCTGAGCATAAGGCTTCTGAAATCCCAAAGCAAGCTATGCAGATGCTTAAATGTGAGCCCACGGCTGGTCCCGTGGAGGTCAGTGACTGAAGTTTTCAGAGGAGAAGGGCTGGAAGTGCAGCCTTGGCCCTCCAGTTCTTAACCATGGTCGGGTGGAGAGAGAGAGAGACACCATGAGACCCACGCGGCAGCGGCCCGTTTCCCACCCGCTACACAAATGGGAAACAAACCCTCTTCCTGATAACAGCAGGGAAGGGGGTCGCTTCTCCCACCCTTCCCACTAAACCGTCTCCCTGAAAGAAGTGACAACCTGCCATCCCAGGGAAACGAGCGCGACGTCTGCCTGTAGCAACATCATCTTGAATTGCGAATTAATCGAATCTCAGAAGTTGAGCTTAGGTGTTACAGGCTTCTCTGGGGAGCTCAAATTTACCTGAAAGAATTCAAAGAGTTTTAAACAAAATTATAGCTACAATTTAGCAAAGGAAATGTGTATAGTTACGTTTCTTATCGCTGGAGTGCTGTAAAATGGAAGCGAATTTTCAATCTGATTAATTCATTCAGAATGATTCCTGTTGAGTAATTATCTTCAATAAAGATCTGTCAATACAGTTTCAAGCTATTGTCATTTTATATCAAATACAAATTAGACAGTATAATGAATTCAGGTACACCTAAACTCAATGTCAGAATGAAAATCTTGCATGATAATCAAGTGAAATAATCGCTCCAAGAAGATAAAAACAAAAGAACTTAACACAATAACAGTAAAACTCCTCCTTCTTTCTGAATTAAGATAGCACGGATGATTTTGCAAAATCATCTGGGATGGACGTCCCAGGTAAGTCCAATCTAATAAAGCTTTCAGAATTGCTTGCTGGAAAGAAAGAGCCATTATATTGACTGGTATAAAATAGCATAGCTTTAAACCAGACAAAATCACGTCTATTTAAACCAGGTGAAGAGTTGGTTATAGAAACATTGATTTAAGCAGTAGTTTGCCAACTACTATTTAGATACAGTCTCTGTGGCCAGAAACGCTGACACAGCATACTGTCCAAGGGGTCAATTTAACAAAATTTATCATTTCCAAGGCACGGCGAGAATAATTTAAAGATGTTTCAATTAGGGCATCACCAGCTGATGCGTGGCCTGATACATCTGAGCAAGAAAGAGTTTCAATTCAGCAGCTTTTCTGACTAGGCCTGGTATTAGGAAAAGAGGGTTGTGCTGGATCAGAGATAAGGTTAGAGCTCTCATCCATCTAAATGGGCAACTGAGTATTTTTTCCAAGGAGAAAATTTTTCTGTCTTACTCAATAGTTTAGAGGGAATTGACACAAAGCAGCAATAAAAATAGATCTGCAACTTCAGCCCCACTGAGCAAATAAAGGATTGCTTTGCGCCAGAACAAAGCAGATTTCCACAGGAGCTGCAAAAGCCTCAGCACCTTTGGGGATCAACCTGTCGCCTGTGGCTGCGGGGGCTTGACCCTAAGGCAGGTTTGTAGATTTAGGCTTGACTAACCCACTCGAGTTCAGAGAGTGAATTCAAGCAGGGACGAGAGCCCAGGTCCCGCGTCCCATCTTTCCCTGTGATGTCCATCACCCTCCATACCATCCCTCGAGGCCAGTACGCAGCACAGCATGGCACGACACAGTGGCTGGGCTGTTATTTTAACAATTTTTTTAGAGCTAAAAGTAGCAAACATTTTTAAGGAGTTTGATTCTGTGCTTTTAAGTCCATGCACTGCTTTGTTCTTTCTTTCTCTCATTCTTTGTCTGAATGCTTCTCAAAGGCAGGATGCCTGTGAATATTTTTAAAATTTGCCTCAATCTGTAGTAGCCAGATTGCTCCTGCATAGCAACACCAACTCAACAACTTTTGTTTCTTAATAGAAAACTAAGCTAAAAGCCATATAGGTAAAAAACTGAGAAAACCCAAAGGCAGGCGGAGAAAAAGGGGCACGTTTAAAGGCTCTTTCTTTAAGAGCACAGCAACAAATTGAAGTGTGGATCAACCAAAGCAGAAAGCCCAGCAGCCTCAAGCAGCGCCATGCCAGAGATCAGAAACCAGCCTTCAGCTCTCATAACACAGAATAAATGCTGCAAAGAGAGTCCTTTCCTGATGCTAAGTAATAAGGAGTGGTGACCACGGAGTCCTGAAAGACAAATGGCTCTTGAAATGGTTTTTTTCTCATTTCAAGTTACGAATAACTGTTCTGTCTTAAAATCCTGCAGGAAGTGCGGTCCTCTCCTGCGACAGCACAGCTTACATGCGTAAACTTCGAAAGCACATATGACAGGAGGAACGTCCGCCTGGTAGATAAAGCTCACCTGTCCGGGCCGATCTATTAACAAAGCAATCTTAACAGAAGTTGGAGAAGTCAGATCAATCCTAAATGGGAGATTGGCGCTGCAGGATGCTGAGAGCTCTCAAATATGTCCTTGGGGAGGCCCAGGGCCTTTTGCTGGGTTAGATCTCTGCTCAGACTGTATTTGGGGACTGTTGAGGTGGATGCCAACAAAACCCTTAAGAAGCAGGCAAGTGTTTTGCGCGAGTCTGCATGGGTGCATGCTGTTAGGTTACCTCCTTAATGCTTTGTACCTGGCATTAAGATTTAATTACGCTGCAACTTGCAATTATCTCTCTTCCTGACTGCTTTAAAACCTTGTTTTCTGGTTGCAGTAAATCCCTGCTTTGCCTTACAGTTCTCCTTGGCTTCAGTTGCTCTATTATTAGTGATAGACTTACTGGTGCAGTAAATCAGCTCAGACAGAAGGACTGCCGTGTTATTCTTACACTTACCCTTTGCCTGACCAGGCGCCAGCAGAAGTCACGTACGTTCAAGTTTCCAGTACAGCTGGTTACCGGCGCTTCAAAGTAAGGTGTCACCTGTAGGGCGCTATGTACTCGCACTCGTGCCGTGATAAAACGTGTCCCATCAGAGACAAAAGCAATATTTTGAGATATTGTAACATTATCCACTGCAAGACAGTGGAGCAAATACCAATTAAACCCTATTTTCTTGCCTGCATTACTACATGCATTTGATATTTTAGAGTAGGGTAGTCAGAACTGCTATTTTGCTGCTGCTTTAACTTTGCATCACACTGAGCATTACTCATTTTTTTTTCCTGTGCCCAGACAGAGCAATCTTGGAAGATCCTTTCCTCTGAAGCAGTTATGTGACCATCTACATGTATAAATACGCAGATTCATTTATGCTTTTGCAGACTGCAATAGAAGGCAGCACTTTTATAACCACAGGAGAGTGAAACAATGAAATTCCATTAACTTCTAGTTGGACACAAAGGAGGTTACACGCCAACATTACCTTTAATCTGTTTTTATGAAATAGAAATCTGCTGTTCTATTGGCATTCAATAGTTCAAAGGTAAAGAGAAAAGAAGTTCTTGAAATTAATTCCTTTGATGTAAATTTTGGAGCTGGTTGATCAGCATGAAACAAAAAAAGCTAAGTAAATTATATAACAAAACCGAGACTATTTGCCAAATAATGTGTAATCTGGTCAGGGTATTCTTATTTTCTGGGAAAGCAGAAGTGATCTAGTAAAAGAAATTACTTCAGTATAATAATATTAAACAGAACTAGAGCAATGTGAGGTAAACTGGCCACAGGAAGAATCTTTTCCTTTCTCAAAAATTTGGTTGAAATTGGTACTGTGACCTGGGAGCAACACATACATTTATAAAAGCCCACACCATAGAGGCTGGACTCACCAAGGAGCCTCTGTCACTCCTGAGGCCAACCATGGGGCCGGACTCCGAGCTAAGTTCAGCCACACTGGGACTGTGGTCCCTCGTGACTGTTTCTCCATCAGCAGATCTCATTTTAGCAGATCCCATCTTCTCTCCTACTCCTTCCCATCCCTTAAACCTTACACAGAGCAGCACTGCTCCTCCTCATTTGCACAGGGGCTTAGAGCATTTGGCCATCATCTGGGACACCTGCACTGTCCTTGGGGACCTGAGTGAGCATCACCCAGAAGCCACAGCCACCAGCCTAGAGGGGACAGTGTGACCACTTGGGTCTTTCTGCCTTCTCCTCTGAAGTCTGGATACTGGGACATTAACTGGAATATTGACTACAAGCCCATTTTTCTCCAGGAAAAGTGAATACACTTGCACAGATATCTCTAGGCCAGCGAATAACTATCCCATGCAGCCTGGGATAATGATCCCTGCCCCATGATCGCTGCTCTGGCAGCTTGGTAGGCAGAATACATTCCCTTTCTGTTTATAATCCACCTCAATTTCTCCTACCAAGCTGGAGGGTAGGAAAGACATGAGAGCAGCTTGGATTTGGGTTGTTTTCTGAACACAGCTGGGTTATTTAAGGGCTACACGGCCCTCCTTGGGCAGAGCTGGTAGCAATGGCAGTCAGGCAGTCCTCAAGCTGGAAATCACAGTTCAGCACTCCAGCGCTTGGCTTGCCTGTTAGGGTGCTACCCTGACCTGAGAATCACCTATCTGGAAAGCAGAGCGTGGAAGGCAAATTTTATTGCCATTTGCAAGAGCCCCTCTGGAAAGAAATTGCCTTGAAGGTGACAACAAGGTTGTCTCCTGAAGCTTGAGCAGAACTAGCACGGCCAGAAGACAAACTTGTGAGACTATTACAGCACTGTCTGGCAATCTCCAAGCAATGATCTTACCTGTCTTGCGTCATGACAGCAAACATCTATTCTCTTCAGCCTCAGGGTCAGACACATGGGTTGCACTGAAGAGGCTGCAGGACCGTGATCAATAACTGGCAAAGACTCCCCATCCCCCTCAGGACCCTTCACAACATTTAAGGACACGAGGGGTGCAGAGGCCACCGGGTGCCCGTCAGCCATCCCCCAAGTGCCAGGGTCTGCCCCCAGGGTTACCAAACACTATCTCACTTCCCTACAACCTGCGCTTGCGACCTGGCGGAGAAGCCAAGAGCTTTGGATTGCAGCTGGTTTTCTGCACCGAGCCTCCCTGGTGGGGTGTCCCGCTGGTTCATGGAGGGCAGCTGGCTCAGGCATACCCTGCCCGGAGCCTCCTGCATGATAGCAGAGGGCCCCCAGGACTGACCTACAGTAAAGGCACAATTAAGCATGCTGATTTTTTACCAGAGCGCTACTTCATTTGGTGACCTCCACTTCGCTGCCCCTACAACTTCGTTTCACTTCTCACCTCCATAGCAAACTCGGTTCCGTCAGGCTTTACAAGCCCTCGACTCGTATTTGTCTGAAGAGCAGGCACAGCCACGGGATCATGGTCTCTGCAGAAGGAAATAAAGTGTCCCACAGCAGTGGTGGCATGTTTTGGGCAAAGCCTGCTTGCTGAGAAGAGAGCTGAGCAGGTACGCGGCTCGCACACCCGCGCAGACCTGCTAACGTGCTTTAAAATAAGACAAATGCGATGGGAAACCTCTGTGCCACATTCACTAGATGCTCTCACACCTGCCAGTACCCTCTGCTGGTTTCACTGGGGTACCCGCAGAGCTTTCCTTTCCTCCCCCCACATCATCTCATCCGCGGAAAAACAGCTGCCGCCCCACTACGCGTCCCCAGAGCTCAGCGCCCTGCGAGGCTGTGGGCCACGATGTAGAATCATAGAATCACTTTGGTTGGAAAAGACCTTTAAGATCATCGAGTCCAACATGTAAGGTGGTGACAGGCCCGTGCAGGATGTCTCCACAGCCACCGGGGCGTTTGTTTGCAGGGGTGTTCCTGTGCCGGGCATGTTCCTCCACCCTTTGCCGCTGGAAGAGCGCAACAGGTTAGAGTCAGCCTCTCCGACTGCTCACGTCGATACATGTGTTAAGTTCATTACCGTGTTTGCAGTGCTTTTTCAGGATAACAGAGATGTGAATGTTTGAGCTGTGTCAACAGTACCCGCTGTTAGACCTCCGAGGAAATTAAGGTTCTGAAACAATTGCAAATGGAAAGCCTTTTTTTTGCCTTTTAATTAGTAATCCAACCAACCGTTTAATAGAGAGCAAAATAATCACAGAGTGGTGAAGGGAAAGTATGTAAACTAGATTTCTGCTCGACCAGACACGCTTTCTTAGGGTGCAATCAGTAACACATGTGCATTAATAAAACTGTGCCTACCTAAAACACATGGGAAAAGCTGGGGCAAAAATGTCATCGCTGGCTTTTTCAGTGACGTTTCTAATACTCCTGTTAGCTTCCAGTTGTCACTCAAAGGCCAGCTTTGATCCCACTAAGCAGCAGGGATTTCTATGCTAGTTTGAGGGGATGAAGAACATGTTTTCGGATGGATAATTCCACTCCTATTACTGAGGTTTGAGATCTTCATTAAAAACCATTACATCTTGAAGAATCGTTAGACTGTTTTCTTGCTAGATGAGGTCTGTGCCAGTAGGGCTTCTCAGGTCCTCTTATTTACAAAAACCACTAAAAGTCCAATCCTGAAGGATAATTTAACATCTGCATATCTCTCTCGGTAATATTCCACATTATATTTTCGCCTGTACATATCACCCTCTTACTTTAAGAGGCCTTTTAAGTCCACATGTCTATATTTAGAAATCTGCACTCTTCCCTTCCTTTGCACTTAATTTTTGTTGCTTTTTTTTTTTTTTTGTTAAGCTAACCCAGTAGGAGGTAATCTTGCTGAATATTTTACCTAATGCTGAGGTCTAATCTGCATCAGTTCCTCTGCACATTGGATTTTGTGGTTGGTTTTTTTTTTTTCCAATTTTGGTTGTCAAATGGACTCACT
>NW_009259588.1:7858757-7878470 GCF_000687185.1 Egretta garzetta
TTCATTATCAGCCTGGGGCTGGTGTCACCCGTCGCCGGGTCCCAGCCTCCCCCAGCGTGCCTGGCTGTACCGGGGAAATCCTGGATTTCATTTCCTCCTCCGCCGCCTCTCCCGCAGCAGCCCCTCACGCCCCTGCAGGGAGGGCTCCCAGCCGCGGGCAACGCCACCTGCGCCTGCACCCTGCCCGCTGCGGAGACACCGGGCAGCTTCACCACATCCCATGCCAAGTTCAGCCCTTCCCATCCTTGAGCGTGACCTGCCACGTGCTGCTGATTGGACACCGCCTGCCTTAACTTTACCCATCCCTACAGCCTCTGGCAGAGGCTTTTTTCCCTTCAGCTTCCCTCTTTCCCCAGCCCTCAGGACCAGGGGGAGACTCCTCTATAGGCTGTCAGGGATGACACGTAGGAGGGCAGGATTCAGAGACCGTCAGCAGAGAATTAGCACTCAGGTTTGTCTGGTGAAAGGCACGTTTTAAAGCAACCAGGTAAAAAGGAGGATATGGCTTTATACAGTGGTGCGCATTTGGGCAGAGCTCTGCAACAGGCCCAATGTACCAGGATCCTTCCAGTTCATGAAAGAAGACAGCAAAGCTTCTCCCTTCCAAATTCATCACAAACTCCAGGAAGGGAAGGTTATAAATGCTGGCCGTACGCTGGAAACAAAAACATGAATCTGCCGCAGAGAGCGCACTATTCAAACAGAGCATTCGTCACAGCCCTGCGCTCTTTAAAAGCCCCACTGCTGCTATTTATAACACCGCAAGCGTCCTTGGAGCTACAGAAAGCCCAAGCACCACTGGGACGGGTATTTTCCCACCAGCGAGGACAGAGAACCCTGTTTGTGCGCTGGCGGTGGCTCGGCAGCGGCCGGAGCTCCTCTGGCGTCCGTGCGGAGCGCCGGCGGGAGAGAGACCCTCGCGCCCGCGTGCAAACCCGCCGTTTCCCAAAGTCAGGCGCGCCGCGTGCAGACTCATGGAGCGGCGTCAAGCTAAGGACTAGAAAGCAATCCAGGTCTCTCAGGGGATTTTTCACTTAAAAAATTGGTTGCGGGAGAGCTTGTGAATAGAAACAGGTCCAGAAAACTGTTGCTGCTCTGTTTAATGCTCAGTTGTCTGCTGCCCGTATTTCGTGACGGGAGCTCTCAGAGGTCTGTCCCTTATTCGAAGAGGAATTCTGGCTCCCTTCACCCTGAGGTCGCGTGTCCCTGAATTTTCCCAAACAAAATAATATCCTGTGGCTTTGCCAAGAATTTTGCTTGGCCATTTTGAATTTACCATTTCACTTGTTCTAGTGAAGGGGTTTCTATGCAAACTCTGACGCAAGTCTCAACCTTTTCGTAGCAACAGTAACACCCTCGATGCTGGAGATATTTAATAAGCAAATGCCCTTCCCTGGTGGGGGGGAATGCGTAACCTTGTATGAAGTTTAGCCCTTCTAAGAAAGTCTTCTAATTCTCTTCCTCTTGGATCACAGAGTTACACCTCTGAACTTCATTTCCTCTCTAAAATGTCTCAAAAATATCTAATTCTTGAGAACGAGAAGCTTTATCTGTCTGAGCTCTGCAACTGCCTTCTCATGGAAAGTTTCAGCTGTTGCGGAAAACAGAGCTAATGGTGTTGTACAACTATGACTACGTGACTATTTTTTTTCCCCCCTTCTGGAACCCAAAGTCAGGATTTTGTTTTTCTACGTGGAGATTTTGTTTTAAATGGCGATAGCATCTAAGGGAAAATGAAATTCCTACTCCAAACTTAATGTCAAATGAAAAATGGAATTTTGAAAAATCTTTACTCCTTGAGAGCACCTTGATGGAGCAGAACCTCATCACCACATTTCAGAGTAGGTATGTAGGTACATCTGCCTGCCAGGGACAGTGATTTAGGAAACTGAATCACCAACGGCAGAAAGCACAGCCTGTGGCTCTTGCCCCTTGGGGCCAAATGCACTAAAGAGAAAAAGGCAAACGTCTCGTTTCCCTGCCAGCAAAGCTCCCGGCCACCCAGAAGGCTATTCAGCCCAAGAAGCAGCAAGCAGTTTTTTCTGCAAATCTTACAATATCCCCTCCCAAGCCTATTCAGACACTCATCGGGACCCTACAGGCAGCTAACAGACTCCACGGGGGCTGATACTCTGCATTTTAGAATAAAGTTAAGACACCTCACAACAGTACCTGTGGTGTCAGGCTCTACAGAAAACCGTAACAAGAGGTAACGCTTGTCCTGAGGAGCACTAGAGTCTAAATAGGGAGAAGAAAAGAGAAGCCCGATTCGGTGAGGAAACATGCCCAGGATGACTCAGCCCAGCAGCCGAAGAGTGGCCAGATCGGGCATGGATGGAGCAGGGGCGGGATAAAGCGAAGCTATGTTTTCTGTGGCTTTCTTTGGCACGGCCTCTTCCTCCTACGCATTAGGTGGGCATTTACCAGCTTTTCTGGTCCTGACCCAAGCCTGGTCTAAAGCTGATTATCCTCAACAGAGAGGGGCTGTCTGATGGGCAGCAGCCCTCACCCTGGCTCCCCAGCAGACAGACCCGCTTCAGGTTTCTGCTCCAAATCAGAGAAACAGGGGACTTTAACGTGGGGCTTCCCCAGCGATGCCTGAACCACAGGGCTGCTGGCTATCCTGCCTTAAGGTTCAGCATTTCCAGTTGGAGCTTTTCCACTCCGTGCGAATAATTAAGCGTGAACAGATCTGGTTTTGTCGCTCTCACAAAGCTTAAGGTGGAGTAGGACTAGAAAAGGGTTTTCGTGAAGATAGTAGCGATCCACATCACCTCACGCCATAAGGAGAAGTTGTGAATTTCCTCCACACGGAAAGAAGGAACTGAAGTGGAAAGCCCAAACCCTGGGCAGCCCATCTCGGTCCAACCGCAGCGTGAAACGGAAGCAAATGCGATTAAGGGAGAAAACGATACAGCCGGGGTAATGTCACATCAGTGGAGCTGGCTTGGAAACTCCAGAAGCCAGGTCTGCCTGCCCGGGAGGAAGGTGGGAGAAGGCTGAATGAGGCAATGAAGAAAGAGAGAAAATACCTGCTCACTCTGCTTGACCTCAGCTCAGCAGGTTTTCTGAAAAATTCCTTGTGTGCTCTGAATGCGCACATCTATCAGCATCCATTACCTTGCCTGGGGAAAACTCTTAGATGTTCAAGATCTGAGCAAATTTCTCAGGGCTGCAGAGCAAATCAAATGATATAGGGATGGCACTGGCAAGGGGAAACGTAGACATTTGAAAACTACTCCCTCCCACACCCCAACCTAACATGACCTGGCTCCTTGCAGATCTGTGTCTTGTGGTTGATTGCAGGCTCCCAGGGAAGCTTTTCCTGTGGTTGGGACATTCGTAAAGTCTCTCCCTCGTGTGGGTGCTTGAGCAGTTAACACCGTATGTGATCACGTTGCAGACGCTGCCTGAACTGGGGCACACGTCTTGTCTTTTTATTTTACAAGGACTCCAATTTTCACGTGAGTGATGGGATTTAATAGTGCCTCAGACCTTTTCCTTTCGGACAAATGTGCTTGAAAATGACCAAACACTGAGAGGTCCAAAACAGGCAGTCAACAAGATTGTGTAAGAGTTGCTTCCTTAGGAAAACCATGCTAGAAAATAATAAAATTCAAGCGGCTGCTTTTCTGTTGTCTTAATTCTCTAATTCTAGCAAACTAATTTGCCAGTAGGACTGGAAAACATTTCCTTTACAGAAGTCACTCAGGCTGTATCAGCAAGATCCTAGAGATTCCAGGCCTCTGTCTCAATTTACGGGTGCCCTGTGTTCTACAGAGGTGCCGAAATCAATCCTTCATTTAGCAAAACCTTCTCCCATTTGCCTGCTTTTTTTGATGAGAGTAAGTAATGAAAATTCTTTTGACTATTTTCAGAAAAACAGATACAAATTTGTGCAGCCTTCACTGCAAAATACTCTCTCCAAGAGGAAAAAAAAAAAAAAAAGCAAGAAAAGCATTGGTTGGCAGTGTTCATCAACTGATATAGCTGGGGTGAGCAAAACCACCCCACTTACAGACTGACACTGTTGTGGAAATGAAGAAGATGACAAGGCAACGGAGAGGGACATGTTCCATACCTAGCACGTAACTCCCAGAAGAGGTGGACCTGCTTCCTCTGAAAAACCTCAGACAAAGATGAGCTGCCACAGAAGAACCCAAGAGACTGGGACCACGTCAACTTTTCAGGGGACCAGTGTTACAGGGCTGGACAACGCAGCTGGCATTTCCCACACCGCCTACAGCCTCATCGCCGCTCCGAGCCATCCCCCTGAGCGAGGCAAGATGCACGTGCATTGCTGGTGTGAGGGATGTGGCTACGGGTCCAGCACAGCCCAAGCTGGCAGCTAAAGCCAGCCTCCCTCCCCAAGGGCTGGGAGCACGGATGTTTGGGAGGAGGTAGAAGAGGAAAAAGAAGGTGGTATCACAGTGGCATGTCTCACACCAGCTGAGAAGGCTCCCATGCCAGAAAACTGGATTGCAGATAACCATGAGATGTTCCTCCCATGTACCATGGGTCTATAAAAGAGCACGTGAGTGGGCTATGTGCCTTGGAGGGTGCCTTTTCCCTTGACCAAACCTGGGCCAATAGCCCATCATTTCTGCCAGTACCCAGCTTCGCCTTAAGCAGCAACATGTGGCTTGAAAAGTGCCTCTGTCATCCTATATGTAAATAACAGACACGCTGCAAGCTGCATCATGTTTAACTGAAAGGCAATAATAGCTTCTATAGATTTATTGTTGACTGTGTACACACCAACATGAAAATACATTTTTAAAAGCCTGAACGCAGTACATGTTTTCTCAGTCTGTGTTCTTAGATTGATAAAATACATCTGCTCTGAAGAGCTATTACAGCTTATCACAGAAACTTGGATCTCATTTACTGTCAGCAAAAAGCTTTCTTAAAGCCTCTCTTTCTTTTTCTGAGGCTGTACCATAAAGCATGAGAATTCACATTAAGAATACATTTAAACACTGCTGAAAAGACAGCTTCGTCCTGAATAAGAGACAACTTCACCCAGGGTGATGGCTAATATTAAAACATAGCCAAGACTAGAAATACAAACTTTAGTGACCGGGAGTTCTCCAAGTCTTGCCTGATGAGCCGTATGTAGCCAAAGTGGCCTACAGCCTGTGGAAAACCATCGCTCCTTAAATCACCTCCCTTTTCAGTCCTCAAAACCATGCACCAGACGTTTGAGAAACCCAGACTTTTCCCCTCCAACAGTCTCCTTGCCCTCCTCTGTAGCTTTGGGAGCATACCCACCAGAGACAGGCAAAACTTGTTGCTCCTCAGAGGTTTTAAAATCAAATCAAATAAAATAAAACCAGAGGGCAGTGCAAATACCGAATATATACTAGCTGATTGTAGCCATAAGCTGAGGATAGGTGCGCTGATGGATGATCTGAGCCCTCCTCTGCCTCAGGCTCGGGCAGGTACCACCGTGCCTTGGGGGAAAGTTCAGGGGAACGGCTTTTGGAGGAGGCCATGAGGTTGGTAGGGTCTGCATGAAGGGGTCCTGCTCACTCCCTAGACCAGTCTCACCTGGCCGTGCACGAGGTCCCTACCCTCCAGAGGATGCTGCCACAGCCCATCTGTGCTCCGCAGTGCTCGCCCAAGCTCCTCCTCAGCCTTCCCAGATTTCTATACCTTCCTCATGCATTCCCCACTCCAGCCCTTGGTTCTTTTGTTTTCCTTCCCGCTCTGGGTAGCAGGGTCAGCAGACAGCAGGTGCTGGGGAAAGGTGGTGCAAAGATACCCTGGCATTCCCAAGTGGCACGTGCTTTCCCTAAGCAAACTGTGTCCAGGCAGCTGGCTGCAGAGCCGTGCTTCCTAGGGAGCGGCTCCTTTTGCTCCTGCACCAAGGACACCCTCCAGAACCGGCACCTTTCTGCAGTGGCTTGGCCAGATTTGGCCAGGGTGGGCTGCGGTTACCTGCTGCAGCTGGCGCTTGGTCACTTGCCCAGGCCTTCTCAGGTCCTCTCCCAGCGCTCACACCATCAGTGTTAAGGCAGCCCCTGGTGCTATGGGAGGAGACTCCCTTCTCCCAGAGAGAAGGGCTGAGAGTGAATAATGTAATGGCCAATCTCTGTCCTGTGGCATCAGGGTCAGACCCCCTGATGATCTCGGGGGTTTCCAGGCAGCTGGCAGCTTTCTTGCAGCCCTGTCTTAGACACTGGTGCCCACCACCACTTGCATGTGGAAGCAAACTACTTGCCCTGGGAAATAAACAGCGCTGAGGTGCTGCCCCTTGCACCACGTACGCTTTGGAAACCAGATCCCTCTTCCTTGCAAACACTCCCCAGGTGGTGCAGCCTGGCATGCATGCAGTTGCCGGGACTGCGAGCGCTCTGCCAGCAGCTCCTCAGCCATCAGGTGAGTCGGGGCAGAGTCACCCCCTTGCTCTGAAACCAACAGGCTCTAACGCCCCCACTCAGTGTGGCAGGCAGACGCACATTTGTGCAAGGCTATTCTGCCAACACTGGTGGACGAGCACCACCAGCAAAGCAGGGCTGTGCACGAGCAGGGGGGCCGTGGGGGGCAAATGAATGCAGTGGGTTGGAGGTGCAGCGCCACAGATGAGTATGAAGAAGGAAAAGGAAAAACATGTAGGTAACGCTGCTGCCCCCGAAAGGATCAAGTTCACCGTCAGGTTTTGCAGTTTTAAAATGACAAATACCCTTCATTACTGCTTGAACAACACAGCCAGAGTCTCCCCCTCCCTCCAAACAGAACTCAGACTTTCCCTGGAGACCTCCCTGCAGCCATAGGTAAATCCCATTCTTTCTTTTTTGGCAATGCTTAAGTGTTACTGGGATCACTTTGCATGCACTCAGGTGTCCATATAAAAACACCACCAAAACCTACCCGAAGCCTTCGGTACCAGGTAACTAGCAAAAGCTGGGGACATCTACGTTAAATGTTTTGGAAACACCACTGTGGAACATGCTCCTCAAGACACCCACCCCAGCTATTTGCCTGCCATTAGAAAAGGGCCTGCTCAGCCCAACATCTACAAATCAAAGAGCGTTGTGCAGTAACATAGCATTGTTCACAGCAAAGAAGAAGAAGAAAAAAATAATCAGATTTCATTGCTGCTTCTTGTATTACAGTTGCTTAAATGAAAGACTTCGTTTCAAATTTTCCTGCAGTCATTTTCTGTGTTACTTCTGTTATGCTTCCAAATAACAGGGATTCATTTGGGAAACACAAGAAAAAGGAAGATGTTGAAAAGCTATTGATCTGCCAGGTGGAAAACTCTACATTTCATTTCCAGGGGAAATGAAACTGCGACAGAGAAGCATTTTTTTTTTTTTTTAGGTTGGGAAACAACACATCATCCCTTCAGTAAAATACTGGAATCATCATAAGATTGGTTTAGAACAAGAACCATCACAAAGACGATTCGTTCTTTGAATTTCAAGCCTGCACATCTATTGCATGCCATGCTTACACATATAGTCCCTTGTGAATCCCTTGTGAATACAGTTTTGGGTCTCCTTCACAGTGCTGGTTACAACTAGAGAAGAAAAACTGCTGACACGCATCCCTATGGAAAAAGCATCCCTAAAATGACTGCTTGCGTGCCATGGAAGATGCCAAATCACAGTACCTCCCATTCCATTAGTCACTCCACAACATTGTTCCCCATTGCTGCATCTCGCACTTCCCTAGCAAGAAAGCAAAGATGCCACCAAACTCCATGCTATCCTTAAGTGACAGATTAAAAACCACTTTTTTTTTTTTTTTTCTTTCTGGCAGGAGGAATAAATGGGCCATGCATAGGGCTACAGAAGATTTTGGGATGCTGCAGTTCTAGACTTCTGAAAAAGCACTTCTTTGCAAAACTGCAAGACCCAAGAACCCTCTGCTTTTAGTGGGGTTTCAACTTTTCTTCCTGGCTTCAAATATTTTTCTCCAACTAGTCCTCTGCTTCCCTTGCCACGTCTTTCCAAAACAAAGTGCCTGCCCCACGCTGTCTTTGGCAAAGCCTACTTTCATGTGTCCTGAGCCTTCAGCAATTTGTTCAGCAGCAAAGACAGAAGAAGTTGATACCAGCAGGTACCCATTAATTACCTGCCACGGCCATTGCTTTTGTCAGGTGTAAAGGGGCTGACCACATCTTTCTCCAACTTAATGAACACTGCATGCATTGCAAAGGTCAGAGAAAAGCCTAGGCAGACAGTACCTGACATTGAAAAAGAGCTTTTAAAAGAATGTCAAAATCATGTTTTTCCTGTAGTTGCTCTGGAGCGGGTGAAATTGTAGAGTAAGGACAGCTTTTAAAAGGAATGAAGTGGATTCTGGCATGCTTCCCCCTTTTGTGTTCCAAACTTTGGGTTGGAAAAGGCTGCACTGAGGGTGGTTTGGGTTTTGTTTTTTTTTTTTAGTTAGTTTAGTTGTGCTGCTAGACATGTATTTAATCTTTTCCCCCGATATTCCTGTTATGAGAAGTTGCAGCCAGAGTCAGGGAGACATTTATCAATAGGGAAAGTGCACACACAATTACTGCAGCATGGTCTAAATCAGAGGGAGTTCACTCTTCATTACCCCGAGGTATTGAAAAGGCTCTGCTGTTCCTTTGCGTGGTTATTACTTTCTCTCACACACATTGGAAACCAGCACCCACCATTTCCTAATGAAGACACGGACTCCTTCCAAGGTTTTTGTGGAAACACTGGAGGTGGACCACATCAGTGTGGTTGAGGTGGGAAGGGACCTGTGGAGATCATCTAGCCAATCCCCCCTGTTCAAGCAGGGTCACCTAGAGGTGGTTGCCCATGACCATATGCAGAAGACTTTTGAATATCTCTAAAGGCAGAGATTATGCCCTTAAAAGCATTTGTTTTCCTCATATAAATGCATGAAGTGCTTTATTTTCCCCAAACCATCCTTCCACAAGAGAGAAATCCCATAGATGATTGATAGGTCCCAACGTAAGGGAAGACCAAGCAAGCCTTCAGGTCATGCATGGTCAGGGTGGGCATTACTTTCTCCCATGACACCAACCCATCTTTTCACTGCTAGGTAAGAAAAGAGATCATCCCACTTTTGCTTTCCTCTGCCATTTACCTTTTTGCCCCTTCACACCCCCACATTTTGCCTGGGGCACTGGGCCCTCAAATGGGTTTACCAAGACCGAAGGATCCTTTTTCTGAGATGCCCAAGAACTGCACAGCCAACTTTCTCGTCACCTTAGCCCATCACCAGGGACAGCAGGGGTGACAACCCTGGAAATTTTCTATGGGGCACTTGGTTAGGTTTGTGGACAAAGGAGCAACTAAGCAAGTTTCAGTTCAACTAGCTTGCTGCTCTTCCCCTGGGGAAATCCAACTCTTGCGTATGAGTTAAGAAGTGGTTAAGCATGGGGTTACCTGACCAGATCTCTCACTGATCTCCAGTATCTGGGGAGTCCTTCAGCCACTGATGCATGCATTTCTGAATTTTGCTAACATACACTAGAGCAGTTCTGCATATTCTTGTTATCCAGGTAACTACCTTGTGGTTGTTTTTTGGGTGGCAGTAGGTGTTTTGGTGGTTTTGTTTGGTTTTTTGTTGTGGTGTGGTTTTTGGGGGTTTTTTTGGTTTTGGTTTTTTTTTTTGTTTGTTTTGTTTTTAAATTGAAGCTTACTAACTTTTGGGCTTTGCTGACTTGTGGTGGTAACCAGCTTTGTGGACAACCCTCCCTGATGTAGGAAACCTTCTTTACTGTATGCACAACAACGTACTTTTTGGAAGCTAGCACAGATTCCCCAGAACTTTCTCATTTTCCTGTTAGGTGCAGTAGTATTTCTGCTCCAGCACCAGTTGAAAAAAATTAGGAGCCATCTCTCTGGACTTCAACAGGCTCAGAATGAAGCCTCCAGTTTGCTGTGTGAGACTTTTTGTAAAAGCGTACCACAACAAGCCACCCCACGGTACAAGCAAGTCTTATTCGAGAAGGCAGCTGGGGCAGCAGGAGGCTGAAATTTCTAATTTCTCTTGCAGGGCTGAAGGCTCCCGCTCTAACCTCTAGTAGTGGGGAGGTCCAGTACTGTAGCACTTTTTAAACAATCTTGTCTTGTATTACAGGTTTGTTTGTCCCAGTTGTTACTATACTTAATTTTTCATTAGAAAGATGGTGTGACTTTAACAGCCCAAACAAATGGGCTAATAATAAATGTACTGGCTCAGGTTGATCATTGGAAATCCTATTAATAAAAAAAAAAAACAAAACATGATCCATTTGGCTTGTGTCAGCTTACACTTTTCATTTTTTTTTTTTTTTTTAAATCTCAGCTTGGATAACCAAGTTGCTTTCATTTTTATTTACAGTTAAGTTTCACTGGTGGATTCAATTGCAAAGGCTGAAACAGGGAGGGGACAGACCCCTGTATGAAAACCAGCTGTTGACATTGGAATTTTAAAAAAAAAAAAAAAAAAAAAGAGACATTTTCTGCATTTCTTTGCCTATCATTGCCTAATTTGTGGCAAATCACACACACATTCCTACAGATGAAGATGATGACAGCGTCAGAAGACTCTCATTGTTCTGGAGGTCACAGGAAGTCAATGGCAATGGAAGGACCTGGGGTCTCCCTGCAAAGAAATTCCTAGTATTTTTACTTACTTAGAAATCTAAGGCAAAATTTAATTTGACAAAAAATTACTTCAAATTAATGTTTTGGCAGGGATATTGTGTATGTTATCATTCCTACCATATACATTTGATTGCTGTGTCAGGTTGTTTTCAGGCTTTTTCCACAAACACAAATTGTGCCAAAATATGAAATTCTCGATTAACTGTGCAGTCTATTGTGCAAGCGATCCAAGTCCAAAACACAGAATTACTCTTGTCCTTAACCCTGTAAAATGCATTAGAAAATCTGAATTCACATGTTTCAAATTAGCTCATACCCTAGATGGGCTTGGGCCGCGTTACATTGGTATCGCATACGAAATACCTCTCCTGTGCGACACCACCCAGCCGAGGTGCACGAGTGAAGAAGACGACAGCCATGCGTGTGCCAGAAACAAGAAGGGAATCGCAGTAAGGGGTATTTGCCTGCCTTTACTGGGAACACACACTATCTACAAGCAAATCTCAGGGGTGCTAAAATGCTTCCTTCCAAGGAAAGGCCAGGACATCCCAGGGAAGGGCACTGGTCAGCCAGACTCCATTAAAACATTGCTTGCCCTGTTTGCACAACACAGCAAGAGCACCTTAGCCACACTTTTTAAAAAAAAAAAATAAATAAAAAAATGAAAAATTGCACCTTCTAACCCAACCCACCCGTGCCCTGGGTGCAGCACCATACTGTTCGCATCTTTTTCCTGAGGACGTGCATAGTGCTTTCACATTCACACCCGCTCCCTCATTCATTACTTAAACTGATTTGTTTTCCGCACGCTGATAAGTCCAGCATTTTACTCGCTCTCACCTACGGACTCACTTCAATTTCTTTAATCAGGCCACGGCTTCTCTCCGATTCAGCCAGCCGTTTTCTAATTCCTAGTTCCACTTGATTAACCATCACGTTACATTGTTAAGGCTGTTTGGTTTATTCCTGTAGGCTGAAGATGCCAATGACATTTTTACTGGCTTTGCCTCCCGCACCGGGCTGCAGTTGGCAGCAACGCGAGGAGGTGCAAGACACGAGCAGACCAAAGAGGCCATAGCTACGCAGCTCCTGGGAAGAAGTTCTACAACGTAGCAGCAGATATCAGCTTCTGGTGCCTTAACTTTGAAGGGAGATGGCTCCCCCATAGACGTTACCCAGTAACAAAACTCAGTCGTACATCAACAGGTACTGCTGAAAAATTAAAACCTGTAGATCTTTGAATCAAACTCAGAAACCAATAGACTATTCATAGGAAATTATATCGCCTGTCCCTTCACACCCATCTCTTCCTCTGTTTGCAGATTGCCCACTGGCATATCCCAACTTTTAGGCATATGTGTTGTCTGACATAATTCACAAAATAACTTATCTACATGACAAAAATTATGCGGATAATTTGTGAGCAGACTCCACAAGCATTTAATATTCAAAATTCAAGCTGTGGTGATTAGTCTTGATTGAACACACAAATCAGCCAGTGTCTTGCTGTATTTGAATGATTAACTCCATTTTTGGGGAGAAAAAAATCTCACTTATGTTTATGATGAATTCAGAATCTGATTTTTTGGCCCTACTCTGATATTTGCTTGGTTTTTTGTTCCCTCACCACCACCACCCCTTTTTTTTTTTTTTTTAATTCCACAGCAGCCTGGTCTCCCTCACCACCACCCCCTTTTTTTTTTTTTTTAATTCCACAGCAGCCTGGCCACTAAACCCATTTGCAGAAAAGGTAGATGTGTTCCAGGACATTCTTGTAGACCTTCGGAATTTACTTTGACAAAAGTTTTCTGCAACATTTGCTCTGACCCCTGATTTTCCAGACAAATAATGAATTCATGCTGCTGATGAACAGCAGACAATTTGCTGACACCAAGTCAAAGTGCTTTCGAATTATTTTCTTCCTCCCTGCTCTGTCTTTCTTGCCTGGGTTCAGATCAATGGATGTGAAAGACGATAGACCGGGTACTTCCATTTAACTATTTTCAGAGGAACATCTTGAAAGTTTCCTTTCTCCTTCTTAAGATGAAAAGTCCTTTTGAACTCCTTTGTCACTTCAGCACCAGTAATGAGATCAAAATGAAGGCTTTCTTACTTCCCCCCCTCAGTGTACACCTGGGAGAATGCCAGAGGCTACCTGATATTCTGAATATCGGCCACATTTCCTCTTGTGGCAGACGTTCTCTTCATCCCTGGACACTGCTGCCCTTTACTACACTTATAAGCCAAGAGCCAAGGAAGAATACTCTAGAGCAACAACAACAAAAATCAACTACTAGAATGCATCCATCAGTATAAATATCCTATTACTAGCGAAGTTGGCAATCAACTGTATTATATCATTACAGCAAAATACACAAGTCACCTACATGGGAGAGACAACTGAAGCAGTAAGTAAAAGAAAACCGCCACGGGAAGAGCACAAATTCCCTTGGAAAACAGCCTTCCAGCAAAATCAGAGAAGCACAAAGTCATGCCAAGATGTCAAGTTTCACTGACTTTTTGTTTTGGAAAGAACATCAAAACGTAAATGTTGTCAGTACCAAAAAGGAATCCGATAGTAGTATTTACAGTTTCAGCGTGCTAAAATTAAGTTGTTTAACTTAATTTCAAAACCACCTTTGCTTCAGTTTTCAGTCAAGCTGGTACAATCAGTCAATAGGTAGAACCTCTACGTCGAGAAAAAGAGTGGGATAAAAATGCTTCGGTTACTCTGAAGCACGGTGGGAGGAGGATTTGGGCTCGTTTTTATTGCTGCAATTATTTTGGTCAAGAATAGTGCAATTTGGTGGTGTTATTTTAAATCGGCATGAAATCACACCTGGAAAAAACTTCAGAAGCGATGGTGAAAGAGCACCTCTACCCCGCACCCGGCTGCTGGTGCAACAGCAAGGGGAGAGTTGTTCCGGTGCTGCACGCGTTCAAGCTCTTTCCTTTGCCTGGCAGGGAAGGTCTAAGGATCTTTTGGGTCTCGCAGCTTCTGCCCAAGGGGGCAGGAGATGCTCAATGTCCTACTGCCAGCGACGGAGCAACCTCAGGGCAGGGACTTCTGTGGTGGAAACCTCATGAAGGGAGAAAGGGCAGCAGGGAAGTTGGTGGGCATGCAGGAGAGGGAAGGGCAAACAGGGCAGCTGCTTCTGGGGACAGGGCAAAAGTGTTTTACTGAGGCTACTGCAGGAGGGAATTCCCCAGCAGCTATTTATTGTCATTTCTGACTGAAAAAACAGGGCTTGGGGAAATTCAGCACACGGGCAAATGGCACTGAGAAATACCCGACTCTCCCCCTCCCATTTCTGCTTCAGATGAGGCAGCTAACCGAGGCCTGCTTCTGCTCTGCAAAGCAGCGGCATCGCGTACACGCGCGCATGCAGACACTTTATGTGCATCTTTTATGCATCTTTCACGCATCCAGGAGGCGGGCAGGGCAAGGGGAGGGATTCCACTTCCAGAGATACAAAGCCTAGGCTGGTTTCCCCTGAGAAGAGCAAGGCAAGGTCAGGCAAGGTGCAAGCTGGCAGAGCTGTGCCTGTTGACGCTGCAGGGTATTTTCGGCAGCTTCCGAGGGGGAATCCCCGTGTCAGAGCAAGCCTTGTCCTACAGCCAGGAGCTGTCGTATGGCAAAGGAGCCCATCCCACGGGCACTTGTAGGGAAGAGGGATTCACACCACTCCCTGGGGAAGAGAGATGCCTCCAAAACTCAGGGAGCTGGGGAGGGCAAGAGGGGGGTCTGCTCCATCTTGAGGCTTCCTAACAAACACCGCACCGCTGCAGTGCGCCTGTAGGCACATGGGCTGTTGCCTACAGGCCACAGGTAGGCTGTTGCCTACCACAGGCGACAGCCGCCAGGGAGGGAGCCCCTGGTGATGGGGTAGGGCGCACCGAGCAGCCCCAACTCCAGCCTTCTCCCAGCCCCGTTGAAACACCCCAACACACCCCAGCTGTCAGAGCCCTCTCTTCCCTAGGAACACACAGGCATGATGAGGAGAACCTGCCAAGCGGGAAGGGATGGGACCCTGCACTGCCACCATGTAGGGTGGTGCCCAGCAGCGATGCCACAACATGCATTTTAGGATACTAAAACCCAAACCAGTGACTTTTGACACCCCTCGGAGTGGAGGGAGGAGGCCACGCTGTGGCCAGGAATGGGGCGGGGGGAAGGAGGGGGGCTCTCCTCCATGCTAAAGCCAGACCCTTTCTCCTAGGACAGGGTCCTTTCATACACCGAGCGACCAGATGGCAAAGCTCAGATGTTGTCCTTGCCTGTTTCAGAAAAAAAAAAAAAAAGAACCCAAAACCTCAAACCAACAAAAACAACCCAAGACAAAACTGGCAGAGCGGAGGGAGCACAGCATGTGAGCCCACACGCCCACTCACCAAAACACAGCTGGCTGGAGATATTTTTAGACCCGCTTTGACAGGGTCCCTTCAAATTTCCCTGGCTTTTGTCGGTTTGTATCATAGCGCTAACCTTGTTTAAACAGAGCACGTTATTTTTGGCCTGTGAATCACAGGACTCGCTCAGAAGCCTTTTCATGCAAACCATCGAGAGGTCTCTGTTTTCGCCGCACCGGATTACTGCTAAAAAAACCTTAATCACCAGGTACGGCGATTGGCTTCAAAGGTTTGCAAATTAGGAGTAAGCTATCAAATAGGCTCCCGGGGGCTGTAAGCCACACAAATCTCATTGCCATTAATAAGGGCTTACGCCACTAAAGAATAGTATCTTTTCTATATGCGCACATATGTACACACACACATACACACACCCCCGCAGCGTATAGCGCCTTTCAGCCGAAGGCTGACGGAGCGCCTGGCTGATTTACCCCATCAGAGGAGCCACGTGGGGTTTCCCTGGCGTAGCATCCTCGCTAAACCTAACTGGCAGGCAAGCGGGGAGGTCTCCCCGGGACCCCTCGCCGGGACCGTCCTCTGGGAGCCAGCGCTCCGGGAACAGCGGCGGTAATTGCTCGGCTGTGGTTTTAAGGGAGATGCTGGCAGAGGAGCTGTGGGAGCATTACGAGGGAGGGCGAAGTATCAGGGGACTTTTAAATGTTGCAGGGAAAAAAACCCAAAAAACCAAACCACACCACCCAAAAAAACAAGGAAAAAAAAAAAGGGAAGGCAGTTTGTTTTTCAGCTGTATTCCCAAAGACCTCTGTAAATACGTATGCCTCGTGCCTAACCGCTGTCAGCGATGACGGGGAGCTTCCCGGCTCCTCCACGGTGGGAGGGAGGAGGAACATCCCCAGCCCCGAGCTCGGTGCCTACGTAGGGGCATGGTTCCCCGGCTGCGCTGGGCCATGGGCTGCCCTCCTCCTGCCCTCCAGCACCACCCAGCACCCTGAGTCACGAGCCGGGGGGGGCTCAGCGCCGCGGCCTGCCGACCGCAGCCTGCGCAACGCCTGGGGAAAACAAAACAAAAACCAAGCCACGCACTCCCCTCCGTGCTCCGTCCCCGAGTTCGCCGTCCCGAGGGTGGATTTGCAAGATGATTTGCAGCTGTTCCACAAGACTGTCAACATTCGCAGCACCGATGGGAGGGGAGGGCGAGGCAAAAGCAAAGCCCCAAGGAGGGCACAGCTCTGGGGAGCCCAGTCCTCCCACCGAACCGTCCCACTTGGTACTGGCTTTCCTCAGCCTGTGCACATTCAAACCCACTATATTTTAGAACAGCAGAAATATCCAGATCATGACATATGTGTGAAAATGAAAGGCATGCAAATGTTTTGGTTTGGTTTTTGGTTTTTTTTTTTTCCTTTCTTTTTTTAATCGGGCCTGGAGATTCTCCTCTGCTCTAAATAAAAAAAATAGAGAAACAAAAGAAAAAAAAAAAAAGAAAAAAACCCCACCATAACTTGCATTTCCCAGGTTGAAATAAAATAATGCATTTGCTCTTTCGCACTGGGGATTTCCAGGCTCTTCCTTCCTCCGTGAGGACCAGCCCCTTGAGGCTGCCGGTCTCCCGGCACAGCTGGAGCCTGCGGCAGGGCCCGGGCAAAGGGCAGGGCACAAGCGGGCTGTCTCCAAAATAGACTCAGCTGTGGCCACATTTCCTCCTCACCGCCCTTTATGTGACAAGTCGAGAGCCTTGCCCAATCCTGCCTAGTCTGACTTTTCTTAACTGAGGCGAGCTGTACTGCAGTTTGGCCGAAAGGGGTAAAGAGAAGGCGGTGGAGAGGGATGCAACAGAGACCGAAAAACCAAGGAGGTTGGGAGGGTCGAGAAGCGGGATTAAAACAGCAACAATAATTCCCAGAATAAAAATGGTAACTCCCAAGAAATGGTGGCTTGGAGAGACTCCAAGACAATGCAGACTGTCAAAACTTCTAGTTCTTTAAAAAATAACAAGCCAGAACGAGAAGGCCTGCCTAGCCCTCTCCATTTTAAAGACCATTTCCGCAAGGTGGCAGCTGCAGTCATCACCCTTGCTGGCTGCACAGCCCCGCGGAGTGGGCTCTTAACACCGTGCCCCAGTGACACGTCCAAGCACAAGCTCCTCTCTTGCACGCATTTCAACCTAACGCCACAATTTGAGCATCCCGAATTCAACCACCCCAGCAGAGCCGGAGAGGTGGGGCAGCACCTCAGCAGTACCTGGGGTGGGAAGCTGAGGACGGGGCAGCATTGCCCCACGGTGCGGCTGGGACGTGGGGCGACAGAGGCTGCAGGTGAGGCACCAGCTCTGCTGCACGCAGGGCACGTCACTTTGCCTTTCCTTGCTCTCCCCGCCACAAACACGGAGCAAATAAACACATTCAGGTCTCAGAGGGAAGCCTGCAATCAGTACCCAAAGAAGGGCTTAAAGCTACAGTAAGAAGAGGTGCCCGAGCACAAGGTCAGATGGTTGGTTCTTTCCCCTGAGCAAACATTCCCATTTTGTTCACCCTCCAATGACGCTTTCTCACTTTGTAGGAAAATTCTAGCATCTTCTCTGCAAGACATATCATCATCTGGGACTTGTGGATAAGTTACCCACTTAAAAAAAACACATATCACATACAATTACCACTGTAGCTTAATAGGGAACATACTCTTTCCAAAGTAAACATGTTGGGCCAGTGAGCTTCAAGTGACTTTCAAACAAGGCTTATCAAAACAGAAACAAAACAAATGTGAAAAAGCATGTCTGCTTTCTGCTTCCCCCCACTGTAGACATAAAACGGGTTTGTCCCGGATGGAAGATTCCACCAGAAGTGGAGGAGAGAGAGGATTACATCAGGAGAACAAAGCCTCCTTCATTAGGGGAGGGAAAAAAAAACCCCTTACAATGTTTATTCTATTAAGAGAGAGGAAGAGTCTGATTACTATAAGCTGCTATTTCACCTCAACAGTCAATCGAGAATAAGAAGAGAAATGAGTTAAGTTTCACCACTGAGGACATAGGACCTGAGCAGGTCCCAGGGAGTACATCAGGAGAGCTTCCCACAAGGTCCCTGGGACAAAACAGCAATGGGGGAGGGAGAAGGAATTAACACCTTAAAGCAGAGCAAGCGTCCACACAGGCAGCTGCTAGGATCACCTGATTTTTGGGGCAGGTCAGGAGGCGACAGGACAGTTCAGTGACTTGCATGGCAATCCTTTACACCATACAGCATCCCTAAGGAGCCCAGATCGCTTCCCTCCACCGTTTCACCTGAATTTAAAGTTGTTGGGCTATGCCTCTAGTCCTTCACAGGAGACAACCAGCATCAGAAAAGTCTTCTCACTCCTACCCCCAAAAAACTAACAGGGTGGAAAATGAACAAGACAAGAAGGAGAAGGTTTCCTAATCATCTCCCACAACTTTTTGACAAAATAGCCTGTGCTGGCAGTGGGCAGACACACAGCTGCAAAGGCCGTGTTGTGCACCAATGGAGAAGGTGTGTGTGAAATCCTTCTCCTCCACTGGTTTCCTTGAAGCACGCTGCTTCTGCAAGAGTTGTGCAATGCTGAAAAGCAGAGCTACCAGAGAAAGGGCAAGACATCACGCTGCTTCCATTTAACCAGTGCAAAGCATCTGTATTTGTTAAGAGCCGTCAAACCCAAGCTACCCCCTTCGGATAAAATTGTTTGCTGACCACACGTGCACACGGTTAGGTGAAACTCTGGCCTCTGAAACGTTGAAAGTGGGAAAAGAAAAAGAGGTATTTAGGACCCAGGGGTGGGGAATAAAAAAGAAAACACAAGAAATCTCCCTTTTTAAGTAGCTCTGAGGCTGGTGAGTGATCAATGCCCATGCTGCCAACCTAGGGGGCTGCGCAGGCCCATTCCACCCCCTGGGGTAGCCCCAGGAGTTTCCTCTAACAGGCGGCAGCAGCAAGGACGCACAGAGTGCTGGAGACGATCTGGGGATCTCAGCCTGGCATCTTCCGGGGATGGCCCTCTCCAGGCCACAGCCGAGGTGCAGCCCAAAGCATCCCCAGGGAAGGGGGTGAGATGGGCAGAAACGACTGTGCCTGCAGCCCATGGCAGCCTGGGGTGGGGAAGAAAAGGACTAGAGGGAGGGGAGGGCCAGGCGATGAAGACTGATTTTCCATGAGGCTAGTACATCGCCCCTAGAGAAGGATGCGACTTTGTGCAAACAAGAGCACGTTCGATAAACACATCTCCCTGCCCAGAGGAGGACTACAGCCCCCGCAGGGACTTTCAGCTGTGGCTCCGTACAAATCTTCTGGGGGCAGCAGAAACTCGGCGGGGTCAGCCGCAACGTCAGTGCCTGTGCGTTGCTGCTCTGCTTGTTCTGCACGCCTCCTCCTTCGTTCAGACCAGCTGCTGAAGTCACACAGGGCCCTGGGCCTGGGGAGGATGCCACCGGGTTTGTCATTTTATGCTTTGTCATATTGATCGATGTCTCAGCTACCAGTTACAGCCACAGATACTAAGCAGCATGCTGGAAATGTACTGGACTTGCTCACGCTTTCAATTCATTCTGCTTTAGGTAGAGGCTTAATCACCGAATGAGCAACCTGCCAGTTAGACATGACTTCTGACTGAAGAGCGGGTAACGCCATGGTCTCATGCAAAAGTCCAATCCAGAAAGACTCCTCCTTCCATCATAGTGCTATTCCGACAGAAACGAAGCAGCCCATGTAAGGTCATGTCATCACTATCTTTTTTTATACATGTATAC
>NW_009259588.1:7878503-7894413 GCF_000687185.1 Egretta garzetta
AAGGGAACCTAGAAGACAGAATTCCTCTCCCTGCTTCACCAAACCATTTTTTGATCCGAAAGCAACAGCCTTCCCGGTATATCCTCCTTTAAGGAAACAATACCTGAGGCTGCTCTGAAGTGCTGCTCCTGCCATAGCTACCTACTTGTACGGGTGATCTTCTACATTTGAAAAGCAAAACAGTTTGAAAAAAGCTAGTCTCCAGCTTCCTGGAGGCTGTTTGCTGTTTCCTCTTCCCATTCTTTTATGCTGTTTCCCCCCTTGCCCTCCTACTTTCCTCCTATTTTTTATTCCTTGACTTCATCTTTTCTGCCTGCCAAACTTCTCTCCATGGCCTAAATGCAAAGCTAACCATTGAGGCTCATTGAAAGAGAAGGTGCACTCAGTGAGACCAATTACACAGAGCAGAGGGCTTTTTTCTCCACTGCAGAAATATGCTTCAAATAAATTTTTAAGAGCCCGTACGTGTCCCACAGAATTATGTGGCTAGCTTCAGATTTGCAACAGCAATCCTCAAACCCATCATTTAAAGATGCCCAGACCACTGCACTACTGAGTCAGTTCAAAGAGCTCACTTAAATCTATATTCTCTTACATATTTCCACATGGTGTTTCTGGCATTATTTCCTATTTTCACTATATATCTAGAACAAAAGACCAAAGGGTAAACAAGATGTCCCATCTGCTGTTGACTGTATGTATTCAAAGTCCCCATACGTTGAAGTGCAAGGCTCCTGTTGCAGACCCAAAGAAGGGCTTTTGTTCTCAGAGCTTGTCTGCTTCTCTCCACTGTGCAAAGCTTGCCGTTTAAATCTGCTATCTTCTCTCTCCTGTAAACTGGAGTCAGTATGGGAATGGCTTCTGCAAGTCCAGTGTAGCCATAAATTCGGGGGAGTCACTGGGGAGCCACAAAAACTACTGTTGGGGAAGAAAGAGTTTTGTTTTCTTTTTTTTTTTAATTAACTGATTGTTCCCCACAATTAATGTTTTCAATAATCTGTAGCAAAGCCCTTGCATGCCCTGACTCTTCTTTTGTTGGGAGACAAGCTCCTACCTCACAAAGGTGCAAGTCATGTTGCTCAATATTTTATGCACTAATTTCAGTCTGCTCAGAAAGATCTCTTCTGCAACACGCTTCCAGCAAAGCAATGCAAAGCTGCGCTAGTAAATCCCTCTGCCAGCTTCAGGTCCTAAACCTGCAAGCTGTCCTGGGCAGGAGCCCCTTCTGGTTCTTTGCAAGACCTCTCCTGATTGACTTCTGCCATGCTAATGGAAACCATCTCCTGCATGACCCGGCCCTTGCTACTTCCACAGGTCACGTGTGTGTGCGCACAGCCCATCACGCCGCATTGCCTGACTCCTCGGGAAGGAGACTCAGGCTTGCAGCAGGAGAAAAGTTCAACAGCAAGGCTCATCTGGATAACCAGGGGAGCAGGGCTGTGGGGCGCACCACGGCTTCTACCTCCCACACAGTGCAGATGCAGCCCAGGTGGCTCACAGAGTCTTTATTACCACACTGATGGAGAAGCTTGAAGGAATGCAGCTTTGGACAGTCTGGAAGTCATTATCCCATGGCGCCGTCTTCAGAGTAGCTATTCTGCCTTGAACAAGGCTCTCTGAAAATGTATGCGGCCTAACTTTTATGCTTTAGTAAGTGAAATACAGCTTTGCTCAAAAATAGCTGCCAGGGTATATAGATTGCTCTTTGAGAGGAACATGCCTTTGCAGAACTAGAAAAACTCTTGTGGAAAGCAAAGATGCTCTGCTTGAGCATACACTAAATATCTGCAAAGAACCACAGAGGCCCAACTTCATTCAGCACAGACCTTCACTGTGCCGTACAGTCAGCAACATTCACACGTGATACTTGGCCTTCCTGAACTGTGTGCTTTACAACTCAATTTAAAAAAAAAAAAAAAAAAGCAAAAAAAAGCAAAGAAGGCAGTTCAAAGCATCCTCGGCATGTGCTGCAGTCATGTGCCGCATCCTAGCTACAGCCCAGGGGACTGAGCTAGACATTTGCAGCAGACAGCAGTTTGATCCAGTCACTGGGACTCTCAGCAAAACCTTTTTTTCTAGTACAGCATCAGCATGCTTCAGCTCTAAAATACCAAGCTGGCTAGCAGATCACAAAACTTGCAGCCTTTTAGAGGGTAAGAGCGTATTTTTCTGTTGCCCAGTCCCATACAAAGCCAAATTTCTTTCCCCTTGAAGCATCCTGAAATGATGTTAGCTTTTGAGCTTGGAAATTTGCATCCCCATGGAAGAGAAGAGCCAGCCAGAGAGAAGGGTAAGGGAGCAAAATAAGTGAAACTGGGAACAATCATCCTTTTAACAGGGCAGTCTCTGTCCCTCCCATTCTGGTGTGAACTTGAGGTCTCTTCCTTTAATTGACTGCATTTCCCATTCAGTTATTCCTTAGTTTTCCTTCATTACTACAGACAGCCTGGATTCTCCCCTGTTTTGCTCCTGGTTTCATCACGAATCGCGCATAAAACACTGCCTGGTTTCACACCACTAAGCCCACTAAGCTGACAACATCACCTTCCCTCGCGGCCACGGTAGGCCCAACCAGGACGCTGTATTCCGCGGTGACTGCACGTTTAATCAGAAGAGCAGTGGCATCGGGATTCACGCTTATTGTACGACCCCGTCGGCAGAGATGAGGAAAGAAACACTGACTGCGCTTACGTACGTCTGTGCAAATGAGAGCTTCTGCCACCAAAGTCAGCAGAATAACACCAAGCTAAACCCAAGAGCACAGGCAAGCTCTGGGCTCTTCCTATCAGCGCAGGATCACCTACGTTTTCCCCCATGCTTTCTGCATACGTGCTGGGCTGAACTCCAGGGATTAATTTACCACCCACTGTGCAGTTTTGCAGAGGAGGAAGGGATCAAAGACGAGTGCAACAACATGAAGCCATCACTAATGACGCAGGCGCCAATATTTCCTCTTGGCGGCCCCAGGGTGCCAAGAGAGGAGGCACCAGCTCTCCCCTCCACGCCAGAGAGGCACGGCTGGAAGGCAGTGCTACCCAGCCCTGGATAAATTTGGCTGCAAGAAAAGCTTCAACCTCGGCATCCCAGCAAAACTCCGGTTTGGCTTACAGGAGGCTGGTGCTGATGGGACCCAGGAAAAACCTCATCCAGGTCTGGGGTTGTTTTGATGGTTTTTCCACTCTTACCCATTTCCCACCCCGTATTTTCCTGCCTTGATCACCAGCACCAAAAGGAATCATCACAAGTCAGACTCCCCTTCGCAGCCACCTGCAGCAGCACCATTCGGCATTGGTGTACGTTAGCATGGGCAATGCCATTGCTGTGGGACACAATTTGGGGAGGAGCAGGCTTCTCTGAACTCCTAACTGCTCTTTGTCTTTTCACCAACTTCCACCTAATGCATTGGGACCCGCACCCCCACACAGCTTGTCCAGAAGCTCAAGTTTCCCTCTTCAAAGCAAGGGCGACGATACCCCTCCCTTTTTGAAGCATCCCAAAACATGCAAGTGGAAAGCGGTGCTGCAGATTGCAGCTTGCAAATTAGCCAACAGCCGAAAGCTTCAGATGAAAAGAAGCAGGCAGCTTTGTCCTGCACACCGCGGATGAACTCGACCTCACTGCCAAACACAAGCGGTTGTTTAGCTGTGTGAACAGTAAACAGTAGAATTAGCTGATAACCAGCACCTTGAATTTGGCAAGGGCAGGTTGCTTTTCCACCCCCGCTTTTAGGAAGCAAGAACATGAGAAAGCTCCAAGGCTTTGAGGGGGGAAAGCTAACAGCAACCACCACCTCCCTCTGCCAGCTGATCCCAGAAACATAAAGGTGCACAAACCACCAGGTTTTCACTAAGCAGCTAAAGCATGTGACCAGGAAAGTTCAGATCCCTCAAACGCATTTAGTGTTAATGAAACACAACGTGTTTTTTGAGGGCAGCGAGAAAGAAGGGGTCAGCGCAAGAGTTTTGTAGCAAATGGCCTTAGTCCAAACTCAAATTCCTCACAAATATGTCTGATTATCTGACCAATAGCCAAATGAAGTGTTGCAGAAGCTGGAGGCGCTTTTCCTCATCGCTGAAAATAGCTGTGAGGAAAGGAAACGTGCCAATGCGCTTCACGTAATGGAACTGACAGTGGCAGAGGAAAGTTAAGGTGGATTTTGTCAAGAAGGATGTAAAAAATGCTGGGGGGTTTGCATGTTTGGGATTTATATTTTTTTTCCCTCTTCCCCTCATCCAAGTTTGTTTCTACATAGGGTAACTTTTCAGGGATAACTTTTTGTTACAGCCTGCCTTGTAAACAGCTACAGCAAAACACTCTGTGAGAAGCCACCAAATCAACCTCAAGTCCACAAGATCACGATGTGCTACATCAAGAGGCCCTGCCTGCAGACGCCAAGGTAAAGCATAGCTGCTGCAGCTCCCTGTGGCAGCTCTCTCCCTTGCAGAGGGCAAACTGAAGCCATGCCCTGAGAGCAGCCTGCAAACGGGGAGAGCGGGGCTGAGGAACAGACAGAAAGTGCTCTTGCTGCCATGTCCATCACCTCTAGCACTGCTACAGCATGCAGAGATTGCGGATAGGTGCTGTGTCTCAGAACTGGGTACTGCCCAGCACGGTACTTTGGGGAGGTAGGAAAAAGAAAAGCCACCCAGACAGGAAGATCTCTGCAAATTAAGAACTACAGCAAGCAGGTACTCATGCGAGATCTGAGAGGAAGCTGGAGGAAATGAAGCGACCCCCTCACAAAGATGATGTTGTTGGGGAACATCTTTATGTGGGGGTCAGTCCCAGTGATCAGGCTAAGAAGAAATGGAGAAGAGGCCACTCCAGCCTGGGGAAGCAGGGCATGATGCGCACAGAGACTTGCTTGAACGTGACTTTTCCCCATCCCATCTTCAACAAAGAGGCAAGAAAATTCCAAGAGACCTTCCCAGGGCAAAGGGGCTGGGTAATAGGGAGCAATCTGCCATCTCTACATGGTAGCAGGAGTACTCCTGTGTTGCTGCTGGAGACCAGTAGCTAAGACACTGAGATACCATTGGTATCCCGAAGAGCTCCTGCTGCAGGATTTGCTCTTTTGTTTGAGATTAAGAGCAGCATTCACTTGGTAAACTGGACACTTACCCACTGACAGGGCCCCATTACAGCCAGATTGCCAAGGCAGTGCCTCACCCCGAGGGCTGTGTAGGCTCGCACCCCTGCACAGCCCCCTGAGTAACCCCAGTTCCAGTCAGGAACCACCACCAGCTGACTGCTCATTACACAAGTAGGGTCCAGAGCCACATCTGTGTCAGGCCCTGCTGATATCTTAGGTGAAGGCCACGGCAATGGTGTGAGTGCTCTTTGGCAAGAAACCCACTGTCTGTCCCCATTGCTAGACAGGTAGTCTGACCAACCCACTGGTTCAAACTTCATTGTGCTTGTTGCCATCACATGTTGTTAGCATCATTAAAACATTGCAGGCTTTGTTTTACCCTTGCCTTTGGCAGACTGAAAAATTGTTCTTCAGTGTCTGGTGATGAGTCCAAACCTGACATTGGTTTGGTGTACAAAGAGTATTAGTGTCCCCAAGGAGAGGGGAGCTTTGTACTTGCCAATTCAGCCAACTTGCAGGGTCTCCAGCATATAGCAGGGTTTGGAGGCTCTTGGGGTTGTGGCATGTTTTATAACCAGATGAGTCGCCTGTCAAGACGATACCAGCGGTGGGGAACGAACCAGCAGCTCTTCAACACCTCTTGCAGAATTACATCCTTTCCTGAAACATGCTTTAGATGTTATAAGGACTTCAGGAGAACAATCATTAATTTGCATTTCAACAGAGGTTTTCAGTGTGACCTTGGACACACCATTTTGCTGCTTTGGGTTGCACTTCTCCATGCATATGGTGGGGATAAGCAGTTCTTTCCTCTGCCCAGCATTTGTTGCAATCTAAGTACCGAAGGTTGTGACAACAGATTTAGGTACTGCACTAATACAGACTATAGATAGGCCTTTATTTTATTCTCCAATACCCATTTGTAACGATATCTGCTCTTTAAGGTAGATTTGCACATAAACTATACCACTTCAGCAAGCACTGACTGGTGGGGGCAGTGTTGGATGATTCTCTATTGCCTCGTATACGGAATAGTTATTTGTGATTATACATAGACCACAGAAAGTCAAGAGTAGCGCACATTAGATCTGCTAATCTTCTGAATGGCAAGTGAAAAAAAACCCACAAGTGTTGTCTTCTTACAGTTATGAAAGAAGAGTGACTTACCTGACTTTCCTACCCTGCCACCTGCAAGTCTTAATTCCATCAGTCCAGCAAGGTGCTACATTCCCTCATAAATCTTTAAGAAACTCTTCTGTCAAAGAGTTAGTGTGTCCTGCCCTAGAAGTTGCTGAGTTTCAGTGGTAGATGAAGAAATCCCATACAAATCATAAAGCATTTTGATATGCAGTGTGTTATCGAACACACATCTTGCAAGACCAGTCGGTACATTCTTTGTCCCCTCTAGAAAGGGCAAAGAAAAAAATTAACATAAACACATTTCTTACTTTGTCCTCCACAGTTATGTAGCAGGAAGGAGTCTCATGAGAACCAGTCATACCTCGCGTATCCAAGACCTAAAAAATACCTGCCGGTTCTTTCCTAGTACACTGTGGCGTGCTTGTTTCACTCTGAACTTCAGGTTGGTTGTGCACAATCTTTCTAAATGCTCAAAGATTAATTGTGCATTTCTAACGGCAAAGGGGATAGGTAAAATTAGAGAAGCAATGTCATACACGTCTTCAAAAAGTGTACGAGTGCTTGGAAGCTGTTGAGAGTCAATGAAAACCACGCCTTTGATTTCTAAGCAGTATTCACCTTGCCAAGAGAGGAGACGCTATTGGAGTTTGGCGATAAGGCAAACCATTACTAATTTCCACTACAAGTTGGGGATAATGAGATAGGCAAGCATTTTTCCAATCAAACGTTGCTTATTTTCAACACACCTACTTTTAGAACCCAAGTTGTTAGCTGAAAAGGTTTTGTTTTGATTAATGCCATCATTTTCATTCATTTAAGGGAGTCGGAAATGTCAAATCATTGTTACACAGGAAGTTTTGTTTCTGGATCGAAGTGACATTTCATTTAGCAGTCTGAATAAACATATAGCTTAAAAGCCAGTGGAACTCAACGGGAGGGAGAAACTCTGAAACCTGAACGAGGGTTTCCAGCTGCTGAATGGCGCACCAGTCACCACTTCAGGACTGAAAAATCCCTCTGGATTTTGGCAGCTTGGAGCAACTTTTTAAAAACAATTCAGAACAAGCATATCAAGACAAGATAAACCACTTCCTTAAAAATATATATTAAAAAAAATAAAAATCTCACACAAGATAAAGAAGAGAGGCCCATGCAGGAGGACGCATAAGGCATCTTTCAACTCTGTAACTCTCCCGCTTGCCATACACAGCGGGTAGATACTGCAGCATTGCCCGTTTCCAGATTTTTAGTTAAATATCTCAGGATATTTTTTTATTGTTTTTCATTAGTTGTTGCTATCACTGCGGTGTCACTAGCAATGCCCTTAGCTTTTATTAGCAGTTAAAACATTTTTACACTTGTCGCTTGCACAGATGGAAGAAGAGTTGGAAAACTCAGACCCCTAGAAGCTACTGAAGCCCAAGATAAATAAAACCAGAGAGAATTAGATCTCATGAATTACACTAACCACATGATTTTGGGGAGTTTGCCTCAGGATTTGAGGATGCCTGGAGCAGACTGTGCCAGGCTTGCAATTTTGTCAATTATGTTTCATTTCATACATCAGCACCGTCACAGAACGAATCGTTATTACAGATATCCCTGGGGACATAGAGCTCAGGCAGCCTCACGCTACATGCTAAAAAGCTTTCTTGGCTAATGCTTATCAGAAAATGCTTCGTCCATACAGAGCCCTACGTTACCCACAACTAAACCAGAACATAGCAGAGATGGGGTACATTAACTCCGGACACGCTCACATAACACAGGGAGGATGTTGTACAAGAACGGCCCCAGGTCCCACTTTCAAGGAATGGCACCCTTAATGCAAGCCAGCAGTAAATTAAAAATAAACAAATCATGAAATCCACATATGAGATAGCAGAACTGCATTGAGGATAGAAACACGTGTCAGAAAACTAGAATAAAAACATACTTACCTAGCTCCTTGTGTTTTCTTCACCCTATAAAATCCCTCTGACCGAGGCAGATCCCAGTTGTGTATCAGTCCCTTGTTCTTAGATTGCTCCCAAGAAAGAGAGCTAGACACAAAGACCCAGTTTCGCTTTTTAGGCCTCCAAACCTTTCCTGAGGCTTTGCTTGGCTTTGAATCCTTTCCTCCCACCTGGCCATAACTACTGTCACCTGCCAGTAATTTCCTGCCTTCCTCCAGCTTGTTCTGCCATCACTGGGTGCTACCCTGACTGTGCAAAAATATTGAAGAATGTATGAAAGGTGCCTAACTGATCTCTAAACAAATTGCCAGCCCATGAGGAAGGAGGAATATTTGTTTCTGCCAGCTGCTTCATTAGAGAGAGGCTGAGGCGGTGGCCAAGCACTACATGGTAATGATGGACTTATGGGGGACTGCTCGAAAGCCTGGAAATACCATGCCCATCAGTGGAGATGCACAATGACGTTACAAACAGCCATGCTGGGCTAAGGTATTACCAGTTACACTGCTCGCTGTTGTCTCTGTACCTGAACCATGCCAATAACATGAGTGAGTCAGAGAATCATAGAATCATTTAGGTTGGAAAAGACCTTTAAGATCATCAAGTCCAACCGTTAACCTAACCCTGCCATCCCACCACTAAACCATGTCCCTAAGCACCTTGTCTGCCTGGCTTTTAAATACCCCCAGGGATGGGGACTCGACCACTTCCCTGGGCAGCCTGTTCCAGTGCTCGACAACCCTTTTGGGGAAGAAATTTTTCCTAATGTCCAACCTAAACCTCCCCTGGTGCAACTTGAGTCAAGCTCATTTCGGTGCAAAGCCAGGCAAGCTGGCCTAACTCACTTCCCTAGAAGAGGGCATGAGCGGGGGACATTTTTTGAGTATAGAAGGTGATTTACAGCTCCCGCTACTTGCTACTATTCTTCAGCTAATAGGCTAAGTGGGAGCTCCCAGTTTGCTTCAGCACAGAATCAGCTGTCGCTGCTGAAATCAGGTGAGCCCCTGAAGTGGAGCAGGGGCATCAGCAGAGTGCAGGAATGTGGCTTAGCTGCTTGGGAGCAGCAGATGTGAGCTGGGGTGTGGTACCAAGCAGATGGAAAATGGTATTTCCCTAAACCATCCTGCAAGATCTTCAGGAGCACATCTGCCTGTGCCCCTCTGAGCTCCTTCTTTCTCCCTCGCCTCCAGTCCCTGCAAAAAGTTTAGGGCTGAATTTCCTCTTCTGTCAAACCTTCAGTAGATGCTCATACCCATGGAGAGAAGGCACAACATTCCACTTCTCCAGTGTATTTGCTCGCTGTATCACACTGGCAGTGAAATAAGAACGGCTCCATGAAGTGCGGGGTGTCAGACTTCAGATCCTATCTGGCGCTCATCCTTTCTTTGCAATGTTTCCACATCCGAACTTCATGCCTTATCTAGGCTGAAGGATACGTGTCCTGCTTCTTGTAGATGGGAAAATAAAGCAGATGGTCTCAGTCTGTGGGACAGGTGTCCACATCAGAAAACTGTCACCGTACTTGACACCTTCCCAGCCATACTGGCCAAGATCCTCCAGAAAATAAATAAAAAAAAACCCCCATACCTTGCCATTTTGCATAGATTTGCATTCATTTACATGCGTTCGGGCACCTACTGAGCGGAAGCACATGCCTTCCCATTTTTAAAGTTGCATTATAGCAAAACCTCAGGAAGACTGGTGTGAAGATAACTGGTTAAGTGCTGACGGCCTGGTGGCTTTGAGACAGAAATCAGCAATAAAAAGGGCCCTTCCACGACCTGGTGCTGTTCTGGTCCTGCCTTTTGTCACAGGGGTGAGTCTTAACAAGGAGGAGCAGAGGAAGCAGCTCATGGCAGCACTGCCCCTCCCCAGAAAATCTGTAAAGGCAATTGAAAACCCTTATCTGCTAGATTTCCTAGGAAAAGACCAGTGACATTTTGTCAGAGTCCAAAAAACATATTCCTTTTTTTTTTTTTCCCCCTGGCAAGGGGTTTTCTCCTCCAACCTCAAACAACCACAAAAGGATCCACATCTTTATTTTTCCTAAGTGAAGCAGAACTATGTCATTGGAATCATGATTGCCTGGGAATGCCTGGGGAATCTGGCTGCGGGTAATCTGAATTAGGGGAGAAGTTAACGAAACACAGGAGGATATTGGAGTGCCTTAGCGCAAGGGCTGTTGCCCAACATGCACGTTGCTGTCTGAGTTCATAGAAAATCATCCCACTGGAGCCTTACGTCCGGTATCAGGGGGAAAAAAAATGCAAGAGAAAACCCAAAACAAACCAAAACACAGCAGATTGCTCAATGCTGCCTGTAGGCCAGCTAGAAGAGCAAAAAACAACAACAAAAGATATCCCTTAACGTAGTCTACTTGGCTGAAGCCCAGCCCTGCCCACGGGAACAGCCTCCAGAGGGGCAAGAAGAGCACCCCCTCTCCCTGTCCTGCGTGGGGAAGCTGCGGGCATGGGCTGGGGCACGGTACCCGGTGCCCGCTCCCCGTCAAGGCCCCCCGTGAAACGCTCAGGTGGCAATTACTGCTGGCGGCACTGCAATCACGGAGACTCTGGCCCAAATAGGAAATGCTGGGTGTATTTTCCAGTGCTAGCCAGGGCTGCTGGGCAAGGCAGGAGGGGAGGGAAAAATGAGCATTTCCATGGGAACTTTTTTGACCGGTTCATTTTAGGATCACTGCATGAGTATTGGTTCTTCTCCTCTGTGCCCCAGCCCCGACGGCACAATACTGTCGCGCCAGGGAAGAGGGGCTCTCTGAAGGCGAATGGCAGCGAGTAAAGAAGCAGTTGGCGAGATGCTCTGCTCAGTGCTGAGGGTTTGTCACCAAAGGCCTTTGCCCTATGTCTCCAACCCTGGCAGAGCTTCAGAGCGACTCAGGGTCTGGCCAACCGGCCGCGCACAGTTGTGACGGAACGCAGCTGCATGGAGCGGCGTAACGGCGGCAGAGCCTTTTCCCACAAAAAAAAAAAATGCCAACGCTCGCAGTGATTTTCAACCCCAAGGACCTTTGCCTACGAATCCTCTCAGCTTCCTTGCCACCTCCATAGCCTATCAACAAATCAACTTGGTTTCTCTTTCACAGAGCGTTATGTTTCCCACTTCTTCCTTTGGCACAAGGGAAAAACAGTCGCAGAGGCTTCCCAGGCTGAGCTGGAGACAGGGCTGCAGCCATAGCTATGAGCGAGGAAAACGCTGCTTGTTTTCACTTGCTACCCAGAGCCTGACAGCCCGTTACGCAAAATCAGCAGCAAAGCTCCCCCCACTTTCACACACAAAAAAACAACAACCCCACAACCCCAAAAACTTATGTAACTCCACAACTAATCTTCGCTAATCTTGAGCAAGGCATTTAAATCCAGGGAATAAGCCTATTCTTCTCACCCCCAACAGCCTGTCTGTACAGCAAAAAGGGAAACAAATAAAGCAAAGTTCACAGCCTTGCGAATATTCCTTTCGTTGAGAGCAAAGAGGCAATGTGTCCTGGGGCTGCTCCGAAGTAAACCCTCCTGCCCTGCCGTTTCCCATGCACAGCGGCTGAGGACCTTAAGAGAAAAGCTGCTTTGGGACCGATTACCACTTGCTCTTAGCTAAAGCATGGAAATCTCTACTCTCGCAGCGTACCATTGCCTTGCTTTTGTCTGGTATTTTTTTGTCGCCTATTCAATCATGCACGTAAGAACAGAAGAGCGGCCATCTGAAGTGTTCCTTTACGGTGGGCAGTGGAAATATTTGACAGTCCTCAATCTGGTAAGCAAATCGCGTTGTACAGTGATACCAATATGTCTATTTGTTTGTCTGCCATCTGTGCCTCAAGACATATGCAGCTGGTATATTTGCTGCTGTTAAACTGCTTCCTTTAACGGTTTATACCCCAAAGGAAACCAAGTAGGGATCCATGCTTGTGCTGTGAAATGTAGTCACGGGTTTTGTGCAGAAAGAATATTGGCTGGTGAGCTGCTTGGCTTTCAGAAAGTCCTCTGAAGCTGACTGCCTCCTTGTGAAAGAGATAAGCTACCGGCGAGGAGAAGGACAGAAAGGTAGGGTATCTCCAGCCAGGACATGTGCAGGTTTGATGCGTGTTATCTAACCCTTAATTCAATACACATTATAATGCCGCTTGGAGTTTTAGTTCCATTTTTTAATAGGCTTTTATGTCCCGTAAATTAAAGAAAATGTAAACCAAAGCATAGCACAGTGCTAATTTAGCCATCCAGGGGACATGCTTAGTTTGATGATCACTTGAGAGCACGAGGGAAAGAAAATTCCAGCCTGCAGAGAGAGGTGCTTGTGACATTATTACATGTTTTAATGGTGCTACCAACTGCTTGCTGCATTTCCTAAAAGTATGCAGAAAAACATGGACCGTAATGTGTGCTGGTTCTCCTAATAAGCTTATGTTTCACATGATAGAAAGCAAAAGGAAAGCACGTGAGATACCCTGGGGCGAGAAGGCTTGTTCACAGCCCAATTGGTTCATCAGTGACTCATGGCAGTAGCGGCAATGGGGTGGAAAGACCGGGCATGTGGAAAGGGTTCCTATAAGGGACAAATTTCAGGGACACTTGCTAATGTGAAGGATGACCGCAGGGACATCCGCAGCCTTTTGTCCGTTCTGCGTGACCATCAGAGTTAAATGTCAGTGGGAGGTCTGGCCTGGGGTATGTTCATCTCTACTTTGACTCTTGAGAAGGAGACGCCCCATGGTGTTGTTCAGTGGAAGCCTAAAGGTTCCCCAGCTCCAGGTGGGGCCTTTGGAGACTCCCAGGGGGTTGGGAAATTTGCATCCCTTCCAACCTCAACCACTCTGTGATTCTGTGAAATATTTGCAACCAAGATGCAGGGAATCGCACGTGAGGTGGCTACAACAGCCCAGGCTTCAGGGAGCCACAGCGCCCTTTTCAACGGCCAAGGCGGCTGTGGAAGGACAAGGGCACGTTTATTGCTGCAGTCAGGATGGCACATGTATGGTTTGCTGCAACGTTGCCTTTGTATCAGTGCATCTAGGCTTTTCGTGATGTTTTAAAAAAATTTTTCTTTTTGAAATGCCAGTGATCAAATGGTCAGGATTCAACAACATTAAGGACCTTCAGTTCGTCCTGCTGGGACGTATGTCAGTGGACTAAAACACCAGCAGCCACGTCCCAGGCAAGGGGCTGTGTGCCCAGCTCCTCTCCTTTGTTTTTTGGGGACAGCTGGCCCCATTAAAGCACCAGCCATACTTTCAGGCAAAACAGCACCTCCACCCCCATCCCCTGGCACCATTATAGTGAGATCTATCACTCAGTATATGAGACAGCTCTAAAACATGAGATCAAGAGGAGAAAGCAAGTAACCCACCTCCCAGTATTTGGGTTGCAGAGACACTCATTGACATGATCATCCAGCTTCCCTTAGTGACCAGCAGTGGATGATCAGGGAAAGGCTGCACAAGACAAGAGCGTGTGTAAGCATAAAATGAACTTTCCATGGCTCTACCCGCACGCTGACACAGTGACTTACCCAGCCAGAAAACAAATCCAGGCCGAGGTAACTAAGACCCATTCAAAGCCTCTCCTTCAGCTAGCTAAGGGGAAAACATACCTGTGAGTGCCTTGTGTGAAACAGCAGCTCATTTTGTCGGTGTAAACCTGCATCCTGAGAACCGAATTGGCTGCCTCTTTGCTTCTGTGTTATAATTTAATCGTCCATCCCTGTTCACTTTCTTCTTTGCCTTCTTTTCTTAGAAACCTCTACCAGATTTTCCCTTTGGTTATTCTTTTCTGCAAGCTGGAAGTCCGAGCCTTTTTCATCTCTCTTCACAAAGGGCTGCTTCTTTCATTAAAGCATCCTCGTTGCCCTTTGCAGTAGTTTTTCTAGTTTCAGGAAGGGGTAAGTAGGGCAGGCTGCAGCCGTCGAGCTATGAGCACAGCATGGATTTATACAGTGGCCTAAAGGTGTTCCCTTGCCTGTTTATTTCTTCTTAACAATTCTTAACTCTCTACTTGTCTTTTTTTGATTACTGGTGAGCAAAGAGATGGCAATTTGAGAGTGCTATCCATAGCGAGTCCAACATTTCTTTCCTGGATGGCGATAGTTAATTTAGAACCCAGTGTTGAAAAATATATAATTGAAGTTGCTTTTTTTCTGAAACGCGTTACATTGCATTTACCAACACTGATTTTCACCTGCTATTTGATCTCTCAGGCACTCAGTATCCTGAGATTCTTTGGCAATTTTGCAGCCAGGCTTCGCTTTGACAGAAAAAAGAAAAAGAAAAAAAAAAAAAAAGATTTACAAAGCTTTACCAGCTCAGTGTTTGCTCCCTTCCCCAGCTCATTTACGGATCCGCTGAACAGCTCAGGTCTCATTAAATTTCTGTGAGCGGGGGCCCTTTGTCTCCCGTCTTTTAACCACTTATTGATCCAACCCTGACACTAAAATGGAGCTGTCAGCCAATGGGGAGATGGTTTGGGCTGAAGATGTTGCCTCTCTCTCACACAGAAAACGTGGCAATGGGGCAGGGTGTGCAAAATCACTCCTTCATGGCCGGTAGGCCTTCTTCTACAGAGATGCGTTTTTTTTCAAGAAAGGCTTGCCAAAAAGGGGAAGGGTTCCAAGGAGAGATATGCCTTCATCCCTCTTTCTCCCGTTGATCTGGACAGCGTTTGTTGGTATCTTCAGGTGGCAAAATTTTCCCAAGCCACTGTATAAGAGAGGAAGAGGGTGAGAAGACTGTATGGCCCAGGGGGCCGTGGAGCTCCCTGTGGGTCTCCACAGGACCTAGAAGAGCTGTCCCATGGTTTGGCATTAAACCCTTCCCCATTGTTGCTGACGAACATCAAGGAACAAGAGGTGGTTGTCAGCTACAGATGTCCATCAGGTGCACACCCAATGTGTTACATTTCTGCACCTTTGGAAGTATCCCCAGGGAGCGCCTTGGGAAGCCAGGAGGTATGGTCCCAGGGAAGAAGAGCAGGCAAAAGCTTCCCGCTGGGCTGTGCTGGTTCAATGGAGCTGCTGCACTGGGCAGGGCTGGGCTGTGCCTTGGAGGCTTCCCCAGAGCCAGGCACTCAGAGCGCTCACCCAGTTCTTCTGCCCGACTGCGATTGCCTGGCTTCTGGCACTGGCTGGCTAAACTGCTTGGAAATTTCCCCCCCAAACTCCTTTTAGCTCTTTGGAATCACATTTAAAAATTTCCTTCTGTGGAAAGCTGCTGCGGCTGGCTCGCTCTGATCCGAAATGAAAATACCGGGAAATGCGACATTTTCAAGGGATAGAAATGCAGCTTGACTCCTAGCTCTGCTGGAGGGATGCTGGAAGAAATTTCTTCTAGATATGACCCTCTTTTAACACCTCATTCAATTCCTCGCTAATCATGCAGCTCTCCCAAGAGAGCTACAGCTCTGACGTTACTTCAGCTTCATTTACCTAGCTAAACATCATAGCAATCAAGATTCAGAAAGGAAGCACTTTTTGTAGGGGAGGGGGAAAAAGATAAGTGGGGCTTGTATCAAAGGAGTTCATTGACCGATTATTGAACAGGCAGAAATGACAGAAAAAATACAGTTTTGTATTCATTTGTCTGTGACACAAAACAGTACAAGCTGAATCATTCAGTGCCTGAAATATCTGAGCTCATAAAAATCTGCTCACTGCTGTAAATCTATCAGTAAATCATTGCATAATGAGCACACTGCACCTTTAAAAACTATTAATTGCATTCCTG